>NC_060183.1:41073528-41416437 GCF_021184085.1 Oncorhynchus gorbuscha | reverse complement strand
AGACAACGTTTCTGCACCCCAAAAACAAACAGAGGAGAATGGATTTTCAAAGCACTGAACACAAAACCAGTCAGCTAAAAATTAAAGACACTAAAAGTTGTAACCAAAGTTGGTTGGCTTTAAATTTAATGAACGAAGTTTGGTAGTTAGAACTCCCGTTTGGTTGTTTTAAAGCATTAAGACAAGGCAAGAAAGAAGGCTGTTCTCGTTGAGGAATTCTAGAGAGAAATTTTAAAAATTCAAAAAGAGAGAAACATAAATAACAAAAAGCGTTAAAAAACGTTGGAACAGTCAAGACCTACATAGCAACTGTCTGTCCTGCACAAAGTCAGGGAGTCAGCAGAAGAGGCATGTTGTACATGTTGGTTGGTTGTGTGGAGGCATGTAACATGTTGTTGGTTGGTTGTTGTGCATATAATGGAGCTTCTTTTTTTGTAACTTGATCACTGCGGAAGGAGACAGGAGGCGTGGTCAGGCCAAATTTATACGCTGATTATTAGTAAAGAGTCAGGGGTTTTGTCAGATCTACATTTGACGGCTTCATAGGCACTGGGCCCTTGTTCTGCATCTGTAACGCTAAGGCTCACTGATCTGGCTCCTGGGAAGTCTCTCTCTCTCTCTCTTTCCTCTTCTTCTGCGGTGCCCAATGAAACTGTGTCTACAACTGGAGGATATATATATTTTGCTGGTCCATACAAAATACAACATCCATGTCCTGTTTTGCAAACAGCCAGTTCCTGTCAAGCAGTCCAGTGGGTGTCAGTCTGTCTGTCTCGGCGGGGTCACCCAGCTAACAGTCCTACTGAAGTGACCCCTAACCTTTGACCTTTGTCCTGGCCCCTGATGATGCAACGCAAGGCGACACATTTTAATTGTCCTTCTGATATGTTTTTGCTATAAAAACCAAGGTACTGCAGCTTCAAGTATTTTGCATTACATAGAATATTATTTATAAATTAGTTAACGTATACATTTGTTTTTCACTATTCAGACATATACTATTATATATACACAGTACAATAAAATGCTCTCACTCTTTCTTTTTTCACTTTCCTTTTTTTTTTTAGAGAAATCCCTGAGAATGTATGTTGACAGTTGCTAAGTTTCCACAAGCGCAAGCACTATGACAGTATAAGTGTGTGTTTTCTGCAAGGGTGTGTTTACAGTGTTTCTGAGTGTGGGTGTGTTTTTCTGTGTTTATTTGCTTGTTTAGTGTGTGTGTGTGTGTGTGTGTGTGTGTGTGTGTGTGTGTGTGTGTGTGTGTGTGTGTGTGTGTGTGTGTGTGTGTGTGTGTGTGTGTGTGTAGCATCAGGGTGAACAACACTGCAAAGCCATGGCAGACAGTCAGACTGGAGTTGGTGATCACTGTTACTCAAGAAACAAAAAACAGTAAATAAAAAGGAAAAACAAGAAATATGAACTGTTTGTTTGTGTTGTTCTTTTACTTCTACCGTTTGCACACTTTGACTACACTGAGTGGTGAGGACAAGGGGGGAGTAAAGCTGGGTCCGTACGAGGTACTTGTCACGTCTGATGGAGTTGCTCCGTTTGGTTTAAGCCGTGTTTGTCTCTGTGAGCTTTCAACAGAAGGGGAACTGGAGTGCTATGAGGACATCTCGCCACTGGACAACATATACTCAGTGGAAACCAAAAGATTGTATTTCTCTCTCTCTCACACTTCTCCTTCATACATATAAAGACACACACACACACACACACACACACACACACACACACACACACACACACACACACACACACACACACACACACACACACACACACACACACACACACACACACACACACACACACACACACACACACACTTCCTCAACAAATGTTCTTTTTTTGTTTGTTTGTGAACTAAATAGGGTCTATATACACATTAATACCGATGTGGCTTTTTTTATTGTTTGTTTTTAGTCGTTTCGTTTTTCTTGTTTTCTGTTTTTTCTTTCCATTTTCCATTTTTTCCGTCACTTTTTAAGTTACAAAAGGATACAAAGGCGGGATCAAGTAAAAGGGGGCGTGATCGCACTCCATCTCTTCACCTCAATAGATCCGTCGTCGACCAATCACAAAAGTCTTTTTTAAACGTTTATTAGTCTTTCGTCAACCGAACCTCTCCCGTACGAGCATCATGAGTTTCTTCTTGCCCTTGTAGATCTGTTTAAGGTTGTCTATGAACTGGGTAAACTGGATGTGTCCGTCCTGGGCCATGAGGAACGTCTCTCTGGCCTTACTGAGGAACTCGATGAACTCGCTGTAGTGGCGCGGGCTGATGTGCGTGAGGCGAGAGTGCGTGGTGTTGATGTAGGCCCCGATAGTGGCGTCCAGCAGCTGCCTGAGCGGCGCCTTGTCCAGCGACATCAGCTTCCCAGAGTTCCTGCGGCTGTGCAGCGCCACCATGCCCGGCGTGGTCAACGTGCACCGTCTCAAAATGTCTGACAGTACAGTGGCGCACTTCACGCTCTTCACCACCAGGGGGATGACGGCAGTCAGCTCGTTCTTCCCCAGAGAGTGGCTCAGAGCGCAGGCCCACAGCACGTCGTTGATAGCCGGGTGGGTGTCCTGGTTGTAGCTGAGGTTAAGGTGGGCCATGGCTAGCGTGGCCAGCTTGTAAGCCCTCATGGGATATCCTCTGTGCTCCATGTACCTGGCTATTGTAAAGAGCTGTGTGTAGCTCATCCCCGTGACGGCCGCGTCCAGGACGATCTGGTAGGCTGTCTCGAAGGCGATGTGGTCCTTCTCGCAGAGCGTGAGGGCGGAGAGGGCACAGTTCTGGGGGTCCTTCATGGTACACTGCAGGGCCAGGGTCCGGGCGGAGGAGGCCAGGTTCTCCTGCTGGTGACAGTCCAGGTGCAGGCGGACGATGGTGGTGTTGGACATGACGGTGGTGGCAACGATGCTTGTGGCCTCGGTCGGGGTGAACAGGGTGAACCAACTCTGCATGATGCTATCCAACGCATACACACCTACAGCAGGGGAGAGGGTGGTTAGTTTGTGGAAGTATATATTCGACACACATATGCAGTACATCACTCATACACCCCGACACACATCACGCAAAATATCCTTAGAGGAGTAACTCACCAACTTCTGTGGCACAGGTGACAAGCCACCGTACCATCTCTCTCCTCCTCCAGTTCAACGTGGACAGAGTCATTCTCATCACCTTCAGGGGAGAGGGGAGCAGGTTCAGGTTAGGGAGGTGCGTGTGTGAGTGTGTGTGTGTTTACTGTGGACGTGTGTGTTACCTGAAGACCCAGCTCCAGTGAGACCTTGAGCAATGTGATGTCCGGTAGACTGTCCATCAGAGTAGCGATCTTGAAGGCGTCCTGAGCCAGTTTGAAGATGTGAGACGAGGAGTGGATGTTCTTCTGGATGGACTCTAACACCGTTTCTAACTTACGCCCGTCGCCTGAGAAGACAAAAAAACAAACATTTAAAACAACCTATTTGCAAAAAATATCAGAAACATTAATTGTTTGACCATGTGTGTGTATGTGAGTGTGCGTTTGTAGTGTGTGTGTGCTCGTACATACAGTATGTGTGTGTGTGTTTACCTTTGGCTGCGGTGAGCATGGTGGAGGCCAGTTCACATTGTTGTGACTCTATGTGAGACAGAGTGAACCAGCGAGGGTAGCGATTAGGGACCATTGACACTATATGGTGAGGTCTGGACAGATCACCTGATGGGGCCATGGATTCCAGGACCGGTAACCTAAAGACACATATTTAATACACTGATATTGACCCTTTATTTATTGCTTTGATAAGGATGTATGGGCCTTTAAGATGTCTTCTAAAGGCTTATGGAAATATTCTGTGCTTCTGTTAAAGCGGAGATGAGTAAAAACGATTTAGAATAGAACATTGTAATGCCAGTATATGAGGCTGGTTGAAAAAAAAAATGAAAAAAAGATTTCAATATATTAAAAATCTAAGGAGTTTAATTTGGGCAGAATGAAATGAAGTTCCAAAGGTTTCATAAGCCTCTCAGCAGTCAGAAAGATGCTCAACGTCATAAAATATATATTTATATATATTACTGTATATTTATTATTCAAACAATCTCCAAAACTAATTTTCAATGCTGTTGAATTATTTAACAAGGATTCCAGCAAAAGGCAGCGCTGTGATTAAACAGCACCCAGGACAGCTCCACGCCTCACACACACACATACATCACTTGAGCCTCGAAAGGAGGCTGACCTCCCTTTTCATCTGATCTTACCTGATGTTCTTTCTGGGCATAAACTATTTATTGAAGTGCAAAGAAAATAAGTTATGTGAGATATGTTTGTGTGTGTACTTACCTCATGGCTCTCAGTGCAATTTTGTACGCCAGTTCTGTGTCGTGAGGTAGTAGGGATGTGAAGAGATACTTGGCAAAGGTATGCATGGGAACACTCTCTCTGTAGAGCAACTCTCCTAGACCACTGTATGGACCAGCTACGGGAGACAGAGAATACAGGCTTAGATATATTAGATAGATAGATTAGACTAAAGAGAGATTAAAAAGATAGAGATTAGCGAGAGCGACGGATGTTTGTGTAGAAATGTTTAACTATACTTGTGGGGACCAGAATATACTGGCATTAAAACGTTATATTTCTAAATCATTAGTAAATAGTAATTGGACCAACAGCGAAAAAGGCTATTTCTAACGGGTTTAGGGTTAAGGTTAGAATTAGGGTTCAAGGTTAGGTTTAGGAGTTAGGGTTAGGTTTTGGTGTTACGGTTAGGGTTTAGGGAAAATAGGACTTTGAAAGGGAATCAATTGTGTGTCCCCACAAAGTTAGTTAAACAAGACTGTGTGTGTGTGTGTGTGTATCTACCCCTCACCCTCTAGCAGGAAGATTGCTTGCTTGCGGAAGATCTTGACCAGTGCGTCGTCCAGTTCCACTTCCTGGAGCTTGGCCAATAGCTGCTCTTCGTTGCGACACACCTTCTCCTGGGCATATAGGCCGTCGGGCATCACCCTCTGTTGCCCTAAGCCGATCAGAGCAGTCTCTACGGCTAGTGCTACGAACGATTGGCCATCGTCCAGTAAGCGTTGTGCTGGGAAGAGGTGGGGCTCCGACCTTTTGGCTGTACTCACAGAGCCTGGAGAGAGAACGGGGAAACAGAGAGAGAGAGGGAGAGAGAGAGGGAGAGGGAGAGAGAGTGGAAGAAAATAAAAGAGATCACATTAAAAACAGCATGTCTTTGAAATGTTGTCACCAAATCTAATAGCGAGTGAAACAGCAAGGCTGTGGCTCAATCTGTGTCTGAACCAATACGGTCACTCAACCCTCATTATCATGACACTAGCTCTGTGCTGCCCCAGGAAACTACAGCATTCAATTCAGTCATGCAGAGCTACTGTGTGTCCAGGTGTTAGTTCCACACTAGCACTAACCCACCTGACTCAAATAGTCAATGGATTATAGTCCACAGTCCGGACCAAAATTACTGCTATTTCAACCAAGGCCTTTAAAGTAAGCTATTTATACAAAAGTAAGTGGACCCCCCCCTCAAATGAGTGGATTTGGCTATTTCAGCCAAATCAAATCAAATCAAATTTTATTTGTCACAGCCACACCCGTTGCTGACAAGTGTATAAAATCAAGCACACAGCCATACAATCTCCATAGACAAACATTGGCAGTAGAATGGCCCGTACTGAAGAACACAGTGACTTTAAACGTGGCACCGTCATAGGTTGCCATGTTTCTAATTTCTGCCCTGCTAGAGCTGCCCCAGTCAACTGTAAGTGCTGTTATTGTGAAGTGGAAATGTCTAGGAGCAATAACGGCTCAGCCGCGAAGTGGTAGGCCACACAAGCTTACAGAACGGGACCACCGAGTGCTGAACCGCATAAAAACCGTCTGTCCTCGGTTGCAACACTCACTAACAGAGTTCCAAAATGCCTCTGGAAGCAACGTCAGCACAAGAACTGTTTGTCGGGAGCTTCATGAAATGGGTTTCCATGGCAGAGCATCCGCACACAAGCCCACGATAACCATGCGCAATGCCAAGCGTCAGCTGGAGTGGTGTAAAGCTTGGCGCCATTGGACTCTGGAGCAGTGGAAATGCCTTCCCTGGAATGATGAATCACGTTTCACCATCTGGCAGTCCGACAGACGAATCAGGGTTTGGTGGATGCCAGGAGAACGCTACCTTCCCTAATGCACAGTGGAAACTGTAAAGTTTGGTGGACGAGGAATAATTGTCTTGGGCTGTTTTTCATGGTTCGGGCTAGGCCCCTTAGTTCCAATCTTAAAGCTACAGCATACAATGACACAGCATACAAAGCTACAGCATACAATGACATTCCAGACGATTCTGAGCTTCCAACTTTGTGGCAACAGTTTGGGGAAGGCCCTTTCAGCAATACAATGCCTCCGTGCACAAAGCGAGGTCCATACAGAAATGGTTTGTCGAGATCGGTGTGGAAGAACTCGGAGCCCTGACCTCACAGAGCCCTGACCTCAACCCCATCGAACACCTTTGGGATGAATTGGAATGGCGACTGCAGCCAGGCCTAATCGCCCAACATTTGTGCTCAACCTCACTAAATGCTGTTGTGGCCTAGTGGAAGCAAGTCCCCGCAACAATTTCCCAACATCTAGTGGTCCTTCTGTAGCTCAGTTGGTAGAGCATGGCGCTTGTAACGCCAGGGTAGTGGGTTCGATTCCCGGGACCACCCATACGTAGAATGTATGCACACATGACTGTAAGTCGCTTTGGATAAAAGCGTCCGCTAAATGGCATATATTATTATTATTAGTAGAAAGCCTTCCCAGAAGAGTAGAGGCTGTTATAGCAGCAAAGGGGGATGAATTATTTTGGTCATGTAGTGTATCTTAAGGTTTCACAATCAATGTAATCAATGTATAGATGCGCTATTTCCTTTATTGACTTATGTGTTGATCTATTAGCATGTGTTGATCTATTAGCATGTTCCGTCTCTCTGCGGTCTCTCTGGGTGTGTGTTCTCCAGGGAGAGGTCATCATTTATTCTAATAGCTTAATGATGTCTCTATGGGCCCACAGACATAACCCCAGGAGGATTATCACTTCCCCACACACACACACACACACACACACACACACACACACACACACACACACACACACACACACACACACACACACACACACACACACACACACACACACACACACACACACACACAGTTTCCAAGGCCATGGAACGCAAGTATCTATCTGACAGAACCAATCACACCCAATCATCACTGATGACATCACTAATTGTTCCTCAGCCATCCTCCAATCACAGCTCGTGAATAAAAGATGGCGCAGGGGAAAAAACCGATCCAATTAAAATGCAGAAAATATGCAGAAAAGGGAGAGAGAGAGAGAGAGAGAGAGAGAGTGTGCGTGCATTTACCTGAGAAGTCTAGGAAGGCGTTGCGCCCCTCCTCGTCTCCCCGTCCCGTGTCCAGTAAGGTGCTGAACAGAGTGCCTATAGGGTCCAGGGGGTGTCCCACCCAGCCCTCCATGTTGGTGACAGATGTCATGCCTTTATGGAGCAGCTCTGGAGAGGACAAAACCACACGCTGGTATTACTCTGCATTTACACACTTAATACCCAATTAAGACAGATGCAAATTCCAACAGACCTTTTTTGTGGCTGCGGAAGAGCTCAAGATGTTTCTGTTGCTGCCGTATGAGAGTGTTGACGATAGCGATGGCCAACAGCAAGGCCTCCCTGGGATAACCATGTGACCGCAGCGCATCCACCCTCGCACACGCTGTAGGGATGTGCTCTGCGAGAGGGGGGTGGGGCGGGAGGCTGTTATTTCCAATGCTACTCTAAATCTTTTTTTCTTCTTCTAAAAACAGGTCTTAGAAATCTAGCCCTCCTTTGCATTTGCCACTGCCAACACAAACACACACACACACACTCACCATGCCAGAGGGGCCAGCCACGGGCGTCGAACAGTGCCCCTGCACTGCCATGGTTGTCGTGGTGACAGTGTGCGTGTGAGTGCGTGTAGAGGTCGTGTGTGATGATGCGCTGCAGGTGCGTGTCCTGCCAGTGCAGGTCGCAGGCCTCGATGGCCCTCGTAAACACTGTCCTGTGAGGACGAGACGACGAGTCTGGGAGAGAGGGAGAAAGAGGGATTACGGAGGGGAGGTGGTGAGGGAGGGAGGGAAAGAAGAGGACAATGTTCCGTTGAAAACATTTCTCTGATCGGCCACCTAAATCTACCTGGATGAAATACTCATTCACTGCACTGTTCCTATTCAGAAGCCTGATAGACATTTTTTAAGGGCTTATATTTTCTAATTTAGCTCAGGCACAGACAAGGGGAGCAGAGGGCAGCCGTAGCTGGAGGAACCCTCATGGGTTATTGGGCTTATTCCATCAGTCACACAGAAAGTAATAAGAACAGCTCGCAGGGCAGAGACATGGAGCGAGAGAAAGTTGATTAAAAGGCATGTAGACAGATGGAGAAACAGAAAAAGAGATCAACAGAGAGAAAATAGAGAAATAGTTGATAAAAAGAAAGTGGCTTTTCTCGCACAAACTTAGTGTGGTGGTCCCACTTGGGTTGGCCCTGAGGCACTGTGTTGGTCAGGTGTGTGTGTCTCTGTGTCTGTGTTTTCCCACTTGGGTTGGCCCTGAGGCACTGTGTTGGTGAGGTGTGTGTGTCTCTGTGTCTGTGTTTTCCCACTTGGGTTGGCCCTGAGGCACTGTGTTGGTCAGGTGTGTGTGTCTCTGTGTCTGTGTTTTCCCACTTGGGTTGGCCCTGAGGAACTGTGTTGGTCAGGTGTGTGTGTCTGTGTTTTCCCACTTGGGTTGGCCCTGAGGCACTGTGTTGGTGAGGTGTGTGTGTGTCTCTGTGTCTGTGTTTTCCCACTTGGGTTGGCCCTGAGACACTGTGTTGGTCAGGTGTGTGTGTCTCTGTTTTCCCACTTGGGTTGACCCTGAGGCACTGTGTTGGTCAGGTGTGTGTGTCTGTGTTTTCCCACTTGGGTTGGCCCTGAGGAACTGTGTTGGTCAGGTGTGTGTGTCTCTGTGTCTGTGTTTTCCCACTTGGGTTGGCCCTGAGACACTGTGTTGGTCAGGTGTGTGTGTCTCTGTTTTCCCACTTGGGTTGGCCCTGAGACACTGTGTTGGTCAGGTGTGTGTGTCTCTGTTTTCCCACTTGGGTTGGCCCTGAGGCTCTGTGTTGGTCAGGTGTGTGTGTCTGTGTTTTCCACTTGGGTTGGCCCTGAGGCACTGTGTTGGTCAGGTGTGTGTGTCTCTGTGTCTGTGTTTTCCCACTTGGGTTGGCCCTGAGGCTCTGTGTTGGTCAGGTGTGTGTGTCTCTGTGTCTGTGTTTTCCCACTTGGGTTGGCCCTGAGGCACTGTGTTGGTCAGGTGTGTGTGTCTCTGTGTCTGTGTTTTCCCCCTTGGGTTGGCCCTGAGGCTCTGTGTTGGTCAGGTGTGTGTGTCTCTGTGTCTGTGTTTTCCCCCTTGGGTTGGCCCTGAGGAACTGTGTTGGTCAGGTGTGTGTGTCTCTGTGTCTGTGTTTTCCCACTTGGGTTGGCCCTGAGGCACTGTGTTGGTCAGGTGTGTGTGTGTCTCTGTGTCTGTGTTTTTCCACTTGGGTTGGCCCTGAGGCTCTGTGTTGGTCAGGTGTGTGTGTCTGTGTTTTCCCACTTGGGTTGGCCCTGTGGCACTGTGTTGGTCAGGTGTGTGTGTGTCTCTGTGTCTGTGTTTTCCCACTTGGGTTGGCCCTGAGGCTCTGTGTTGGTCAGGTGTGTGTGTCTCTGTTTTCCCACTTGGGTTGACCCTGAGGCACTGTGTTTGTCAGGTGTGTGTGTCTGTGTTTTCCCACTTGGGTTGGCCCTGAGACACTGTGTTGGTCAGGTGTGTGTGTCTCTGTATCTGTGTTTTCCCACTTGGGTTGGCCCTGAGACACTGTGTTGGTCAGGTGTGTGTGTCTCTGTTTTCCCACTTGGGTTGGCCCTGAGGAACTGTGTTGGTCAGGTGTGTGTGTCTCGGTGTCTGTGTTTTCCCGCTTGGGTTGACCCTGAGGCTCTGTGTTGGTCAGGTGTGTGTGTGTCTCTGTGTCTGTGTTTTCCCACTTGGGTTGGCCCTGAGGCTCTGTGTTGGTCAGGTGTGTGTGTCTGTGTTTTCCCACTTGGGTTGGCCCTGAGGCACTGTGTTGGTCAGGTGTGTGTGTGTCTCTGTGTCTGTGTTTTCCCACTTGGGTTGGCCCTGAGGCTCTGTGTTGGTCAGGTGGGTGTGTCTGTGTTTTCCCACTTGGGTTGGCCCTGAGGCACTGTGTTGGTCAGGTGTGTGTGTCTCTGTGTCTGTGTTTTCCCACTTGTTTTGGCCCTGAGGCTCTGTGTTGGTCAGGTGTGTGTGTCTGTGTTTTCCCACTTGGGTTGGCCCTGAGGCACTGTGTTGGTCAGGTGTGTGTGTTTCTGTGTCTGTGTTTTCCCACTTGGGTTGGCCCTGAGGCACTGTGTTGGTCAGGTGTGTGTGTCTCTGTGTTTTCCCGTGTCTCTGTGTTTTCCCACTTGGGTTGGCCCTGAGGCACTGTGTTGGTCAGGTGTGTGTGTGTCTCTGTGTCTGTGTTTTCCCACTTGGGTTGGCCCTGAGGCTCTGTGTTGGTCAGGTGTGTGTGTCTCTGTGTCTGTGTTTTCCCACTTGGGTTGGCCCTGAGGCACTGTGTTGGTGAGGTGTGTGTGTCTCTGTGTCTGTGTTTTCCCACTTGGGTTGGCCCTGAGGCTCTGTGTTGGTCAGGTGTGTGTGTCTCTGTGTCTGTGTTTTCCCACTTGGGTTGGCCCTGAGGCACTGTGTTGGTCAGGTGTGTGTGTCTCTGTGTCTGTGTTTTCCCACTTGGGTTGGCCCTGAGGAACTGTGTTGGTCAGGTGTGTGTGTCTGTGTTTTCCCACTTGGGTTGGCCCTGAGGCACTGTGTTGGTGAGGTGTGTGTGTGTCTCTGTGTCTGTGTTTTCCCACTTGGGTTGGCCCTGAGACACTGTGTTGGTCAGGTGTGTGTGTCTCTGTTTTCCCACTTGGGTTGACCCTGAGGCACTGTGTTGGTCAGGTGTGTGTGTCTGTGTTTTCCCACTTGGGTTGGCCCTGAGGAACTGTGTTGGTCAGGTGTGCGTGTCTCTGTGTCTGTGTTTTCCCACTTGGGTTGGCCCTGAGACACTGTGTTGGTCAGGTGTGTGTGTCTCTGTTTTCCCACTTGGGTTGGCCCTGAGGCTCTGTGTTGGTCAGGTGTGTGTGTCTGTGTTTTCCACTTGGGTTGGCCCTGAGGCACTGTGTTGGTCAGGTGTGTGTGTGTCTCTGTGTCTGTGTTTTCCCACTTGGGTTGGCCCTGAGGCTCTGTGTTGGTCAGGTGTGTGTGTCTCTGTGTCTGTGTTTTCCCACTTGGGTTGGCCCTGAGGCACTGTGTTGGTCAGGTGTGTGTGTCTCTGTGTCTGTGTTTTCCCCCTTGGGTTGGCCCTGAGGCTCTGTGTTGGTCAGGTGTGTGTGTCTCTGTGTCTGTGTATTCCCCCTTGGGTTGGCCCTGAGGCTCTGTGTTGGTCAGGTGTGTGTGTCTCTGTGTCTGTGTATTCCCACTTGGGTTGGCCCTGAGGAACTGTGTTGGTCAGGTGTGTGTGTCTCTGTGTCTGTGTTTTCCCGCTTGGGTTGACCCTGAGGCTCTGTGTTGGTCAGGTGTGTGTGTCTCTGTGTTTGTGTTTTCCCACTTGGGTTGGCCCTGAGGCACTGTGTTGGTCAGGTGTGTGTGTCTCTGTTTTCCCACTTGGGTTGACCCTGAGGCACTGTGTTGGTCAGGTGTGTGTGTCTGTGTTTTCCCACTTGGGTTGGCCCTGAGACACTGTGTTGGTCAGGTGTGTGTGTCTCTGTGTCTGTGTTTTCCCACTTGGGTTGACCCTGAGGCTCTGTGTTGGTCAGGTGTGTGTGTGTCTCTGTGTCTGTGTTTTCCCACTTGGGTTGGCCCTGAGGCTCTGTGTTGGTCAGGTGTGTGTGTCTGTGTTTTCCCACTTGGGTTGGCCCTGAGGCACTGTGTTGGTCAGGTGTGTGTGTGTCTCTGTGTCTGTGTTTTCCCACTTGGGTTGGCCCTGAGGCTCTGTGTTGGTCAGGTGTGTGTGTCTGTGTTTTCCCACTTGGGTTGGCCCTGAGGCACTGTGTTGGTCAGGTGTGTGTGTGTCTCTGTGTCTGTGTTTTCCCACTTGGGTTGGCCCTGAGGCTCTGTGTTGGTCAGGTGTGTGTGTCTGTGTTTTCCCCCTTAGGTTGGCCCTAAGGCTCTGTGTTGGTCAGGTGTGTGTGTCTCTGTGTCTGTGTTTTCCCACTTGGGTTGGCCCTGAGGCACTGTGTTGGTCAGGTGTGTGTGTCTCTGTGTCTGTGATTTCCCACTTGGGTTGGCCCTGAGGAACTGTGTTGGTCAGGTGTGTGTGTCTCTGTGTCTGTGTTTTCCCACTTGGGTTGGCCCTGAGGCTCTGTGTTGGTCAGGTGTGTGTGTCTGTGTTTTCCCACTTGGGTTGGCCCTGAGGCACTGTGTTGGTCAGGTGTGTGTGTCTCTGTGTCTGTGTTTTCCCACTTGGGTTGGCCCTGAGGCACTGTGTTGGTCAGGTGTGTGTGTCTCTGTGTTTTCCCGTGTCTCTGTGTTTTCCCACTTGGGTTGGCCCTGAGGCACTGTGTTGGTCAGGTGTGTGTGTGTCTCTGTGTCTGTGTTTTCCCACTTGGGTTGGCCCTGAGGCTCTGTGTTGGTCAGGTGTGTGTGTCTCTGTGTCTGTGTTTTCCCACTTGGGTTGGCCCTGAGGCACTGTGTTGGTCAGGTGTGTGTGTGTCTCTGTGTCTGTGTTTTCCCACTTGGGTTGGCCCTGAGGCTCTGTGTTGGTCAGGTGTGTGTGTCTCTGTGTCTGTGTTTTCCCACTTGGGTTGGCCCTGAGGCACTGTGTTGGTCAGGTGTGTGTGTCTCTGTGTCTGTGTTTTCCCCCTTGGGTTGGCCCTGAGGCTCTGTGTTGGTCAGGTGTGTGTGTCTCTGTGTCTGTGTATTCCCCCTTGGGTTGGCCCTGAGGCTCTGTGTTGGTCAGGTGTGTGTGTCTCTGTGTCTGTGTATTCCCACTTGGGTTGGCCCTGAGGAACTGTGTTGGTCAGGTGTGTGTGTCTCTGTGTCTGTGTTTTCCCGCTTGGGTTGACCCTGAGGCTCTGTGTTGGTCAGGTGTGTGTGTCTCTGTGTTTGTGTTTTCCCACTTGGGTTGGCCCTGAGGCACTGTGTTGGTCAGGTGTGTGTGTCTCTGTTTTCCCACTTGGGTTGACCCTGAGGCACTGTGTTGGTCAGGTGTGTGTGTCTGTGTTTTCCCACTTGGGTTGGCCCTGAGACACTGTGTTGGTCAGGTGTGTGTGTCTCTGTGTCTGTGTTTTCCCCCTTGGGTTGGCCCTGAGGCTCTGTGTTGGTCAGGTGTGTGTGTCTCTGTGTCTGTGTATTCCCCCTTGGGTTGGCCCTGAGGCTCTGTGTTGGTCAGGTGTGTGTGTCTCTGTGTCTGTGTATTCCCACTTGGGTTGGCCCTGAGGAACTGTGTTGGTCAGGTGTGTGTGTCTCTGTGTCTGTGTTTTCCCGCTTGGGTTGACCCTGAGGCTCTGTGTTGGTCAGGTGTGTGTGTCTCTGTGTTTGTGTTTTCCCACTTGGGTTGGCCCTGAGGCACTGTGTTGGTCAGGTGTGTGTGTCTCTGTTTTCCCACTTGGGTTGACCCTGAGGCACTGTGTTGGTCAGGTGTGTGTGTCTGTGTTTTCCCACTTGGGTTGGCCCTGAGACACTGTGTTGGTCAGGTGTGTGTGTCTCTGTGTCTGTGTTTTCCCACTTGGGTTGGCCCTGAGACACTGTGTTGGTCAGGTGTGTGTGTCTGTTTTCCCACTTGGGTTGGCCCTGAGGAACTGTGTTGGTCAGGTGTGTGTGTCTCTGTGTCTGTGTTTTCCCGCTTGGGTTGACCCTGAGGCTCTGTGTTGGTCAGGTGTGTGTGTGTCTCTGTGTCTGTGTTTTCCCACTTGGGTTGGCCCTGAGGCTCTGTGTTGGTCAGGTGTGTGTGTCTGTGTTTTCCCACTTGGGTTGGCCCTGAGGCACTGTGTTGGTCAGGTGTGTGTGTGTCTCTGTGTCTGTGTTTTCCCACTTGGGTTGGCCCTGAGGCTCTGTGTTGGTCAGGTGTGTGTGTCTGTGTTTTCCCACTTGGGTTGGCCCTGAGGCTCTGTGTTGGTCAGGTGTGTGTGTCTGTGTTTTCCCCCTTAGGTTGGCCCTAAGGCTCTGTGTTGGTCAGGTGTGTGTGTCTCTGTGTCTGTGTTTTCCCACTTGGGTTGGCCCTGAGGCACTGTGTTGGTCAGGTGTGTGTGTCTCTGTGTCTGTGATTTCCCACTTGGGTTGGCCCTGAGGAACTGTGTTGGTCAGGTGTGTGTGTCTCTGTGTCTGTGTTTTCCCACTTGGGTTGGCCCTGAGGCTCTGTGTTGGTCAGGTGTGTGTGTCTGTGTTTTCCCACTTGGGTTGGCCCTGAGGCACTGTGTTGGTCAGGTGTGTGTGTCTCTGTGTCTGTGTTTTCCCACTTGGGTTGGCCCTGAGGCACTGTGTTGGTCAGGTGTGTGTGTCTCTGTGTTTTCCCGTGTTTGTGTTTTCCCACTTGGGTTGGCCCTGAGGCACTGTGTTGGTCAGGTGTGTGTGTGTCTCTGTGTCTGTGTTTTCCCACTTGGGTTGGCCCTGAGGCTCTGTGTTGGTCAGGTGTGTGTGTCTCTGTGTCTGTGTTTTCCCACTTGGGTTGGCCCTGAGGCACTGTGTTGGTCAGGTGTGTGTGTGTCTCTGTGTCTGTGTTTTCCCACTTGGGTTGGCCCTGAGGCTCTGTGTTGGTCAGGTGTGTGTGTCTCTGTGTCTGTGTTTTCCCACTTGGGTTGGCCCTGAGGCACTGTGTTGGTCAGGTGTGTGTGTCTCTGTGTCTGTGTTTTCCCCCTTGGGTTGGCCCTGAGGCTCTGTGTTGGTCAGGTGTGTGTGTCTCTGTGTCTGTGTATTCCCCCTTGGGTTGGCCCTGAGGCTCTGTGTTGGTCAGGTGTGTGTGTCTCTGTGTCTGTGTATTCCCACTTGGGTTGGCCCTGAGGAACTGTGTTGGTCAGGTGTGTGTGTCTCTGTGTCTGTGTTTTCCCGCTTGGGTTGACCCTGAGGCTCTGTGTTGGTCAGGTGTGTGTGTCTCTGTGTTTGTGTTTTCCCACTTGGGTTGGCCCTGAGGCACTGTGTTGGTCAGGTGTGTGTGTCTCTGTTTTCCCACTTGGGTTGACCCTGAGGCACTGTGTTGGTCAGGTGTGTGTGTCTGTGTTTTCCCACTTGGGTTGGCCCTGAGACACTGTGTTGGTCAGGTGTGTGTGTCTCTGTGTCTGTGTTTTCCCACTTGGGTTGGCCCTGAGACACTGTGTTGGTCAGGTGTGTGTGTCTCTGTTTTCCCACTTGGGTTGGCCCTGAGGAACTGTGTTGGTCAGGTGTGTGTGTCTCTGTGTCTGTGTTTTCCCGCTTGGGTTGACCCTGAGGCTCTGTGTTGGTCAGGTGTGTGTGTGTCTCTGTGTCTGTGTTTTCCCACTTGGGTTGGCCCTGAGGCTCTGTGTTGGTCAGGTGTGTGTGTCTGTGTTTTCCCACTTGGGTTGGCCCTGAGGCACTGTGTTGGTCAGGTGTGTGTGTGTCTCTGTGTCTGTGTTTTCCCACTTGGGTTGGCCCTGAGGCTCTGTGTTGGTCAGGTGTGTGTGTCTGTGTTTTCCCACTTGGGTTGGCCCTGAGGCACTGTGTTGGTCAGGTGTGTGTGTGTCTCTGTGTCTGTGTTTTCCCACTTGGGTTGGCCCTGAGGCTCTGTGTTGGTCAGGTGTGTGTGTCTGTGTTTTCCCCCTTAGGTTGGCCCTAAGGCTCTGTGTTGGTCAGGTGTGTGTGTCTCTGTGTCTGTGTTTTCCCACTTGGGTTGGCCCTGAGGCACTGTGTTGGTCAGGTGTGTGTGTCTCTGTGTCTGTGATTTCCCACTTGGGTTGGCCCTGAGGAACTGTGTTGGTCAGGTGTGTGTGTCTCTGTGTCTGTGTTTTCCCACTTGGGTTGGCCCTGAGGCTCTGTGTTGGTCAGGTGTGTGTGTCTGTGTTTTCCCACTTGGGTTGGCCCTGAGGCACTGTGTTGGTCAGGTGTGTGTGTCTCTGTGTCTGTGTTTTCCCACTTGGGTTGGCCCTGAGGCACTGTGTTGGTCAGGTGTGTGTGTCTCTGTGTTTTCCCGTGTCTCTGTGTTTTCCCACTTGGGTTGGCCCTGAGGCACTGTGTTGGTCAGGTGTGTGTGTGTCTCTGTGTCTGTGTTTTCCCACTTGGGTTGGCCCTGAGGCTCTGTGTTGGTCAGGTGTGTGTGTCTCTGTGTCTGTGTTTTCCCACTTGGGTTGGCCCTGAGGCTCTGTGTTGGTCAGGTGTGTGTGTCTCTGTGTCTGTGTTTTCCCACTTGGGTTGGCCCTGAGGCTCTGTGTTGGTCAGGTGTGTGTGTCTGTGTTTTCCCACTTGGGTTGGCCCTGAGGCACTGTGTTGGTCAGGTGTGTGTGTCTCTGTGTCTGTGTTTTCCCACTTGGGTTGACCCTGAGGCTCTGTGTTGGTCAGGTGTGTGTGTGTGTGTGTGTGTGTGTGTGTGTGTGTGTGTGTGTGTGTGTGTGTGTGTGTGTGTGTGTGTGTGTGTGTGTGTGTGTGTGTGTGTGTGTGTGTGTTCCGACAATGCAGTAATAACCAACAAGTAATCTAGCTAACAATTCCAAAACTACTACCTTATAGACACAAGTGTAAGGGGATAAAGAATATGTACATAAAGATACATGAATGAGTGATGGTACAGAGCGGCATAGGCAAGATACAGTAGATGGTATTGAGTGCAGTATATACATATGAGATGAATATGTAAACAAAGTGACATAGTTAGTGGCTAGTGATACATGTATTACATAAGGATGCAGTAGATTATATAGAGTACAGTATATACTTATGCATATGAGATGAATAATGTAGGGTATGTAACATTATATTAGGTAGCATTGTTTAAAGTGGCTAGTGATGTATTTACATAATTTCCCATCAATTCCCATTATTAAAGTGACTGGATTTGAGTCAGTGTGTTGGCAGCAGCCACTCAATGTTAGTGGTGGCTGTTTAACAGTCTGATGGCCTTGAGATAGAAGCTGTTTTTCAGTCTCTCGGTCCCAGCTTTGATGCACCTGTACTGACCTCGCCTTCTGGATGATAGTGGGGTGAACAGGCAGTGGTTCGGGTGGTTGTTGTCCTTGATGATCTTTATGGCCTTCCTGTGACATCGGGTGGTGTAGGTGTCCTGGAGGGCAGATAGTTTGCCCCCGGTGATGCGTTGTGCAGACCTCACTACCCCCTGGAGAGCCTTACGGTTGTGGGTGGAGCATTTGCCGTACCAGGCGGTGATACAGCCCGACAGGATGCTCTCGATTGTGCATCTGCAGAAGTTTGTGAGTGCTTTAGGTGACAAGCCAAATTTCTTCAGCCTCCTGAGGTTGAAGAGGCGCTGCTGCGCCTTCTTCACGACGCTGTCTGTGTGAGTGGACCAATTCAGTTTGTCTGTGATGTGTATGCCGAGGAACTTAAAACTTACTACCCTCTCCACTACTGTTCCATCGATGTGGATAGGGGGGTGTTCCCTCTGCTGTTTCCTAAAGTCCACAATCATCTCCTTAGTTTTGTTGATGTTGAGTGTGAGATTATTTTCCTGACACCACACTCCGAGGGCCCTCACCTCCTCCCTGTAGGCCGTCTCATCGTTGTTGGTAATCAAGCCTACCACCATTGTGTCGTCCGCAAACTTGATGATTGAGTTGGAGGCGTACATGGTCACGCAGTCGTGGGTGAACAGGGAGTACAGGAGAGGGCTCAGAACGCACCCTTATGGGGCCCCAGTGTTGAGGATCAGCGGGGTGGAAATGTTGTTGCCTACCCTCACCACCTGGGGGCGGCCCGTCAGGAAGTCCAGTACCCAGTTGCACAGGGCGGGGTCAAGACCCAGGGTCCTGAGCTTGATGACGAGCTCGGAGAAAACTATGGTGTTAAATGCTGAGCTGTAGTCGATGATCAGCATTCTCACATAGGTATTCCTCTTGTCCAGATGGGTTAGGGCAGTGTGCAGTGTGGTTGAGACTGCATCGTCTGTGGACCTATTTGGGCGGTAAGCACATTGGAGTGGGTCTAGAGTGTCAGGTAGGTTGGAGGTGATATGGTCCTTGACTAGTCTCTCAAAGCACTTCATGATGACGGAAGTGAGTGCTACGGGGCGGTAGTCGTTTAGCTCAGTTACCTTAGCTTTCTTGGGAACAGGAATAATGGTGGCCCTCTTGAAGCATGTGGGAACAACAGACTGGGATAGGGATTGATTTAATATGTCTGTAAACACACCAGCCAGCTGGTCTGCGCATGCTCTGAGGGCGCGGCTGGGGATGCCGCCTGGGCCTGCAGCCTTGCGAGGGTTGACATGTTTAAATGTTTTCCTCACGTCGGCTGCAGTGAAGGAGAGTCCGCATATTTTAGTTGCGGGCCGTGTCAGTGGCACTGTATTGTCCTCAAAGCAGGCAAAAAAGTTATTTAGTCTGTCTGGGAGCAAGACATCCTGGTCCGTGACGGGGCTGGTTTTCTTTTTGTAATCCGTGATTGACTGTAGAACCTGCCACATACCTCTTGTGTCTGAGCCGTTGAATTGAGATTGTGTGTGTGTGTCTCTGTGTTTTCTCACTTGGGTTGGCCCTGAGGCACTGTGTTGGTCAGGTGTGTGTGTGTCTCTGTGTTTTCTCACCTGGGTTGCCGTGCGGCAGTGCGTGTGTGAGGTTTGGCAGTTCGTTGCCGTGGTTTCCGTCCTCCCAGGGACACACGTCAACACCGTTCCACCGTCTCAGCTGTCTCAGCCACACACACTTCTGCTCCGACTTACAGTGGGGGTTGAGCACAATACACATCCACAGGGCACCTACACACACACACACACACACACACACACACAATGCTTCTGTTATTGTTGTTCATTCTTGAATCATATCATTTGATTCTGTAAAAAGGGAAAAATAGATGCCATTAAAATGTTCCGGAGCATCAACAGTCTGACTGTTATCTATTCAATAAACACATGCCTGCCGCACTCACGCTCACAGATACTCTAGTGACACACTGTGATTACCTGAAGCCTGAGCTGAAAGGGAGATGGGTTATGGATGAAGGGAGTGAGGGAAGGAGAGAGAGCTGGAGAGTGGGGGACGGAAGGCACGAAAAGAAATATGCCTAGAAAAACAGGGAGAAAAATGATGGAAAATGAGCACAGAACAGAAAAGGGGGACAGATGACAGAACGAGACAGGAGGAGGCAGAGAGAGGTGAAGCGAGAGAACAGGAGGAGGAGGAGAGGGGGATGAGAACAGGAGGAGGGAAGGAAGACGGGGGTGGGGATAGGAGTCGTTTTATTCCTCCGTCTTTGTTTGGACGGCCTCAAGGACAAAAGAGGGACGAGAGAAGAGAGGGAAGAGAGAGGAGAAGGGAGCAACAGACTGGCGATGAGATGGGAAGGGAACGGTGGGGAGTAAAGGAAAATAAAAGAGAAATAATAAATAAGGGGAGATTTTAGAAAGGAGAGGAGAAGGTGCATCCAGCAAGCAGGGCAAACGCGGAAAACGTGGAAATGCATTCAAATTATACAGAAATAAGAGATGTACTTCCCTTAAAACAGAAAGAGAGAGAAACAAGCAGCAAAACAGACAAAGAGACTGGGGGGGATATATAATACTGTTCCAACAATCAACTACCATGACAACAGGGTTGTGGTTATGGGATTTTGTTGCTAGGGTAGGTTACTATTGAATGTTGTTGCTAGGGTAAGTTACTATTGAATGTTGTTGCTAGGGTAGGTTACTATTGAATGTTGTTGCTAGGGTAGGTTACTATTGAATGTTGTTGCTAGGGTAGGTTACTATTGGATGTCGTTGCTAGGCTAGGGTCTAGAGTCTCCCCCAATTACACAATTACATGGAATAATCCCGAAAGCTGCAGTTTCGCTTTCCTGCTTATCCTGAATATGGACAGTGCACTGTTCAGTGTTCACACACACACACACACACACACACACACACACACACACACACACACACACACACACACACACACACACACACACACACACACACACACACACACACACACACACACACACACACACACACACACACACACACACACACACACACACACACACACACACACACACACACACACACAGTGGTGGTTCAATTATGACAGGATAAAGATAAGCCAAGGAAAGGAGGAGAGGACAGAGATCACAGAACAAACACATTCAACACAAATAAACAACAAGCATGTTCTACTGTTCATCACCTTGCTAGCTGGCTGACGCCATTTGAAGATGGAAGTTTCAAGTTTTAATGCCTTGCCTCAAAACCCAACAATGCAATCATCAATAACAATGTAATACTCAGGGGAAAAACAGACGATAAATAATATTGTATAAACAATAAGTAAGTAAGTAAGCATACAATATACAGGGCCAGTTCCAATACAGTGTTTACAATGTGCAGGGATAACGGAGTTATGGAGGTAGATAAATATAGGGGTAAGGGGACTAGGCAACAGCATATAAGATAAACAGAGTAGCAGCATCTTGTATGTGAGTGGGGGTGTGAAGAGTCAGTATAAATGAATGGGCATGTGTGTGAGTGAGCGAATTATGGCCTTGTGAGCATACACACATGCACACACACCCGTCAGTAGTGAGAAAGCTTGGCCTATATTTCTCCCTCTCCAACCTAAGCCAGATGGGAACCGCTGTCTCAGACTACAAAGGATCAAACACACACATTCATTAAAACAATATTGGGCTCATCAAGATGGATTTAGCTCCTGACACACACACACACACACACACACACACACACACACACACACACACACACACACACACACACACACACACACACACACACACACACACACACACACACACACACACACACACACACACACACACACACACACACACACACACACACACACACACTCTTCACCCGATCCCTCCCTTTATTTCCTTTGATGGGCCTACTCTGATCCTTCAGTCCACATCTAATCTGTTCTGAGAGAGAGAAAGAGAGAGAGAGAGAGAGAGAGAGAGAGAGAGATCTCACAATCTCCAAATCCATTTTAGGCTGTAAAAAGCATATATTTCACAAACCATCCAGCTCACACCCTACAGATAATGCCCAAAACATAACAGACTGACTAGGTCTGTTCAACGCTGGTCCGACCAAGCGGATTCCACGCTTCAAGACTGCTTCGATCACGTGGATTGGGATATGTTCCGCATTGCGTCCGACAACAACATTGACGAATATGCTGATTCGGTGAGCGGGTTCATTAGAAAGTGCATTGACGATGTCGTACCCATAGCAACGAGAAAATAATTCCCAAACCAGAAACCGTGGATTGATGGCAGCATTCGCGTGAAACTGAAAGCCCGAACCACTGCTTTTTAACCAGGGCAAGGTGACCGGAAACATGACCGAATACAAACTGTGTAGCTATTCCCTCCGCAAGGCAATCAAACAAGCTAAGCGTCAGTATAGAGACAAAGTAGAATCTCAATTCAACGGCTCAGACACAAGAGGTATGTGGCAGGGTCTACAGTCAATCACGGATTACAAAAATAAAACCAGCCCCGTCACGGACCAGGATGTCTTGCTCCCAGACAGACTAAATAATTTTTTTGCCTGCTTTGAGGACAATACAGTGCCACTGACACAGCCCGCAACCAAAACCTGCGGACTCTCCTTCACTGCAGCCGATGTGAGTAAAACATTTAAACATGTTAACCCTCGCAAGGCTGCAGGCCCAGACGGCAACCCAGCCGCGCCCTCAGAGCATGCGCAGACCAGCTGGCTGGTGTGTTTACGGACATATTCAATCAATCCCTATCCCAGTCTGTTGTTCCCACATGCTTCAAGAGGGCCACCATTATTCCTGTTCCCAAGAAAGCTAAGGCAACTGAGATAAACGACTACCGCCCCGTAGCACTCACTTCCGTCATCATGAAGTGCTTTGAGAGACTAGTCAAGGACCATATCACCACCACCCTACCTGACACCCTAGACCCACTCCAATGTGCTTACCGCCCAAATAGGTCCACAGACGACGCAATCGCAACCACACTGCACACTGCCCTAACCCATCTGGACAAGAGGAATACCTATGTGAGAATGCTGTTCATCGACTACAGCTCAGCATTTAAACCATAGTACCCTCCAAACTCGTCACCAAGCTTGAGACGCTGGGTCTCAACCCCGCCCTGTGCAACTGGGTCCTGGACTTCCTGACGGGCCGCCCCCAGGTGATGAGGGTAGGTAACAACATCTCCACCCCGCTGATCCTCAACAATGGGGCCCCACAAGGGTGCGTTCTGAGCCCTCTCCTGTACTCCCTGTTCACCCACGACTGCGTGACCATGCACATCTCCAACTCAATCATCAAGTTTGCAGACGACACTACAGTGGTAGGCTTGATTACCAACAATGACGAGACGGCCTACAGGGAGGAGGTGAGGGCCCTCGGAGTGTGGTGTCAGGAAAATAACCTCATACTCAACGTCAACAAAACTAAGGAGATGATTGTGGACTTCAGGAAAGAGCAGAGGGAGCACCCCCCTATCCACACCGACGGGACAATAGTGGAGAGGGTAGTAAAGTTAAGTTTCTCGGCGTACACATCACGGACAAACTGAATTGGTCCACCCTCACAGACAGCTTCGTGAAGAAGGCACAGCAGTGCCTCTTCAACCTCAGGTGGCTGAAGAAATTCGGCTTGTCACCAAAAGCACTCACAAACTTCTACAGATGCACAATCGAGAGCATCCTGTCGGGCTGTATCACTGCCTGGTACGGTAAATGCTCCGCCCACAACCGTAAGGCTCTCCAGAGGGTAGTGAGGTCTGCACAACGCATCACCGGGGGCAATCTACCTGCCCTCCAGGACACCTACACCAACCGATGTCACAGGAAGGCCATAAAGATCATCAAGGACAACAACCACCCGAGCCACTGCCTGTTCACCCCGCTATCATCCAGAAGGTGAGGTCAGTACAGGTGCATTAAAGCAGGGACCGAGAGACTGAAAAACAGCTTCTATCTCAAGGCCATCAGACTGTTAAACAGCCACCACTAACATTGAGTGGCTGCTGCCAACACACTGACTCAACTCCAGCCACTTTAATAATGGAAATTGATGTCTTTATGTACATATTCTTTATCCCTTTACACTTGTGTGTATAAGGTAGTAGTTGTGGAATTTATTAGGTTAGATTACTCGTTGGTTATTACTGCATTGTCGGAACTTGAAGCACAAGCATTTCGCTACACTCGCATTAACATCTGCAAACCATGTGTAAGTGACAAATAAGTTTGATTTGATACAATACACTCCTGATACATACACACATACACACACCGGCATACAAGCAGCCATCATATCAGAAAGCATAGGGAGACACAGGTCTAACACAGCTGACCAACACACAAATCAAACAGTCATCATAGCAGCACTTGAGTGACCATCATATGTGTGCGTGTTTACTCTCTCTTGAACGGCTAGTCCGTCCAAGTGGTGTCTGTCCTTGTGCACAAGCTTGTGTGACTTTGTGTGTGTTGTCTCTTACCTAGCTCATCCCACAGCTGTCTGTATTTGTCAGTCATGGTGGTTCCCTGTTGTCTCCACAGAGCCAGGCGAGGGTCGCCCATAAACTGTTCTGTGATCAGCGTTAACATTCTGGCACCGTTGGAGTCACGCATCTTCAACATCTCTCTCACCTAGAGGAGAAAGAGAGAGGGGGGAGGGAGGGAGAGAGGTCATCAAAGGTGTGTGTGTGTGTGTGTGTGTGTGTGTGTGTGTGTGTGTGTGTGTGTGTGTGTGTGTGTGTGTGTGTGTGTGTGTGTGTGTGTGTGTGTGTGTGTGTGTGTGTGTGTGTGTGTGTGTGTGTGTGTGTGTGTGTGTGTGTGTGTGTGAGAGAGAGTGACAGGGTAGGGGTCAGTTCAAATTGAGGGCAGTCAATTTAGGAAAGGATTTAAATTTAAAATACAAAAAATTAAACACATTTTGAAATACATATATCTTCTACTTTTCAATGTATTAAGAAGTCATTGGGGGAAAAAAATCCCTTTTTTTTCAATTATTGAATTGGAATGTCAGTTTACTCTGCTTCCTGAATTGACTCACTTCAACTAAAATTGACCCCAACCCTGGTGTGCGTATGCGTTACCTTGCTGAAGAGAAGGTTGAGTTGTTTCCCAGAGCCGTGGTAACCTCCCTGTGAGAGGAAGAGTTTCACCTGCTCCTGAACCTGCTCCTCATCCAGGTGCCAACAGTTCTCATCATCTACACTGGCCCCTGCCGTGGGGTCCGGGGCCCCTGCGCACACACACAGGTTAGTTGAGACACACAGTGCTCATCGTTTAGGTTGAGAAATTGAAAATGAGTCAATGAAAACACTGGGCTCTATGTCACAAACAAAAACAGAACAAGATGAGCACAATGATATCGGCTTAAGTAAAGTGGGCCTAAAGTATCATCACACACTCTTCCCCACATCCTACATTACCGTTGATCTGTCACACGGACGTGACTTGATCAAAGTGTTTCCCTCTCCAGTGATCTGCTTTATTGGAGCCAGACAGGGGGAAATCATTTCCAGGCACACACACTCACGCAAAAACACACACACACGCACACACTTTTTCTTCCTCACACAGTCTTTCTCTCGTCTACGCATCATCCACCCCACTCACCATGGACCTGGTTGATCTCAGAGTTGGTCGACAGAATCTCATCAGCTAGTTTCTGAGCAGTGGGCAACACCTCGGTGTGGTGTACTGTTATCAGGTACTGGACAAACTTCTGCAGCTGGTCTCTATTCATCTGGAACAGAGTCTCTGAGATGGGCAGGTGTAGTTTGACCTGCTCGGGCTTCCGTACACGGTACAGGGCCAGCGCTACAACGTGGGCGCAGTAGAAGATGTCCTTGTTGCCGCAGCCGCACGTTACCGCGGTGATCTTGCAGCGGTCGAAGCTGACGCTCACACTGCAGACGAGCTCGGGTTCCGACGCTGTGGCCGGTTCTGTTACTGTTCCACTGAGGTGGAACCCTGCAAGGAGCAAAACCATTAGAACCATTAGGCAATCAATCAAACTGTAACAGTTTTACACAAAAGTGCTTGACAGAAGCTTACCTTCGAAATATTTGAACAGTACAATGGCATTTATGTTCTTGTCATAACAACTCTGTGAGTGTGTGGCTCACTAGCCTATAGCTTACTACAAGCTCTTTGCAGACGCAAGATTCTGTTTTGCAATTTCAATTTCAAAAGGGGCGACTCCCTGTAATTGCAATCGAGCATTTGATGTACTTTTTGACTACTTGAAAATTGAGACGCGGGTATCGTTCTTCCGCAGCCGTGGGGGCAGTGTTGTCGCTATTCATCAAAGTAGCCTATTTTGCATTGATTACCAAATATAATCTCAATGACTGTTCAAACAGTAAACCGAACATCAAGAATCCACTCAGAAATAAAGTTGGTTGATATGTAATAACTAGTGATTACTAGGGCTGTGAATTGCCAGGGACCTCACGATACTATATTATCACGATACTTAGATGCAGATACGAGATTCTTACGATTCGGTCGCACCAACGTCACTCGGTCGCGTCATGAATGTTCTCCAAGCCGCGCTCTACCCGCGACGCAATAGTGGTGCATTAAAGTCTTGATAAACCCAGAAATTCTGGATGGAGGCTAACGACTGTTTCGTCTAAATTATACTATAGTGCCTGAAAATACGATTAAATTGCTAAAATAGTCAAATGTTTAGTAGGAAACAACTTTGCCAAATGTATTTTAGACAGATGGCAATGTTGTCATTAGCTAGCAAAGTTAGTAAAAAAAACGCTAGCAATACTAACTTTAGCTAATTCAAATCCGGTTTTCTCCCCTCAATCTTAACTAACTAGCTAACGATATACCACAGACAGAACAACGAGACAGATATTTCACTGGACATATAAAATGTGAAGCATCCGCTAGGTGTTTCCACTCAATACAAAATATGGTAGTGAGAAGAAGCCCAGTGGCCGGCAGCGGGAGAAGATGGAACGAGATGGATTTTGGCCGACATTCTGCAAATGTTCCCATTAATGAAACATTTGATCTCAATACAGTTCTGTTCACATAAGTAAAATCTGTTTCGAGCAGAGTGAACAAAGTTTTGTAGACTTTACACTTTGTCAAAGTTTTTTTTAAATTGCATTGTTTAGAAGGAGTGCAAAGGCGAATTGAGTCATTGCACGCAGGCACTTCACAGTAGGCGTTGACTAACGGAAATATGCAAATGTATGCTAGAACTCACCAATAGGATCTAGCTAGCTCATGCTTGGCTCTGCCCACCTCCTTGCTTGTTCTGCCCACTAATGACTCGTTTGTTCCCATTGGAAACGACAGGCTGTGGTCTATCTTAGTTATACAAATCTTTGGTTATATACTGCACCTAAAATCAATAAGGCGACATCAAA
Source organism: Oncorhynchus gorbuscha (assembly GCF_021184085.1). Classification (NCBI taxonomy): domain Eukaryota; kingdom Metazoa; phylum Chordata; class Actinopteri; order Salmoniformes; family Salmonidae; genus Oncorhynchus; species Oncorhynchus gorbuscha. The sequence continues at coordinate 41,389,823 of NC_060183.1, read as the reverse complement.
ATGGTGACAAAAGGTTTTCCTTCGAATTACTTGCCTGTTTTTGAATGGCATTGTATTTCCAAGCCACCACGCTCATTGACAATGCATTGTGTAGAATTCTCAGTTGGGCATCAGTCCAAAACGAACGTTCAAAACAATATTGTGACGAAACATGCAATCTATCAATATGTATTACGATTCGTTGTTTTGATCAGTCATCATGGAAATAAAAGTGTTGAAAACAAATGTGCTCCTGATGAAGAAATCTGGAGTTAACTATGATGGAAAAACACTGGGGTTTTGGTGCAGGTGTAACGGATGTGAAACTGCTAGCTATTTAGCGGTGGTGCGAGCTAAATAGCGTTTCAATCGGTGACGTCACTTGCTCTGAGACCTTGAAGTAGTGGTCCCCCTTGCTCTGCAAGGGCAGCGGCTTTTGTGAAGCGATGGGTAACGATGCTTCGTGGGTGACTGTTGTTGATGTGTGCAGAGGGTCCCTGGTTCAGGCTAAGGGATGGTCTAAAGTTATACTGTTACACAGGTACAGCCAACTAGTGCAAAAATGATATTGCGAAATTGTCCCCAAAAAAATACATCAGCAAAAAGAACATCTGGATATGTAACTATCTATTTCCCCCCATCCCTAGTGATTACAGGCTATTCTGAAATGGTAGAACCTGTTGTAGCTAACTAGCTAGCCATGTATTTTTTTCCCCTCCATGACAAAAACATTAAATACACAAGCAGCATATCAAACTGGGATAATGTTTTAGGTTACACCCGCAAGTATAAGAATATTTGTCAGGGCATGTTTTTTAGAATAAATCTGATTATTTCACATGGAGATGTGGGAAGCTAAAAAGGCTAGTTAGCTTGCTATGTTTTTAGCTAGGCTGCCACCAAGGTACTTCAAGCAAGGGAAGGTGACTCTTCCTTACTTTCACAAAACTAAGACCATTTTTTAAAAACTTTGCTATCGCCCCCTAGTGAATGGGAGTGGGACCAGCGAGGATATCATGTCATCAAAAGATGTCTGCTACTCCAACGATCCCACTTCACCCATGTGCACGTAGATCAACAGAGTTATGCTTGTTGTAACCTTAAGTGTGAAGAAGGCCCATGGTACCAGCTAGCTACTAGTCAGACTATAACAGCAAGAGTGAGAGGAAGAGAAGGAGCAGTCCCTGAAGATGTCTCTCCTTTCTCTCTCTGGGGGAAAAGGGCAAACTGCTGATCTCTAGAGGCCATCAGTGTGTCGACCTCCTAATGCAATAGAGCTCAGCCTTCACACACACACACACACACACGGCCCCCACACAGCCCTGCGCGCGCACACACACACACACACACACTTGGCCCCATGCAGTCCTGCGCACACACATACACGGCCCCCCACGCAGCCCTGCACACACACGGCCCCCACACAGCCCTGCACACACACACACTGCACACACACCCTATTCTCCACTAGTTAGCACCAGTCTTCTATTTTCTAAAAACATGAAACATGAAATTCTCTGGTCACTCACTGGTCACACACACGCAGACACTTTCAGTCAGGCAGGAGAGCCAGCGAGATGGAAGAGTGAAACATTCTCATTTCCTTTCCACAACACGTCCCAATGCTTACCTGGTAATGCCTGGGTTATTAAACCTCCTCACAAACACACACATACAGTGGCAAGAAAAAGTGTGTGAACCTTTTGGAATTAACTGGATTTCTGCATAAATTGGTCATCAAATTTGATCTGATCTTCATCTAAGTCACAATAATAGACAAACATAGTGCGCTTAAACTAATAAGACACAAATTATTGTATTTTTCTTGTATATATTGAATACATCATTTAAACATTCACAGTGTAGGTTGGAAAAAATTGTGTTGAACCCCAAGTTAATTGGAGTCAGGAGTCAGCTAACCTGGAGTCCAATCAATGAGAGGAGAATGGAGATGTTGGTTAGAGCTGCCTTGCCCTATAAAAACACTCACAAAATTTTAGTATGCTATTCACAAGAAGCATTGCCTGATGTGAACCGTGCCTCGAACAAAAGAGATCTCAGAAGACCTCAAATTAAGAATTGTTGACTTGCATAAAGCTGGAAAGGGTTACAAAAGTATCTCTAAAAGCCTTGATGTTCATCAGTCCACGATAAAACAAATTGTCTATAAATTGAGAAAGTTCAGCACTGTTGCTACTCTCCCTAGGAGTGGCTGTCCTGTAAAGATGACTGCAAGAGCACCGTGCAGAACGCTCAATGAGGTTAAGAAGAATCCTAGAGTGTCAGCTAAAGACTTACAGAAATCTCTGGAACATGATAACATCTCTGTTGACGAGTCTACCATACGCAAAACACTAAACAAGATTGGTGTTCATGGGAGGATACCACAGAAGAAGCCACTGCTGTCCAAAAGAAACATTGTAGCACGTCTGAAGTTTGCAAAGGTGCACCTGGATGTTCCATAGTGCTACTGGCAAAATATTTTGGGACAGCTGAAACTACAGTTGAGTTGTTTGGAAGGAACGCACAACACTATGTGTGGAGAAAAAAATGGCACAGCACACCAACATCAAAACCTCATACCAACTGTAAAGTATGGTGGAGGGAGCATCATGGTTTGGGGCTGCTTTGCTGCCTCAGGGCCTGGACAGCTTACTATCATCGACGGAATATGAATTCCCAAGTTTATCAAGACATTTTACAGGTGAATGTTAGGCTAATCTGTCCGCCAATTGAAGCTCAACAGAAGTTGGTTGATGCAACAGGACAAAGACCCAAAACACAGAAGTAAATCAACAACAGAATGGCTTCTGGAGTGGCCCAGTCAGAGTCCTGACCTCAACCCTATTGAGATGCTGTGGCATGACCTCAAGAGAGCAGTTCACACCAGACATCTCAAGAATATTGCTGAACTGAAACAGTTTTGTAAAGAGGAACAGTCCAAAATTCCTCCTGACCAGACACACATGGAAAAGGAAGAAAAATGTCAGGGAGGAAGTCTTTTCCTGCTGATAATGCAGCAGGCCTCTGAAAACCACACTGAGAGCCAAAACTTATGGGATATTGACATCACTGAGAAACCCTCAAAATGGCCGCCACAAATCCTGTCTGGTTGGGCCCGGGATCAGATCAGTTAACTCCAGAGAGGACAGTAAACAAACTGGATATAAAATGGCCATGTTAGAGAGAACATGAGACCAATAGGCTCTAGATCAGGGAGGGGCAACTTTGAAGGGGATGGGGGCCAAAAAAAAGAAGGAAATCATGAGGGGCTGCAGGGGCTCCTGGGTCTGCATACCCCCCCACCATTAGCGGTTTTACAGTGGCTAGGCAATCAGGATAGATAATAAACAGAGCGGCAGCAGCGTATGTGTAGTGTGAAAGTGTCAGTGTAGTATTTGTGATTGTTTGGGAATCCAAGTGGTGACCGTGAAGATAAAAAATAATAATAATAATTGTATACAATTCCCATGGCCTGCATACTCATTTCCTGCAATTATACACATTTTGCCATGGGGCAGAGAGAAAAATGTGCAGTTTTACAGCACATTCCCTGTAATGGAGGCAAATGTTTGCAGTTTTTTATATGATAACTGATGATCAATGGGCCCCACCCCGGTTGGTAATTCAACCGTGCTTACTACAGGTTTAGATAGCAAGCCACTAGACTAATTTATCAATCTGAAAAAAAAAATAGCTGACATGGACTAATTAAGTGACTGCTGATGCACAACTGGATTTCGAACTTGCACCTTATGTATTCTAACACTCAACAGTAAGTTAAGACCCTGATTGAAAACTGATATGCAGGCCTACCAAAGTGGCCCCATGGCCGCCAGTTGCCAATCCCTGCTCTAGATAGCCATGCTAACACTCGCACTTGACCCCCCCCCCATACCTCAGACTTTGCTGATAGCTACGGAATTGAGGGAAAATGTACTTTTCTATGCCTGTGATATGTGGTTGTCCTACCTAGCAATCTTAAGATGAATGCACTAACTGTAAGTCGTTCTGGATAAGAGCATCTACTAAATGACAAATGTCAAATGTAGAGAGGACAGGAGACCAATAGGATCTAGATAGTCATAGATATAGAGGATTGAAAAAGATTCTCCGGTACTTTTGTATACCTTGTAGCCAGTAGTTCTGAAAGTAGCACTCAGGAGCCAAAAGTGGTCCCCGAAAATGGCTTACTACGTCACATCTCTCTCTCTCTCTAACACTCTCTCACACACACCGCACACACACTCTCTCACACACACAACAGTAAAACAACCAATCCATATATTGTACCAATCCATGTGTTTTCCCTCCACTGTATTTAGGTTTCAAATACATTTTTATTTGTCACATGCGCCGAATATAACAGGTGTAGACTTTACCGTGAAATGCCTACTTATGAGCCCTTTCCCAGCAATGCAGAGTAAAAAATAAAAAATGTGTTTGTGAGTGTGTTTTGTGTGTGTAAGCGTATGTGGTGTGTGTTTTGGAGTGTCAGTGCAGTATGTGGGTGGAGTCCAGTGAGTGTGCATAGAGTGTGCATAGAGTCAGTGCAAATAATAAGGGGATCAATGATTAACTGTTCAGCAGTCTTACGGCTTGTGGGTAGAAGCCGTTCAGGAGCCTTTTGGTCCCAGACTTGGCGCTCTGGTACCGCTTGCCTCCCACGCAACTACAGCTCCGTCGATGTGAATGGGGGAGTGCTCGGGCCCTCCGTTTTCTATAGTCCACGATGCCGCTACGCAGTGGTGGGTGGCACTCTGGGTGGTCTACAGCTCCGTCAATGTCAATGGGGGAGTGCTCGGCCCTCCGTTTTCTATAGTCCACGATGCCGCTACGCAGTCGTGGGTGGCACTCTGGGTGGTCTACAGCTTATCATGAGGTATTGTAACTCAGGTGGACAGAACCTCGATACTTACTTAATATTAGAGATCGCACACCAGCTGTTGTAACCCCCCCTCCCAGAATTTGCCCAACACTGCCATTCTGTCCTCCCGATGTACAGAAAAAAAATGATAGATTTGTCCTTGTTCAGCCACGACTCGGAGAAACATAGGATATTACAGTTCTTCAGATCAAGTTGATAGGCTGGTCTCCAGTTTATTCTCCAGTGATTGCATGTTCGCCAATAGAAGAGAGGGTAGAGGCGGTTAATGTCGTCTCGTCAGGTATCCTGCCCCGCCGACCTCAATAACGGCGCCTCTTCCTTCTTCGGGTGTCAGGGATTCGGGCCTGGTCCGGGATGAGCAGTATGTCATTCGCCTCTGACTTATTGAAGTAAAAATCCTCATCCAAATCGATGTTAGCTGTTCTGATGTCCAGAAGCTCTTTTCAGTCATAGGAAATGGCGGAAACATTATGCACAAAAAAAGTTCAGATCTGCACCAAAAAAAAAAACACAAAATAGCACAATCAGACAGGCGACTGTAAAACGGTTGCTATTCCTTCCAACACCATTATTCCCTGAGGTGAAGAAGAGAAAGGAGAACACCGAATTAAGTCTTTCGTTGTATTTTGGGCTTTCTCAAAGAACACACACATACTGTACACCAGGAGGAGAGCGGGTCTGCTTCCCAGTACTAGAGGGTCTATCTCAGGTTCTTCTGTGTAGTGGGGCTCCCCTGGCCCCCTATGATATTGTGGCAGTCTATAATGCTACAGTATCACATTGCTACTTTCATGACTCTCTACCGAGAATCCTTGACGAGCCTCATATTGCCGAAATTGTACCTCTATACGACCGACCGTCCATAGCTTAGTGTGAAAAGCCTCAGATGGTCCTACAGCGTGGATCTAAGGTCAACTTTGCCTTAAATCTCTTAAGGGTTCAGGTTAGGCCTTGATATGGCTAAGCTGATCCTAAATCAGTCCTTAAGCAGGGGACTTGAGCCTGGAGCAATGTTAAGATGGTTAGCCAGATACTTCAACTACAGCCCAATGGGAAACAAATAGTCCTAATGGTCTGAGATAGATTGAGCGAGTGAGATTTTACAAGAATTCAGTAATGGTCTCAAGGGAGGTCTGGGAGACAGCACACACACATACACTACATGTGTGTGCAATGAAAATACACACGCAGAAGAAAACAACACACACATAGGTTTCGGTTCTCTCAACAGGCTTTTGCTCAATCAGAATGCTGGAAAGTCACACTGAACTGACAAACTGGAAGAACTGACTAACAAGACGGGGGGGGGAGAAGAGAGATAGAAAATCACGTGATAGTTTCAAAGAGAGCAGAGAGCAAAGAGAGACAGCGGCTGCAGTCCAAACATGTTATTTTTTACCCCCTCGCACTAGCCCCTTTCCCTTGGGGGAATCCCCGTCGAAACCGGATGCAGTTTGATTGCCATCTTAAGTGGAGGTCCATTTCACAAACTTTGGCACCTCGGCCCTCAATTTAGTTTGAGGGAGCGAGTGAAGAACTTTGATCACTTGTGGGGTTGATATGACCTACAATTCAATGCAAGCCTATAAAACGTAGCTAGCTTCGTAAATATATTTTTGGGAATTCTGAAATGTATTGGAATAAATTACCAAAACTATAAAACTAGCTAGCCAGCTATGCATAACTGTAGCTAGCTAGCTACCTGACAGGAGTTCTAGATAGCTACGTTAGCTTGCTAGGTACAATAATAGCTTAATAATAACCAATAATAGTTGGTTGTTTTTAAGTTCAACATCAAGACTTCCACCAAGGATGTTGCCTCTCCGATCATCACTCTCCCTCGCTTGGGCAAGGGACATTTAAGGTACACTCAGATATGACGATGTAAAACGTCATTCGAGGGCTGAGGGCTGTCTACTTTGAGTTTGGACTGCAGCCAGAGAGAGGTTTAGAGCGAAAGAGAACCCGCCTTCTTTAACTCCTCCATTTCCTGCCTAGCAGTCAGCTGACACAACACCACAGGGGATCACATTTCACACACAAACAAATCCACCCGCTCTCTCACACACTACATCTGCTTGTGTAACACACACCCACACAGGCACATACTGTACATCCCCGGTTGGCAGTTGCTCCACAATGTAACTGTTTGCGAGCGAGCGCGCGCGCACACACACACACACACACACACTAGTCCCCTGTATTGTATAGCCCAACCCGAGTCCTACATGGCCCACAGCTGAACTACTGACATCAGAGAGAGAAGAGGGAGAGGAAGGGAAAGAGATGGGGAGGGAGAATGAGAGAAAGAGGAAGGGAAAGACATAGAGAGGGAGAGATGTAAGAGGGAGAAAGAGAAAGAGGGAGAGGCAGAGATAATTCCTAAACACGGGAGGAGACCGCTGGGCTGGTGGGAAGCTTGGAAAGCCCTCAGCTGAGTGTGTGCGTGTGTGTGTGTGTGGAAAGGCCTGGCGGAGTGCCAGAGCCCTGAGCTCAGCATTCTGTAATGCACTTCCACTCTTCCTCTCTCTCTCTGCAGATTGCATAATACTGCTAACCAGACTTAACCCTTAACTACCTACCATGGAAACCAGACTTAACCCCTAACTACCACTACAGACCATAATACTGCCTAACACTGCACGGCAACCAGACTTAACCTTCACCTACTATCTAGCACTGCATTAACCCATAACTGCCTACCACAGATACCTTTTTTTTTTAAAGTAAGGGTGTGGATCAGAAAACCAGTCTGTATTTGGTGTGACAGATCTCCTTTGCATAGAGTTGATCCCCTCCTTTTCAATGGCTGTGTCTGAAGTTGCTGGATATTGGGGGAGAACTGGAACGTTGATACAGAGCATCTGGTGAGTATGCAGGCCATGCGAAATGGGGCTGTGCATTATCATGCTGAAACATGAGGTGATGGCGGTGATGAATGGCACGACAATGGGCCTCAAGATCTTGTCACGGTATCTCTGTGCATTCAAATAGCCATGGATAAAATGCAATTGTGTTCGTTGTCTGTAGCTTATGCCTGCCCATACCATAACCCCACCGACACCATGGGGCACTCTGTTCACAACGTTGACATCAGTAAACACCATACCATAACCCCACTGCCACCATGGGGCACTCTGTTCACAACGTTGACATCAGCAAACACCATACCATAACCCCACTGCCACCATGGGGCACTCTGTTCACAATGTTGACATCAGTAAACACCATACCATAACCCCACCGACACCATGGGGCACTCTGTTCACAACGTTGACATCAGTAAACACCATACCATAACCCCACTGCCACCATGGGGCACTCTGTTCACAACGTTGACATCAGTAAACACCATACCATAACCCCACTGCCACCATGGGGCACTCTGTTCACAATGTTGACATCAGTAAACACCATACCATAACCCCACCGACACCATGGGGCACTCTGTTCACAACGTTGACATCAGTAAACACCATACCATAACCCCACCGACACCATGGGGCACTCTGTTCACAATGTTGACATCAGTAAACACCATACCATAACCCCACCGACACCATGGGGCACTCTGTTCACAACGTTGACATCAGTAAACACCATACCATAACCCCACTGCCACCACGGGGCACTCTGTTCACAACGTTGACATCAGCAAACGCCTCGCCCACACGATGCCATACACGTGGTCTACGGTGAGGCCGATTGGACATCTAAAACAACGTTGGAGACTGCTTATGGGTAGAAATATTTACATTCAATTCTCTGGCAACAGCTCTGGTGGACATTCCTGCAGTCAGCATGCCAATTGTACGCTCCCTCAACTTGAGACATCTGAAGCATTGTGTTGTGTGACAAAACTGCACATTTTAGAGATGGCCTTTTATTGTCCTCTGCACAAGGTGCACCTGTGTAATGATCATACCCTTTAATCAGCTTCTTGATATGCACCTGTCAGCTGGATGGATTATCTTGGCAAAGGAGAAATGCTCACTAACGGGGATATAGACATTTTTTTTATTTCAGCTCATGAAACCAACTCTTTACATGTTGCGTTTAGATTTTTGTTCAGTTTCCGATGTTACATCTGAATCGTTTAGTTATGATTTGAGAATCATCAACATTATAACTCCACATACAATGCAAGTCAACGGATGGTTAACTATAGCTCCAGTAACTGGAAAACTGAGAAGGGTTTTTATTCTGGCATAATAAGGGTCACCCCGTGGCCTGTGAGAAGTCAGTGGCACCCTATGGGGCGGTCTGTAAGGACCATGTCATGCCAGAGGTTGTCCAGTTGGTTGCCCGTCGAGACGGCTGGCTAGAGTCATTCTGGTTCTCACAGCATCGTAACAAAGACCGCCTTTAACTGTGTATTTATTAGACAATGGCCAGCTACCCTTCCATTCCTTACTTCTGCCACACAGCCAATAGGAGTAGAGCATGCTCTGTAGACAGAAACATTGAGAGGTGTGTGGAGGACAGGGGAGGGTGCGTGTGAGAGTGCACTAGCGGGAGACAGTGCGTGTGGGGGGGGGTCAATAAGGGTCAATAAGGATTGGAGTAGAGTAGGCCAATCCGTGTCCCCCTGAAGACATCTCCTGGTGCTCCTCACTGTGCCAACCAATCAACACACACACACCAATTAACATAAAGTAATCTCTGACCGAGCTTCTTGCAGTCGCTAAGTGTGTCATATTCAACCACTCCACAGAGCATTTTCTCTTGAGTCATTTGTTTTCCTTTACACTGCTAGTCACGAGTGGACTAGTCTGCAAACCCCACCGTTTGATAGACCTCAGAGAAGAAGAGATTCTTCACAACCAACCGGACAGAAATCCTGCAGCTCCATCTGAAAACCTCAGAAACAAACAGGAGAAAGTGGAGATAGACACCTGAAAATGACCTCAGGAAAAAGGAGGAGAGACACCCTATTCCAACAAGCTCGACTCAAACCCCACACAGCGCTGGTTTAAAACCACCTCAGAAAAGGAGAGACACTGTGGAGAAAAGAGAGAAATGTCCTCAACAACAGTGGAGGAGGTGTAAAGCGTTTGGCAGCTCAGAATGGACACAAGTGTAGCTGTGTTTTTATGGCGTCCATTTCACTGGCCAGAAAAGGGACCTACGGGTGACATTTTGTGTCTAATTGAGAAAGGCCATTGGGGCTCTAGTGAACCCTGCCAGGTCTCTCACACACACACACACACACACACACACACACACACACACACACACACACACACACACACACACACACACACACACACACACACACACACACACACACACACACACACACACACACACACACACACACACACACACACACACACACACACACTTTGATGAAGGAGCACACACACAGCTCACTTAAACAGTGCTTCCCACGTCCCACTCGGACTGTTGCCCAACCCTGACACACACACACACACAAGTTAACAAACAGTGAGTGCACTTCTCTCTCCAAGTTTCACTAGACAAGGACAATGGTCCTAAAGAGCCGAGGACAACAGACACTCAAGACTGCATCTCAATAGAGCGCTAGCGGGACAGAAAGCAGCCGGGACAGAGAGCAGCCGGGACAGAGAGCAGCCGGGAAAGAGAGCAGCCGGGACAGAGAGCAGCCGGGACAGAGAGCAGCCGGGACAGAGAGCAGCCGGGACAGAGAGCAGCCGGGACAGAGAGCAGCCGGGACAGAGAGCAGCCGGGACAGAGAGCAGCCGGGATAGAGAGCGAGAGAGGAGAAGGAAATCAAGGAAAACAGACAGAAAATGACAGAGGTAAAGGAGGGACAGATGAAGAATTGATGAACGAGCGCTTCAGCTAACCAACGCCCTCCCTCACCTGAGAACAGCACAACGACATGTAAATCAGATCTGTCACACACATACACACGGACTGCACTGATTACCAGTCCAATTCCCGGAAACAACCAACTGCTGAAACATTCAACGTCAGTGGATCAGGTGGAAGAGGGGAACAAAAAAAGGCCGCCATTCATTTTTCCTTCTCTTTTTTTTCAGTACCGCCTCCGTTCCCTGACCTACGCTGTCCAAGTAATTTGTTCAGCCTTCGAGTACCTTCACCAGGCAAGACAACACACACACACACACACACACACACACACACACACACACACACACACACACACACACACACACACACACACACACACACACACACACACACACACACACACACACACACACACACACACACACACACACACACACACTGTGCAGGGAGCACAAATGCAGTCTCTTCCCCCAAATGTCTCATTCCCACCACTCACCTAAAAAAACTGTCAATAGATCCTTTCTGGTGGTGTTGGCAGGGGGAGCATGTTAAAGAATCTAAACTAGCTAAAGCGTTTTGACACAATAACAGATGAATGGCACCACAGACCCACACAGAACCATACAGCGACCAAACAGTAACTACGCAGCCAAGAAGTTTTAATGAGGCTGGGAAACATATTATATTCCGGAATCTGAATTAATTACACGAAGGTGTGACAGAAAGAGCAAGAGAGAGAAGGTAGAGAGAGAGAGAGATAGGATAGGGAGAGAAGAGAGAGGGAATAGGGAGAGATAGAGGGTAGAGAGAGTAGGGAAAAAGAGAGGGGAGGGAGAGAGTAGGGAGAGGGTATGGAGAGAGAGAGAGTAGAGAGGGTAGAGAAAATAGGGAGAGATAGAGGGAGAGAGAGAGGGTAGAGAGAGAGGATGGGTAGAGAGAGAGAGAGTAGGGAGAGGGTGGAGAGAGAGAGGGGGTAGAGAGAGGGTAGAGAGAGAGGATGGGTAGAGAGAGAGAGTAGGGAGAGGGTGGAGAGAGAGAGTTGGTAGAGAGAGAGGGTAGGGAGAGAGAGAGGGTAGGGAGAGGGTGGAGAGAGAGAGTAGGGAGAGAGAATATGGTGAGATAGATGGTAGAGAGGGAGAGAGTAGAGAGGGTAGGGAGAGAGTAGAGAGAGGGTAGAGAGAGTGGGTAGGTAGAGAGAGAGGGTAGGGAGAGAGTAGAGAGAGTGTGTAGGGAGAGAGAGGGTAGAGTGAGTGGGTAGGGAGAGAGAATAGGGAAAGATAGAGGGTATAGAGAGAGAGAGAGTAGAGAGAGGGTAGGGAGAGTGGGTAGGAAGAGAGAGGGCAGGGTAGGGAGAGAGAGAGGGTAGGGAGAGAGAGAGGGTAGGGAGAGAGTAGAGAGAGGATAGAGAGATAGAGAGAGTGGTTAGGGAGAGAGGGTAGGGAGAGAGTAGAGAGAGGGTAGCGAGAGAGTAGAGGGTGGGTAGGGAGAGAGTGGGTAGGGAGAGAGAGGGTAGGTAGAGAGGGAGAGGGTGGAGAGAGAGAGGGTAGGTAGAGAGAGTGGGTAGGGAGAGAGACTATTGGCACACTGTTACAACACTGTACATAGCCATAATATGACATTAGAAATGTCTCTATTCCTTTGAAACTTTTGTGAGTGCAATGTTTACTGTTCATTTTTTAAAATTGTTTATTTCACTTTTGTTCATTATCCATTTCACTTGCTTTGGCAATGTAAACATATGTTTCCCAGGCCAAAACGGCCCTTGAATTGAGAGAGTGAGAGATAAATAGAAAGAGAGAGATGGGGAAAGGCTGCTGGTCTGGGCTCTATAACAGAGATGTGTTTGCTAAACCACTCCAGTGTTGAGCTCTGGGACATGGAGCTCCCACAGCCTCCCAGAGCACAGCAGAGCAGCCTCCCAGGGAGCCGTGTTTGATCAGCTGTTATAATGGCCAACTGCAGAGAGGGGTCAATGTGTGTCTGAGTGTGCATATGTTACTGTCCATAACCTCAGGTGCTGTCCTAAAGTTGAGAAAAGTTAGGAACACACACACACATCTGCTGCACTGCATTTGAGAGGAGGGGTGGGGGTTGGGGGGGTCGCCCACATTAACTTCAACCTTTTCAACTTCAACAGGTGCTCATAAACAGATAATGGCAAATCCATCCCAGTGGAGGGGTGTGTGTGCATGTGTTGGTCTGTGTGTGTGAGACGAGGGTAGCACCTGTGGCCTCTTTCCATGATACCACGATCCCACCAGTCAGTTGATACAGAGCACCGGTGTCACGTCATTCCCCCCCCCCCCGTTTGTTCCTGCCACCATGCAAGCTTCCACATGCATCCTTCAGTGTTAGGGTCTAGCCGTAACAACAGCAAATGTAATAACACTGGCAAGAGTAATAACTTCTAGATGTGTTATGTAATAAACCCAGTAAATGTAATAACACTGGCAAGAGTAATAACTTCTAGATTTGTTATGTAATAAACCCAGTAAATGTAATAACACTGGCAAGAGTAATAACTTCTAGATTTGTTATGTAATAAACCCAGTAAATGTAGTAACACTGGCAAGAGTAATAACTTCTAGATGTGTTATGTAATAAACCCAGTAAATATAGTAACACTGGCAAGAGTAATAACTTCTAGATTTGTTATGTAATAAACCCAGTAAATGTAATAACACTGGCAAGAGTAATAACTTCTAGATTTGTTATGTAATAAACCCAGTAAATGTAATAACACTGGCAAGAGTAATAACTTCTAGATTTGTTATGTAATAAACCCAGTAAATGTAATAACACTGGCAAGAGTAATAACTTCTAGATTTGTTATGTAATAAACCCAGTAAATGTAATAACACTGGCAAGAGTAATAACTTCTAGATTTGTTATGTAATAAACCCAGTAAATGTAATAACACTGGCAAGAGTAATAACTTCTAGATTTGTTATGTAATAAACCCAGTAAATGTAATAACACTGGCAAGAGTAATAACTTCTAGATTTGTTATGTAATAAACCCAGTAAATGTAATAACACTGGCAAGAGTAATAACTTCTAGATTTGTTATGTAATAAACCCAGTAAATGTAATAACACTGGCAAGAGTAATAACTTCTAGATTTGTTATGTAATAAACCCAGTAAATGTAATAACACTGGCAAGAGTAATAACTTCTAGATTTGTTATGTAATAAACCCAGTAAATGTAATAACACTGGCAAGAGTAATAACTTCTAGATTTGTTATGTAATAAACCCAGTAAATGTAATAACACTGGCAAGAGTAATAACTTCTAGATTTGTTATGTAATAAACCCAGTAAATGTAATAACACTGGCAAGAGTAATAACTTCTAGATTTGTTATGTAATAAACCCAGTAAATGTAGTAACTTGACGGTAAAGGTAATATCTTTCTCTGCTAAATGTAACAAGTTGATACATTAACCAGTGGTTATTACATTAACAGGTGAGTAACAACTTTTTTCATGAATAATGTAATAAACGGCAACAAATCATGCAATCCATTTTAATGTACATAATGTAGACAGTCACAAGCACACATTGATATGCAGTCACACACAGGCACACGCACACACAAAAGACCTGAACAATCCCCGAGGAGTGTGCACATTTCAATGTGTGCTTGTGAGTGCCTAAATGAGCATTTCTGTACGATGTGCATGTGTTTGGCTGTGTTGTAACTGGCAGTGGGTGGTGGGTGGTTTTGTGCAGAGAAACATTGATTTTGGTTTGCTACTACATGATTGGTTGAAGTCACTACATTTGGTCAGAAAAACGTATTGCGTTTACCGTTCAACATTAGATTGCGTTTAACCGGCAGACTATTACAGTCAGCGGGTTTATGAGATAAAACGTGAATAATTAGAAAAGCTATGACATTTACCGTTGTTTACAAGCCTCTTCCTCCTACTTGTCTAACGTTACACCAACATCCTGGTACTTACCGCTGGTAGCAGAAACCCCTAACTAAACAGTCTCATGTCTCAACAAGCCGGAAATGAATGAGTAACTTATTTTTATGGCAATGACAAACCCCTACCCACAAGCATATCGGCTTTTGTTGATCTAATGCAAACGCACACAAGGGAGGGCCAGAACTGTACGGTACGCGACAGGGAGAAAACAGAGCGAGGCGATAAGCTACACGTGATGACAACACCCTAACACTTCCTCTGTGTCTCTGTCGTGTCATTCCGTGACTCAGATATGCTGACTGCCGTGTGTGTGCGTGCGTGCCCGCGCGTGTGTATATGTTCTAACAGTGCGAGCGTGGGTGTATTCGTTAGTGATAACTCAGTTTATACAGTAGTGTTCAGTGGAACAATAACTGCCTGTCAGCCAGATGCCATTATAATGTAACAGAAAGCAGGCGTGGAAACACCATGGCTTTTGAGTATGACTAAGAATAACCGGTTCAACTGTGTGTGTGTGTGTGTGTGTGACATCAGAACGTCCAATGACACACCCAAAGATAACGCCTTCCTAAACCATCATCATGCCCACCCCCACAAATACACAGGTGGGAGGGGTACAATCTGTCACCATTAAAGTGGGTCACATGGTTTCTCAATTGTACTAACCCCTAAACCATATCATCAGCTCAGCACTTCCCCTCCTTTCTGCTTTACTCAGTTTCGCTTCGGGCTGCTCTGGTTCTTTGATTCATGCATTCAGTTGACAATATGCATTCAAGCTAAGGGTGTGTGCGTGCGCTCCTAATCTCCAATTTATCCGTCATGAGAGTGAGAGAGAGAGAGAGAGAGCGAGAGAGAGAGAGCGAGAGCGAGAGAGACAGAGACAGAGAGAGCCAGAGAGAGAGAGCCAGAGAGAGAGAGCCAGAGAGAGAGAGAGACAGAGACAGAGCCAGAGAGAGAGAGCCAGAGAGAGAGAGAGACAGAGACAGAGACAGAGACAGAGACAGAGAGAGAGAGAGAGAGAGAGAGAGAGAGAGAGAGAGATCCCAGGCGGAAGCAGGATATGACTGCTAATAGGTAACTGGGGGTTCAGGGGGTCGGTGAGCACACACACACTGGTGTGTTTGACGAGGTAAAGTCGGCCATCAGGTCTCTCCATAGGCTCAGTAGAAGTGTTCTATAAATAAAGAGCAGGAACAGACGGAGTCATACACAGCCAACACCAGGTCCAAACACAGGGTACCACCCGAGGCACCTACCTGGTACCTACCATCCTCTATGGCCATCCCCTGTCCTTCCCCCGGATGCTGGCTAAACACACCGGTCATACGGCTGACATCCTGACGTGTGTGACGCACAAAGTGTCCCACACACACACACAGAGAAGGGACACAGTGGGGTAGAGATCTGGCACCTAAACATGCCAGCACTGTTTCTATTCCGAGAGAGGAGAGGAGAGGAGAGCTAGGGATGTGTGCGAAACGAGAGGATGGAAAACCCAGGGTGACATTCTAAAATAGGTGTTGGGCGGATAGAGGTGAGAGGAGAGGGGGGACGGAAAGAGGGAGTAGTTGTTTGAGGGTGGTATTTACTCATTCCGCTCCCTCCTCGACACACACCCCTCTCTCCCCCTCCCTCCCTGCAATAGTGATAAGGCCATCAGTCTTCATTAGGAAGAGCAGCAGCGGTAACATGCCTGTGATGGATCACTCTGCTAAGCTCCCATTAACAGGTAAGTATTGCTCATAAGCACCTTCTGATTAACAATCAGAGAGAGAGAGAGAGAGAGAGAGAGTGCAACCCATCACATTAAAAAGGTAAGCATTGCTCATAGAAGCTCTCATCTGCATAGGTATAACAGGTATTCTGCATCCCAAACTGTGGGGTAAGGGACTCAGTCCGGCTTTAAATTAACTCCTGAACGTCGTAATAGTAGCATGTACAAGGTGCAATTTGGAAACGAGGTAGTGCATCATCAGTTCCTCTTGTCATGTTAGTCAGTACACACAGTGGCAAGAAAAAGTGAACCCTTTGGAATTACCTGGATTTCTGCATAAATTGGTCATCAAATTTGATCTGATCTTCATCGAAGTCACAACAATAGACAAACACAGTGTGCTTAAACTAATAACACACACATTATTGTATTTTTCTTGTCTATACAGTTCCCGCCCAGCCCAGTCAAAACTGTTCGCTGCTCTGGCCCCCCAATGGTGGAACAAACTCCCTCACGACGCCAGGACAGCGGAGTCAATCACCACCTTCCGGAGACACCTGAAACCCCACCTCTTTAAGGAATACCTAGGATAGGATAAGTAATCCTTCTCCCCCTCCTTTAAGATTTAGATGCACTATTGTAAAGTGACTGTTCCACTGGATGCCATAAGGTGAATGCACCAATTTGTAAGTCGCTCTGGATAAGAGAGTCTGCTAAATGACTTAAATGTAATGTAAATGTAATGTATATTGAATACATCATTTAAATATTGTCAGTCCAAAAGCTAATTGGAGTCAGGAGTCAGCTAACCTGGAGACCAATCAATGAGAGGAGACTGGAGATGTTGGTTAGAGCTGCCTTGCCCTATAAAAACACTCACAAAATTTGAGCTTGCTATTTACAATTATGATGTGAACCGTGCCTCGAACAAAAGAGATCTCAGAAGACCTAAAATGAAGAATTGATGGCTTGCATATAATGCTGGAAAGGGTTACAAAAGTATCTCTAAAACACTTGATGTTCATCAGTCCACGATAAAACAAATTGTCTATAAATTGAGAAAGTTCAGCACTGTTGCTACTCTCCCTAGGAGTGGCTGTCCTGTAAAGATGACTGCAAGAGCACCGTGCAGAACGCTCAATGAGGTTAAGAAGAATCCTAGTGTGTCAGCTAAAGACTTACAGAAATCTCTGGAACATGCTAACATCTCTGTTGACGAGTCTACGATACGTAAAACACTAAACAAGATTGGTGTTCATGGGAGGATACCACAGAAGAAGCCACTGCTGTCCAAAAGAAACATTGTAGCACGTCTGAAGTTTACAAAAGTGTACCTGGATGTTCCACAGCGCTACTGGCAAAATATTCTGGGGACAGCTGAAACTACAGTTGAGTTGTTTGGAAGAAACACACCACACTATGTGTGGAGAAAAAAATGGCACAGCACACCAACATCAAAACCTCATACCAACTGTAAAGTATGGTGGAGGGAGCATCATGGTTTGGGGCTGCTTTGCTGCCTCAGGGCCTGGACAGCTTGCTACCATCGACAGAAAAATGAATTCCTAAGTTTATCAAGACATTTTGTAAGGTTATCGGTCCTCCAATTGAAGCTCAACAGAAGTTGGGTGATGCAACAGGACAACAATCCAAAACAGAGAAGTAAATGAACAACAGAATGGCAACAAAATAGTCCTTCTGGAGTGGCCCAGTCAGAGTCCTGACCTCAACCCGATTGAGGTGCTGTGGGATGACCTCAAGAGAACAGTTCACACCAGACATCCCAAGAATATTGCTGAACTGAAACAGTTTTGTAAAGAGGAATGGTCCAAAATTCCTTATTGTGCAGGTCTGATTCGCAACGTTTGGTTGAGGTTATTGCTTCCAAAAGAGGGTCAACCAGTTATTAAATTCAAGGGTTCACATACTTGTTCCACCCTGCATTGTGAATGTTTACACAGTGTGTTCAATAAAGACATGAAAACAAGAGTTTGTGTCATGAACAGTGCTTGTGCCCATAAAAATACATGTGGGATGTTCCCCAATGCTGGAAGGGAGGACCCTGTTCCGGAATAGTGTCATGCATGATGTGCTTGGAATGTTGCAGGCAGGCAGGTAGTTGTTGGCCCAGATAGGGGTTCTAGTTCCATAGTCCCAGAGTTCCATGCTGCCAGAGTTGGTTGGGTGTTGAGTTTGTTGTTCTTTGGAGACCATTCCATGGGGCCCAGTATTCCCATGACGCTTTAGGAGCGGCAGGCTTTGACTTGCTCAGCGCTCTGTGGGAACAAATAATCCTCTACAGACACACATTCCCTTTAAGGGAGGCCAATGGGTGACAGTGTGTTTACTAGTTGTCAGTAGCAGCACCCGTGTGTGTGTGTGTGTGTGTGTGTGTGTGTGTGTGTGTGTGTGTGTGTGTGTGTGTGTGTGTGTGTGTGTGTGTGTGTGTGTGTGTGTGTGTGTGTGTGTGTGTGTGTGTGTGTGTGTGTGTGTGTGTGTGTGTGTGTGTGTGTGTGTGTGTGTGTGTGTGTGTGTGTGTGTGTGATAATGGGGTAATAGATGGGGTCTGTACATCTGATAAGAAGTGAGAGACAAAATCTAGACTGGGGTACATCTGCTTTCCCCTCTCCCATCCTCCCCTCTGATGAAGGTTAACGATGGACAGAGTTATGGTGGAGGGATACAGGTCAGGATGAGAGAGATGGAGAGATAGAGAGGAAAACAAACCTTCAGGTCTATGAGATTGATCAAACAGTAGCCTAACAAAAGAGAAAAAACCCTACCACACACACACAGCTAAAACACACATACACACACCTGCTGACTGCAGAGACAAACATTCACCTACCATTATGCAGTGTGTGTGTGTGTGTGTGCGTTTGCTTTCGCTCTCATCTGTACTTTTCCTCCTGAATCCAGGACGCAGGGGGTAAATTGTGTTGTTTGGGAATTTCAGCCACATTCCACACAGAGTCTGACACAGAGATGGAAAATACCTAGGCAGAACTCCAAAACTCAGAACGAAACAGGAAAACTAGACAGGATTTACACACGGGACACAATACCAGAGGAAACTTTTCACCTCCACCTCTATTCAACAGAATAAGATGGCGCTGACGGATGGCGCCTCCCCTCCAGCTCCTACAAAACATTGCGGGTTTCTACTTTTTCTAGTGTTGATCTAGATGTTCTTACTCAGTTTGTTTTTGTGCATTACTTCATGCACCCAGGTAGAACTATAGGAATATGCATCAATGGGTGCTACGGTCTACCCGACCTTCCCAGAGACGGTGGAACAATGGTCTAGCTGCTTTGGTGGGGTGCAGGGATGCCTGGTGGTCCTACCGGAGAAGGAAACAAAGACGGCGACGTGGGGGGGGGGTCTTAGTGAGGTTGAAACACCGGGCGACCCGTCCTCCATTACCGAGCAGGCTACTCGCAAATGTTCAATCATCGGCGAATAAACTTAACGTACTTCCAGAGGGACATAGAAATCTGCAACACATTCTGTTTTTCTGAAACGTGGCTTTCCTCCGACATCCAAACGGATTACATACAACCCGCGGGTTTAACCGTTCATCCAGCTGATAGGAAGAGGGTTCTCTCTGGCCAGAATAATGGCGGAGGGCTCTGCTTTATGACCAATAACAAGTGGGGCGACAGTGGAAACGTACAGGCACCTGCAAGATTCTGCTCTCCCGACTTGGAATACTTGGTCATCAAACGTCGCCCTTTTTGCCTTCCGAGAGAGTTCTCAGGGATTATCTCCATGGCTGTGTACATCCCGCCCCAAGATCTTCATTGGACCCTGAACAAACTGTCGCGGGGGAGCTGTTGTGTTTTTGGACATTTTCAATCTCTCTCTGGCTCAGGCCGTTATCCCGACCTGCTTCAAGACGTCCACTATCATCCCAGTGCCCAAGAAAGGGAAAGTAACTGAACTGAATGACTACTGACCCGCAGCACTCACTTCTGTCATCATGAAGTGCTTTGAGAGGCCAGTCTAAGACCACATCACTTCCTCCCTCCCCAACACACTCCACCCTCTCCAATCCGCTCTCCTGTACTTCCTGTATACCCTTGACTGTGTGGTCTCTTCCAACTCCATCATCAAGTTTGCTGACGACACGACAGTAGTAGGCCGGATTACCAACTACGACGAGACGGCTGACAGGGAGGTAGGCACTCTGACGGTGTGGTGCCAGGTAAACAACCTCCCCTTCAACATCAGCAAAACAAAAGGAGCTGATTGTGGAGTTCAGGAGGTACCAGGCTAGTAACCATCCTCCTCAACGGGTCAGCCATGGAGATACGTCTCTGAGGAGCTGAAATGGTCAAACCACATGCCCACACCCCGATGGACATTTACATGTATCATTGTCAGTTGTAAACATGTATATATTATTATTATTATTATTATTTTTTTTTTTTGGTTAATTCACACCTAAACTGTTGGAGCTCAGATTTCACTGTACACTGCAACTACAGCTCTGTGCCTATTACTAAATAAAAATCTATCCTGGCAGCCTCTCTTCCTCCCCCTCTCCTTTCTATACCTCTTTTCCCACTCGCTTTTACTGTAATCCCTCCCTCCCATTGGCCTCTCTCTTTCAGCCTCCCACTTGAACTAGCACTACTGCAGAACCACTACAATACTAGCACATACAGTATTTTCTTTGCCACAATCTTATGAAATATTTACCAATCTAAGAAAAAACTAAATAGGTCCACATCTCCACCTCTGCCTGTTGGTAATGTATTTCAGATTAACTTGGAGGTCTCGAAAATGCTTCATATTTATGTAGGTTGTCCAGATCTATACTTTTCTGTGAGTGATGCCCCTTTCTGTGTGGTGCAGTTATGCCTCGGTTCACTGCCTATTCCTACTGCAGCTTCAATACAAATTGATCATATGAGGCACAAACAAAAGAGTCTCCATTTGCTCTCTGTGTGTGTGTGTGTGTGTGTGTGTGTGTGTGTGTGTGTGTGTGTGTGTGTGTGTGTGTGTGTGTGTGTGTGTGTGTGTGTGTGTGTGTGTGTGTGTGTGTGTGTGTGTGTGTGTGTGTGTGTGTGTGTGTGTGTGTGTGTTCGTTCGGGGGGTGCACTCCAGAACATTGATTGGGCAGATAATTATAGCCAGCATTAAATCGGTGCATATACTGTATCTGGTAGGGCCGCCGGGTTCACGTGCACTGCAGTGTGTGAATGTAGGTGTGTGCGTGAGAGAGAGAGAGAAAATGTGTGTATATCACTACTACCATTCTGGTTTTCTGAAACCCTATCCAAACAATAGCCTCATTAAACAAGTCTGTCTAGACGATCTGCATTATCCTATCTACATTCTATTCAGTGTACACTATTCTCTAGTCTCCATTCTGTTATGTACATTCTATTCAGTGTACACTATTCTCTAGTCTCCATTCTGTTATGTACATTCTATTCAGTGTACACTATTCTCTAGTCTCCATTCTGTTATGTACATTCTATTCAGTGTACACTATTCTCTAGTCTCCATTCTGTTATGTACATTCTATTCAGTGTACACTATTCTCTAGTCTCCATTCTGTTATGTACATTCTATTCAGTGTACACTATTCTCTAGTCTCCATTCTGTTATGTACATTCTATTCAGTGTACACTATTCTCTAGTCTCCATTCTGTTATGTACATTCTATTCAGTGTACACTATTCTCTAGTCTCCATTCTATTATGTACATTCTATTCAGTGTACACTATTCTCTAGTCTCCATTCTGTTATGTACATTCTATTCAGTGTACACTATTCTCTAGTCATTCTGTTATGTACATTCTATTCAGTGTACACTATTCTCTAGTCTCCATTCTGTTATGTACATTCTATTCAGTGTACACTATTCTCTAGTCTCCATTCTGTTATTACATTCTATTCAGTGTACACTTTCTATTCATTCTGTGTACACTATTCAGTGTACACTATTCTCTAGTCTCCATTCTGTTATGTACATTCTATTCAGTGTACTATTCTCTAGTCTCCATTCTGTTATGTACATTCTATTCAGTGTACACTATTCTCTAGTCTCCATTCTGTTATGTACATTCTATTCAGTGTACACTATTCTAGTCTCCATTCTGTTATGTACATTCTATTCAGTGTACACTATTCTCTAGTCTCCATACTGTTATGTACATTCTATTCAGTGTACACTATTCTCTAGTCTCCATTCTGTTATGTACATTCTATTCAGTGTACACTATTCTCTAGTCTCCATTCTGTTATGTACATTCTATTCAGTGTACACTATTCTCTAGTCTCCATTCTGTTATGTACATTCTATTCAGTGTACACTATTCTCTAGTCTCCATTCTGTTATGTACATTCTATTCAGTGTACACTATTCTCTAGTCTCCATTCTGTTATGTACATTCTATTCAGTGTACACTATTCTCTAGTCTCCATTCTGTTATGTACATTCTATTCAGTGTACACTATTCTCTAGTCTCCATTCTGTTATGTACATTCTATTCAGTGTACACTATTCTCTAGTCTCCATTCTGTTATGTACATTCTATTCAGTGTACACTATTCTCTAGTCTCCATTCTGTTATGTACATTCTATTCAGTGTACACTATTCTCTAGTCTCCATTCTGTTATGTACATTCTATTCAGTGTACACTATTCTCTAGTCTCCATTCTGTTATGTACATTCTATTCAGTGTACACTATTCTCTAGTCTCCATTCTGTTATGTACATTCTATTCAGTGTACACTATTCTCTAGTCTCCATTCTGTTATGTACATTCTATTCAGTGTACACTATTCTCTAGTCTCCATTCTGTTATGTACATTCTATTCAGTGTACACTATTCTCTAGTCTCCATTCTGTTATGTACATTCTATTCAGTGTACACTATTCTCTAGTCTCCATTCTGTTATGTACATTCTATTCAGTGTACACTATTCTCTAGTCTCCATTCTGTTATGTACATTCTATTCAGTGTACACTATTCTCTAGTCTCCATTCTGTTATGTACATTCTATTCAGTGTACACTATTCTCTAGTCTCCATTCTGTTATGTACATTCTATTCAGTGTACACTATTCTCTAGTCTCCATTCTGTTATGTACATTCTATTCAGTGTACACTATTCTCTAGTCTCCATTCTGTTATGTACATTCTATTCAGTGTACACTATTCTCTAGTCTCCATTCTGTTATGTACATTCTATTCAGTGTACACTATTCTCTAGTCTCCATTCTGTTATGTACATTCTATTCAGTGTACACTATTCTCTAGTCTCCATTCTGTTATGTACATTCTATTCAGTGTATTCTATTGTGTGTTCAACACCATCATTTCAAAATCAAACTCCCCCTCTACCACAGTGGAATTCACCAACAGGCTGGGCCACATCTCTCACATAACAATCAGACACACACTACTAAAGCCTAGCCAGCCTCCCCCACTCATACCGTACATATCCCCATAAGGCATTGTCTGGTGTGTGAGCCATAACCGGCTGTATAGAACTCTGCCATATGTACAGGTGTGTGTTATATAGATTCCATATGACACTCCACACTTCAAAGCACTT
Source organism: Oncorhynchus gorbuscha (assembly GCF_021184085.1). Taxonomy (NCBI): domain Eukaryota; kingdom Metazoa; phylum Chordata; class Actinopteri; order Salmoniformes; family Salmonidae; genus Oncorhynchus; species Oncorhynchus gorbuscha. The sequence goes on along the minus strand of NC_060183.1, from coordinate 41,365,932 downwards.
GGGTTGGGGGTCAGGGAGCGTGTGTGTGTGTGTGTGTGTGTGTGTGTGTGTGTGTGTGTGTGTGTGTGTGTGTGTGTGTGTGTGTGTGTGTGTGTGTGTGTGTGTGTGTGTGTGTGTGTGTGTGTGTGTGTGTGTGTGTGTGTGTGTGTGTGTGTGTGTGTGCAGACCTCTTAACTGAGGTACTTAGCTGCTAATGAGTGTGAACAGGAGCAGCCATAATGATAGGAAGGGAAAGGTCAATACTGGTCTGACTGAGACACGATGGAGGATATGAACGTGTCATTATTAAACAATGTGACATTGTTCTACCATTATAGCATTATTACTCTGAACACTGGTCTGGTAGCTGGAGATCATATCAAGCCTGTTCTGCCATCCTGGACTTCCTTTACTACTAAACCTTGTCTGGATCAAAACGTTAGCCTTCTGGCACACTGAACATTGGCCTTCTGGCTAACACTACAATGAACATAGGGTTCTGTGTGTCAGTAGCAAAATGGCATTCTAAATAAACGCATGGGATAAATAAAGGCTGATCTGTGCACAAAAAAAAGGCATCCTTTAGGTCAGGCTACGAGTCTTAGGTCCAGAAGGAGTCGTCAGAGGTCCTTTCAAGAGGAACAAGGAAGGTTGCTGTAGGAGCTCCAATCTAAACGAGTGCGAGTGTACCGCGCTGTAGTCTGGTTTTAGCTAGATGTAGCAGGGGGACATCGATGCCCTGTGTCAGAGTCTGTGGTCTGAAGACGCGAGGTGAGATTTCACTGTGGGGTGACACTCCGCCATCCTCCACGCCAGGACCCGACCACAGCTCCCAGCTCGAACCACTGACCAACAGGATGCACTGAAGCCTCACATGTCAGGATGAAAAGGAACAATGCGGAAGGCTGGGTCTATCTATATCTGCACCAGTGTGCCTTCCTCTTTCCCGTGTCTATGAAACATCAGAGGATCACCAGCTATAACAGCTCCGGCTTTGATATGGAGTTCCCCCTAAGTATGCCCTTCATACCTTGCCTGTCCTCTCCTCCCCTCAACCTCATCAACCCAGTGCCCCTACAGCCTCTACCTCAACAGGCCCATGCCAGATTTAAGTGCCAAGTATTAAATTCTGCACTTCTGTGTACGAAATGTCAGAAATGTCCACGCATGCCTATCCAGGGCCTTCTGGAGGGGTAGCGCACTGGGTTAGTCAGGGTAGAGTCAGGGTAGAGTCAGGGTAGAGCCAGGGTAGAGCCACACACATACACACACACTCCTTTTAAATGAAGCCACGTCTTCCTCACAGTGAAGCGCTGTAATATAATATTGAATGAGTGATGATAACCTCAGTAATCTCAGTGATGTTCTCATGCTGTTAGCCTGGGGTGAACAGAACAGAAAGTAGCTGTAGGCTGAATAAGTGAGATGTACAGAATAGAAGCTCTAAATAAAGAAGTATCTAACAGAAACACACAAGACAGAGTGGTTTTATTATGAGTCGCCAAACGCACTATTCTTAGCTTGGTGAAGCAGGGAGGGACAGTAGGAGCAGCACAGCTGACTCATTTATCTCACACACACACACACACCCTCTGCGTCCTCTCCAACTGTACGGACCTGAAAAGAGTTGCCGGGTCAAAGCGGCACGGCGGAGGCCCATCATGCCTTTCACCGGCTCATCTCTCTCAGATCAGCACAGAAGAAGGGCGGGAGACAGAAATGAAGTCACTTCAGAGGACAGAGAAACCGCCAGGCAGTTAGGTTCAAGCCTGTAGACCTTGGCCCTGATATGTGGATTCTGGCATTTCTGGGCTTAAAATGGCAGTGTGCTATGCTGCCATGCATGACTAGCGGTGCGAAGGGCCTGCATGGTTATAAAGAGCTCAGCCCACTGACAGAGAAAAGTGTAAATGCTGCTGGGGTTTACACAACAACTAAAAAAAACAGGCCCGGCTCCCTGCCTGATGATAGGCTGGGTCTACATCACTCGCATATCTTATGTCGGACAGCCTTAATGCCAATCATTTTTGGATGAAGTTGCAACCCCAACGTTCCCCTTTCTGGCCCTGTGTCATATCGTCAGAGGCAACGTTGCCGCACGCACGTCTTGTATCTTTATGCTTGTATCTTTATCTAGCAACATATTCACCTGTAATGTCAGGTCATGTTAAATCTCCAAACAACACTACTGATACTGAGAGCGAGTCACAGGTACACGTACCTCCCAATTGTCTGCAATCCGTCGACAAAAAATTCAAAACAACTTCACTAAGAGTAAAACTTCCCTATAAAACCTCTCAAGAATGTGATAATCATAACCAGAAGACGACATCACCCCCCCCCAAACGCGCACACCACAACATCTCACTCGAATCCCCCAATGTTCTGACTCAGCAGTAGATGAGTAAGGAGTAGGGGGGAGGAGCTAGAGGCCATATTCCCCATCAATAAGACAAGACACTCGCAGCTAATAGGATCAGTGTTGACAAACCCTGGCCTCCTAGAACAGATGGAAACAGACAGAGAGAGAGTGCGGGAGACAGAGAGCAAGACGAGGTAATGGAGGTAAAGGAGAGGGGGAGGGGTTTAACGCAGCCCTGTGGGGTGTTGTGGGAGGAGCGTAAGAGCTGCTCTACAAGCTGAATAAATGTTGACAAAACATATGCTCAGAGAGGCCAGGATAATGTATTTATAAAAGGGGATAATGAATATCAACTTCTAATAATGAGGTTATAAATGTTTGATCAATGATATACACCACAGACATTAATAATGTATTTGTGAATAGAAAGACAATGGTGTATTACACACTTATAATATTTCTAGCCCCGTTATTGGACGATGACAAGATAATGCATAATAATAATAACCTTGTAGGCCTGTAGGAATTCATTGGTTATCAATAGGCTAATAGTTCTCTCTTCATATTCTTTCTTTTCCGTCCACTTTCCCTTTCTACTCTAGATCCGTCTTATCACTGTACTGTGTGTCACATGCCCATATGGAAAAGGCCTCTGGTTGGCCTGCACGTGCTTGCATAGCGAACACACAGACACACGTGTATTTATTCACACAGACACACACTGCAACGTGTCGGTGTTCATAGACTGCTAACAGCAGTGGATAGATCTCTGAGGAGAGAGAGAGAAGCGCCGGGCAGCCATATCCTGTCGGGTGTGTGTGTGGTGTGTGTGTGGTGTGTGTGTGCGCGCGTGCGTCGAGGCAATCGTGTTCATGACATGTTTACTATGGGTTGGCTATCAGATAAGCAGCTTTCCAATCAGCAGGACCTGAGCAGGCCAGATAGGCCTCTCCTATGGCCTTGGGATGAACCATACTGCTTGGGACACTTGACAGTGACCGTCAGGGTGTTTAGCGGAGTCATATATACCATAGAATGCAGTATGTCCTTTTTTCATCCAAAACCATGTTAAGGAATAATGTAATAATAATAATAATATGGTTGTTACGCAGGCAGTTAACCTACACATGTACTGTGTGTGTGTTTCCTGTGTAGAGAGGTTGTGTACTGTATACTATACTGTACATATGGATGTGTGCCAAACAGATGTGTAACTGATCTTCTCTCCCAGGTCTGATCACAGCGACCCAGTCTTTTCTGCTCTCCTTCGCTCTCTTCTCCCTTCCCTAGCTGCAGCCCGCGAGGGAAGATTGCATCTTTTATTTATCACTTCCTGGCACAATTTCTGCTGTCATTCTCCATTGCTAGCATGCAGATTGAGCACTATGTGCTATCGTGTGCAAGCTCACACACACAGAGAATATGTTTAGGTTAACTGCCTGTTTAACCACCATATTATTAGTACATTATTGGCAGGCAAAATCATATTCCTTAACGTGGTTTTGGGTGAAGAAAAATGACACTGCATTCTAATGTATATATACACCTTATTATTTCTTCCCCAATAAAGAGTAGAGAGACTAGAGTAGATACTGTAGCTGTGCTTTGCCTATTTATTCATTTGTATTTTATTTAGCATATATACTAGACAAAGACACAGGCCTGCCTGGGCCTATAGTATGTGTTATATAGTCAGCAGCCTGGCGCCCTGTTGGCACTGTGGCTAGGGCACAAAGCCCAGCCAAGCCACTGCGACACGTTCAGAGGGAGGAGGGGACAGAGAGGGATGGATGGCCATGCAGAAAATTACGTTTGCAGATTGCATTACAATTCAGATTAACCACATAGAGTAATGGGATTAGAACGCTGAACGCTTTCCCAGGGCGGGGACGGAGAGCCCTAATGAACTAACTAAGGTGGCATATGAGTTGGAATACAGAGGGAACCCAGCAGGTAGCTTACCGTCAGGCAGGGGGTAAAATACATGGCCATGCATTCATTTGATTCACACATATATGCACGTTTTGGTAGGTAGGGCCTGCTGGTGATTATTACAATTATGTGTCAGTGTTTTCCTGGTGTCAGAACATTTAGTAAAACAACAGTGAAAGAAAGAAACACACTTGACCCAATTAGCTGCAAATTGGTGCATATCAATGTCCATTTAAAAATAGTCTATGTGGCTTTAAATCGCCATTTCTCCCACCCTTTTCCCAAATAGCAGTAAAAATAAATTAAAGTCGCGTTTGTTGTTTGCCTTCCCTTTGGAGGATGACAGGAAGCTGAAAAGACACAAATTAACATGAAAATGGGAACAAAGTACCAATACTTTCATTCGGAATGCCTCACGGCTGTTTGATATGCGCACTGGGTAAATACGACACCCAGTCAAGGCTGTGTTACGAAAACAACATGAAATACTGCTATTTCGCAGCTACTCAAATAGAAAATGCTTTGAATGCACGACAGGCTGCTGTGTTATTGTTTCACTAAACATATTTCTAGTTATGAAATAGTTTGGCATATATGTAGAAAGAACTGTCAATTCAGCTGAGAGCTCTATGTTCTAGCCTGGCTTAGCCAGAAAACCTCCCCCATGCCTTTCACTTCGGAAAATAAACACAGTCGACAAGGTTCAGCCCTGAACGTCTTCTCGACACACAGTGCCCAGAAAAGCATCGCCCCTTTCAGTTGAAAGTATATTTTTTTAACTATTTGAGGCTGGCTAAATGCGTATATGAACCAAATGTTCGAATGCGAGCCAAGTATACGGGCACATTTATTAAATCCCACCGTTTACTTCCGTAATGGTTATTTTTCACCCAAGCAACAACAACAAAAAAATCCCGTCATGCATAAGCAAACACATGTATTATGCTACATAGACATTTGGGCTAAATGTATCGGCATAGAGCATAGACAACTGTGCATAGGCTAATAATAGCTATTTCTATTGTTAGAGGAATGCATTTTGGTTTTAGTAAAAAAAAAGGAGCCTCGCCAACGTATCCGCGATGTAAAAGCTCCCTTTGTCGCCTCATTCAATCCTTTGTTGAAACCTAATTCAACACACTTCCTTTTTCATTTCTTGGTGCTTTTGAGAAATATTTCAAACTCTGGTTGTTTGCCATGAAAACTCAATAAATAAAATAACGTTATTTTTCATACGCTTGGGTCCATCCACTCACCGACTTGCAATACGTTGTCCACACAGCCGCTCTCCAACAGAGCGATACCTCGTCTGAAAGGCAGCCGCGTCTCATCACTATTTTCCCCGCTAGTTCCACTGTCCTCTCCCCCCGTATTGAACGAAGAATACATGCAGATCTCCCGTTCACTCCTGGGGAACGACCAGTAAACGATCCTTCTCTGTACAGGCTCCGGGATCCGTTCAAAACGCTCCTCTACCCGTTGAAACGGCCACTTCTCGGCCACTTTCCGGGCCGAGATATCCAACAGAGACTCCGGACTCAGGGTTTTGCTCGACCCACCTTGGGCCGCACCCGAACCGCCACATAACGTACCCCCGGCCCGTTGTCCCTGTCTACAATTCGTATTATAACCCGGTCTACAGCAGAGCCGTTTGGCTGGGGGCTGCTGAACGCGCTCCGCCATGATAGCACTGCTTTAACATCAACGGCGGAAGTGAACCTACCATATAAACGGGATAAGGAAGGGAAAATGTTACACTCAAATCGATTGTTTGCCGTGTATGGGCAAATTAACCTTATTTGGGCATGATGGGCGGTCCTTTCGCAGTGTTGTCAAATCCTCTTTCTGTTGACAAATGAAGAAAGGGGCGGGCCTATCCTGCTCTAAAAAAAGGAATGAAACGCGGAATTCCCGAACGTCTGCAAATCCTTTGTGAGGCGGACGGCTCGGACAGGAGCTGAGAGGGGGCCGGGAAAACGTATCTTTTTCGTTCAGGATTTAAAGGCGGTGTAGTGAAATTGGTTGGCGCCCATGGATATTTCCCTCGTGATTGACGGACGGAGAAGGCATTCGTGGCCGCAAAACACGACAAAACGGAGGTGAAGGGGGGGATTAAAGCGGGTGAAGCCGTTGGGTGAAGACAGTGATTGTAACTGTCAGTTGGCCAGGCCTCGTGGAGAGGGGGCGGGCGTGCTCGGAACACAGAGACGCCCTCTGTGACGTAGGCTACAGTTCCAAAGGAATGTGGTTATCAGGCCTGAAGGCTGGAAGCAGACGTTCCTTGTTGGGAAACAAAAGCTGTGTATTTGGATCACCTCCTTTAACCATAATGCATGTTTCTGGGGGGGGAAAGACTGGAACTTGGCCCGTGACAAGATTTACAACAGCTTAATTAGTAGTGGATACACCTATATAATTAACTTGTGAAGTAGTCCTAGCCATTTGCTTAGTCTGCAATATATCACAAATTGATTCTGGAACATGTTTTTGGCAAGTCTATTTTTCAGGTTTATTTACGGTTATCTGTAGGTTATTTACTGTATGTTTCACAATGAATATTGACCCATCTGCATATCAGGGCAGGATAATTCAGCTCTTTCTCCCTATATCTTAGATCTTATTTTATTTTCTATGGTTTATCTTCAAATGTTTTATTATTTTAATAGTCTTATTCCAATCAACAGCAATGTTACACAAGGACAGATCCCCATGTTACCATTTCTCCCCTTACTGAGATGAGTAATTACACAGGAACAAGACAGACCAAGTCCCCCAGCTGCTGTCACTGGGCCTTAACGGACAGCCCTGCCCTGCCTCTCTACTCCCCTGAAGGCAGGCAGGAATCGACGGTGCAAAAGAGGTCATTTCTCATGGTTAACCTGCAGAAATGCCAAGGCATCTCCCAGTGTGATTCACAGCTCGATAGAGTGTGGAGAGAGCCAGGGGGAACCCAGAAGTGTCCTTCTGTTTTGTCCCCAGGGGAGAAATAAAGTTGTGTTGTACTGAATTGTTTGTGTGTTGGTGACACGGGTCAGCCAAGTGAAAGCCATCCAGAAAAGAAAATACATTTTTAACAAGGGGGACAGCGCGTGCATGTTTGTGTGGTTTTGGATATTTAGAAAAGTGTGTGTGTGCTTGGGTCCAACTCGGGCCTCATAAACACCACCATGTGGGTAACTGCTGCCCTAATCAGGATAATTGATCTGAGTATTTCCAGCCAAAACAAACTCATCTGATCTGACAGGTCCTGAAAGCATTTAAATGAAGCAACAGGGCTGGCCACTGATGTGTTGGCAAATCTCTGATCATAGTCGCGGGAAGTAGTTTGGGGGTGCTGCAAAAAAACTGCAGAAAAATAATGTCCACACTGAAGACGTCTATATTGGTCTTCTAATGCAGGACTAGTAATGGCCCAGTTTTTTTATTTTTGTGAAAAAATGTCAACTAAATATGTTTGGGTGTTTACCAGTATTTGTAACTTGAGTCTGATAATACATAAATACGTGCTTGATATGTTTTCCAGTTTCTTGACATACTTTGCTAGTGCAACGTATTTCTATGTGAAAACTGAAAAGATTATTCTTCTTCCATTTTAGTAGACACTCTTATACAGAGCTACTTCCAGTAGGGAGAGTATACATTTTCATACTGGTACCCTATGGGAATCAAACCCACAACCCTAGCATTGCAAGCACCATGCTCTACCAACTGAGCCACATCGTATCATCACAAACCACTTGATGTCTCAATGTATTCAATGACTTTATTGGTCATTGTTTTTCTTCACGGTGATGGAAAGTCTACAGGTACAACCATAGATGACCAGCCTATGTACAGTGCAGTAATGCACATTTTCATTAAGTGTTGTTTTAAGGATGGTAAATTACTACTGCACAAAAAGTGGTTGTTTTCCATGTTATTTGATCAAGAAAAATATTTAATTTGATGTGGATGTTTTGTGTCTTTGCATCTTTAAATGTTTGAGGACAGGGTTTTGTTCTTTCTGGATTCCATTAGAATGACAATAACAGAGAAATGGACAGGCAGGGCCATCCTTGGCATTTTTCTGCCATAGGCCAGACCAAAAAAAATATGCCCCTGCAAAAATCTTAGAAAGCAAAACGACTTCAGACGTTGAAGTTAGGTTCAATTTAGGTTCTGAATGAAAGGTGCACTACTTTTGTGTTATTTAATACATTTTTTGTTTTTATTCAGATTTTTCAGGGAGGGCTGCAGCACCTCTCAGCACCCCTACTTCCCGTGGCTATGCCTCTGATCAGCTTAGTATTGTTTGATTTCTTCATTGTGAGACAGGCAGCCATTAACTGGACTATGTTTGTTTACAGACCCTACTCTGGCTTTTCTGTGTCATCGGCCATTTTGATTCTCTGTTTTGACTTGACTGTTTTATTTCAGCTCTGCTGCTACTTCCTTCAAATAATTGAGTATACCTGGCACAAAATGGTGCATAGTGATGTTTATACAGTAGTTATTATCATCATCAATGCCCACAGAGCTAGCCTTGTGCTGTGTTGGTGTTGGCATACCTCTGGTATACCTCTGTATGTTTCTTCTCTTAACAGCTTTGTTTTTTTCTCATAAGTCTACCATCAGCTACAATAAAACCCCTTCAAAATTCTTATGTTCCATCTAATGATTTTCCTCTCGTATATGTTAGCATCCACTTACAGTTACATTACCGTCTGCCAATGCTTGCACACGGCAGTTTCTCCACGCTGGGTGAGTGATATGAGCCTGGTGTCTGAATATTTTCCCATTGTCTCATCTCACCCTGCAGTGACAGGCAGACACAGCCAGGCAGGCTCTGGGATGACTGAGCCTATTCTCTCAGCATGGGAGGAGCAGTGGGGTGCTGGGGAGAAATATACAGTGATCCACACATACAGATAAGTGCACGTGCGCGCAGACACATGCAAACACACACACACTTTATAATAAATGCACACATATACATATTACGCATATCTTTTCTCAGAAATACAGCCGTTCATGTTTTAAATATGATTCTGTATATTCGTGTCATTGTACAGTCTCTCAATTTAAATTTTAATAACTAATTATGTTAATATGGTCCTTACAATCTTTTTTCCAGCCTGTATCTTTTCATCAGGCTGAAATTCCATTGAATAAACCATGCCCTGTCCTCTCTTTCTCCCTCCAAGAATCTCACATGCAATGAGAACATGGCTGACATGAATCTGGAAATTCTGCATAAAATATATAGAGATTTTTTTAGTACTATTCTAAAGTTTGGACACACCTACTCATTCAAGGCTTTTTCTTTATTTTTTACTATTTTTTTTCTTTATTTTTTTTTTACTATTTATTTTTCTTTATTTTTTACTATTTTTTTTACTATTTTCTACGTTTGATGACTATTTTCTACTATTTTTAACTACTAGTAACCAAAAACGTGTTAAACAAATCAAAATATATTGTATATTTGAGATTCTTCAAAGTAGCCATCCTTTACCTTAATGACAGCTTTGCATTCTTGGCATTCTCTCAACCAGCTTCATGAGGTAGTCACCTGAAATGCTTTTAAATTAACGGGTATGCCTTGTTAAAAGTTAATTTATGGAATTTCTTTCCTTCTTAATGCGTTTGAGCCAATCAGTTGTGTTGTGACAAGGTAGGGGGGTATACAGAATATAGCTCTATTTGGTAAAATACCAAGTTCATATTATGGCAAGAACAGCTCAAATAAGCAAAGAGAAACAACAGTCCATCATTACTTTAAGACATGATGGTCAGTCAATCCGGAACATTTCAAGAGCTTTGAAAGTTTCTTCAAGTGCAGTCGCAAAAACCATCAAGCGCTATGATGAAACTGGCTTTCATGAGGACCGCCACAGGAAAGGAAGACCCAGGAAGACCCTCTGCTGCAGAGGTAAAGTTCATTAGTTAACTGCACCTCAGATTGTAGCCCAAATAAATGCTTCACTGAGTTCAAGTAACAGACACATCTCCACATCAATTGTTCAGAGGAGACTGAGTGAATCAGGCCTTCATGGTTGAATTGCTGCAAAGAAACCACTACTAAAGGACACCAATAAGAAGAAGATACTTGCTTGGACCAAGAAACATGAGCAATGGACATTAGACCAGGGGAAATCTGTCTTTTGGTCTGATCCGCCGTGTCTTTGTGAGATGCAGAGTAGGTGAACGGATGATCTCTGCATGTGTGGTTCCCACCGTGAAACATGGAGGAGGAGGTGTGAGGGTGTGGGGGTGCTTTGCTGGTGACACTATCTGTGATTTATTTAGAATTCAAGGCACACTTAACCAGCATGGATACCACAACATTCTTCAGCGATACGCCATCCCATCTGGTTTGAGCTTAGTGGGACTATCATGACCCAACACACCTCCAGGCTCTGGAAGGGCTATTTGACCAAGAAGGAGAGTGATGGAGTGCTGCATCAGATGACCTGGCCTCCACAATCACCCGACCTCAATGTCACGACTTCTGCCGAAGTCATTGCCTCTCCTTGTTCGGGCGGTGCTCGGCGTTCGACGTCACCGGTCTTCTAGCCATCATTGATCCTTTTTTCATTTTCCATTGGTTTTGTCTTGTCTTCCCACACACCTTTTTTCTATCCCATTCATTACCTGTTGTGTATTTAACCCTCTGTTTCCCCTCATGTCTTTGTCAGAGATTGATTTATTGTCAGTGTAGTGTTATTGTTTGTATAGGTGCGCGTCGGGTCCTCGTACCCATGTTTTGTTTGCTTGTGCATTTATTGTTATGGAGCATACTCTTGGAACTTTATGAAAAGACTCCATATTTACACTCCATTTGACTCTCCTGCGCCTGACTTCCCTGCCACCTATTAGACCTATGCATGACACTCAACCCAATTGAGATGGTTTGGGATGAGTTGGACCGCAGATTGGAGGAAGAGCAGCCAACAAGTGCTCAGCATTCAAGACTGTTGGAAAAGCATTCTAGGTGAAGCTGTTTGAGAGAATGCTGTCATCAAAGCAAAGGGTGGCTACTTTGAAGAATCTAAAATCTAAAATATATTTTGATTTGTTTCAAACTTTTTTGGTTACTACATGATTCCATTTGTGTTATTTCATAGTTTCGATGTCTTCACTCTTATTCTACAATGTAGAAAATAGTAAAAAATAAAGAAAAAGCCTTGAACGAGAGTAGGTGTGTCCAAATATTTGACTGGTTCTAGTTCTAGTCCTATGACTTTGACTGACTTAATTCATTAAAGGATTTGATTTGATTTGGTAGATTCCTATTCCTTCCCGACACTGTTGTCCCTTATTCAATAAGGACATATACAGTATTTTCCGAAGAGCATATCAGTTTTTAAACTTATTCAGACATCAATGCTCCTCTCAAAGCTACATTAGAGATTTTTTCAATCACTTTGGTGCTATTCTCTCAAGTATGTGGTGAATTTCAAAAACTTCAACCCAGCAAGTCTCATATTCAAAGCGTATTATTGTGCATTTATTTAGTTTGAAGACATCTTTCACCCCACAACCATTGATTAACAATATAAGTTTAGAGTGAAATGTCATGAGTTCATTGATTTAATAAACAAATATTTTCTATTGAGTTATTTTAACAACCAGTTAACCTAATCGCATAAAAATACAAGATACAAGGTTCTACCAGTTTATTTTGTGTTATTGACATAGCCCTGTTCTGTTCAACGTTCTCCACATACATAGTACTCCAAATGATCCAAATTCATGTTAAGTTCAAAAGAAGACAAGGAAAACAATTCTGACACCAAACAAATCAACAAGGGTTTGGAACTTTAAAGCCAATTATTTCAGAATCATCTTTTTTTCAGATAGAACCTTATAGTCCTTATAGAGCGCTCGATGATTGAAAATTGCCCTTTGAATGTAACATGCTACGGTATTGTAAATTACAGTACATTATACTGTTTTGACATTAGGCAATACACTTGCACTAACCATTCAAATTGACTGAACATCAAATGTCCATCATTCTATGGCATTGTGATCAAAGGTTTGATAATTGATGCAAAAAAGAAATGTATTGTTCAGATATAATTACAACATAGGTGCACTGTAATCAAATGAAATGAATGAAAGAAACAACGTTCAGCAGACGGTAGTTTGCATCAAGCCTGTCTTGAGCATTTGGCCATAGGTTCTCATCAACAGCACAGTAAATGTCCTCATCGTTCATGCACCTGGTGAAAAACCTTTGTGCATGACGCATCCAAGCCGGACATACTGCAGGTCTGGACTGATGTCATTGCATGCCTCATCCATGGCCTGAAGGAGGGTGGTATGCTCATGGCAATTGTGAAACTTTCCACCTGTATTGTAATCATCATGTATTGTATTTTACTGTATTGTATTGTACTTACGTATTGTAGTGGTCCTATACGTGACTCAATTCGTATGGCAGTAGCAATGCCAGAGTTGTGAGTTCGATGGCCGCCCGTACAAGGAGAGGAACCGACTTCGGCGGAAGTCGTGACAACTATGGTTTGCAACTGCACATGGGGACAAAGATCGTACTTTTTGGAGAAATGTCCTCTGGTCTGATGAAACAAAAATAGACTGTTTGGCCATAATGACCATCGTTATGTTTGGAGGAAAAAGGCGGAGGCTTGCAAGTCAAAAAACAACATCCCAACTGTGAAGCAAGGGGGTGGCAGCATCATGTTGTGGGGGTGCTTTGCTTCAGGAGGGATTAGTGCACTTCACAAAATAGATGGAATCATGGGAGGAAAATGATGATAAACGTCCGACATCAACTGTATAAACGTTTCAGGTAGCCTTCCACAAGCTTCCCACAATAAGGTGGGTGTATTTTGGCCCATTCCTCCTGACAGAGCTGGTGTAACTGAGTCAGGTTTGTAGGCCTCCTTGCTCGCACACGCTTTTTCAGGTCTGCCCACAAATGTTCTATAGGATTGAGGTCAGGGCTTTGTGATGGGCACTCCAATACCTTGACTTTGTTGTCCTTGAGCCATTTTGCCACAACTTTGGAAGTATGCTTGGGGTCATTGTCCATTTGGAAGACCCATTTGTGACCAAGCTTTAACTTCCTGACTGATATCTTGAGATGTTGCTTCAATATATCCACATCATTTTGATGCCTCATGATGCCATCTATTTTGTGAAGTGCACCAGTCCCTCCTGCGGCAAAGCACCGCCACAACATGATGCTGCCACCCCGGTGCTTCACAGTTGGGAAGGTGTTCTTCGGCTTGCAAGCCTCCCCCTTTTTCCTCCAAACATAACGATGGTCTTTATGGCCAAACAGTTGTATTTTTGTTTCATCAGACCAGAAGACATTTATCCAAGAAGTAACATCTTTGTCCCCATGTGCAGTTGCAAACTGTAGTCTGGCTTTTTTATGGCGGTTTTGGAGCAGTGGCTTCTTCCTTGAAGAACAGCCTTTCAGGTTATGTCAATATTGGATTCGTTTTACTGTGGATATAGATACTTTTGAACCTGTTTCCTCCAGCATCTTCACAAGATCGTTTGCTGTTGTTCTGTGATTGATTTGAACTTTTCGCTACAAAGTACGTTCATCTCTAGGAGACAGAACACATCTTTTTCCTGAGCGGTATGACCGCTGTGTGGTCCCATGGTGTTTATACTTGCGTACTTGTCACGCCTTGGTCTTAGTATTTTGTGTTTTCTTTATTTATTTGGTCAGGCCAGGGTGTGACATGGGTTATTGTGGTGTGTTTTTTGTCTTGGGGTTTTGTGGGGTGTCTAATTAGTCTATGGCTGCCTGAGGCGGTTCTCAATCAGAGTCAGGTGATTATCGTTGTCTCTGATTGGGAGCCATATTTAGGCAGCCATATTCTGTGAGTGTTTTCGTGGGTGATTGTTCCTGTCTTTGTGTTTGCACCAGATGGGGCTGTTTCGGGTTTTCACTTTTCATTATTTTGACGTTTCCGCTTGTATTGTTTTTTCCTTCATTAAAATTATATCATGAATCATCATCACACTGCATTTTGGACCGATCCTTGTTCTATCTCTCATCAGAGGAGGAGATAGAAGAACGCCGTTACAGAATCACCTACCACACCCGGACCGAGTGGCGTGGTAACAGGCAACAGCGACAGCAGAAGCAGCGAAAGGAGGAACGGACATGGGAGGATGAATTGTTCGGAGAAGGACCCTGGGATCAGCCTGGAGAATATCGCCGCCCCAAAGAAGAACTGGAGGCGGAGAGAGATGAGAGGCGCTGGTATGAGGAGAAGCAACAGCGGCAGCAGGAGCTACAATATCGGGACTACACTACTTGGGAGGAAATAGACAGGTGGGCGGTCGACCCAGGGAGAGTACCGGAGCCCGCCTGGGATTCGCTGTAGCAGTGCGAAGAGGGTTATAGGAGAATGGAGTTGGAGAAACAAGCACGACGGCGCAGAAGAAAACCCGAGAGTCAGCCCCAAAAATGTATTGGGGGGAGGCTCAGGGAGAGTGTGGCAGAGTCAGGAGTCAGACCTGAGCCAACTCTCCCTGTTTATCGTGAGGAGCCAAGGAGGAGACCAGAACCAGAGCCGGTGTTAGAGGTGAGCGAAGCAGAGACTGTGAAGGAGTTCATGGGGAAAGTGGAGGAGAGAGTAATGAGGGAGTTGCTAGTTTGGTGCTTTAGATACGATATTCGCCCGACGGAGCGTGTCGGGGATTTAATGGCACCTGGGTCAGCGCACCATACTCGTCCTGAGGTGCGTGTTAGTCGGCTGGTGAAAATTGTGCCAGCCTCACGCACTAGGCCTCCTGTGGACTTACCTAGCCTTGCACATCCTGTGCCAGCCCTGCTCTCAGGCTCTCCAGTACACCTTCACGGTCCGGTCCATCCTGTGCCACCTTTACACACCAGTCCTCCGGTGGCAGCTCCCCGCACCAGGCTTCCTGTGCGTGTCCTCGGTCCAGTACCACCAGTTCCAGCACCACGCACCAGGCCTTCAGTGCGCCTCGCCTGTTCAGCGCAGCCAGAGCCTTTCTCCTCTCCAGTGCTGTCGGGGACTCCCACCTGTTTAGCGCTGCCGGAGCCTCCCGCCTGTTCAGCGCAGCCAGTGCTTTCCTCCTCTCCTGCGCTGCCGGAGTCTCCCGCATGTTCAGCGCTGCCAGAGCCTTCCTCCTCTACAGCGCTGCTGAAGTCTCCTGCCTGTTCAGCGCAGCCAGAGCTGCCAGCCTGCATGGAGCAGCCTGAGCTGCCAGCCTGCATGGAGCAGCCTGAGCTGCCAGCCTGCATGGAGCAGCCAGAGCTGCCAGGTTGCATGGAGCAGCCAGAGCTGCCAGTCTGCATGGAGCTGCCAGTCTGCATAGAGCAGCCAGAGCTGTCAGTCTGCATGGAGCAGCCAGAGCTGCCAGGTTGCATGGAGCAGCCAGAGCTGCCAGTCTGCATAGAGCTGCCAGTCTGCATAGAGCAGCCAGAGCTGTCAGTCTGCATAGAGCAGCCAGAGCTGCCAGTCTGCATGGAGCAGCCAGAGCTGCCAGTCTGCATGGAGCAGCCAGAGCAGCTAGATCCGCCAGTCAGCCAGACTCTTCCAGATCTGCCAGTCAGCCAGACTCATCCAGATCTGCCAGTCAGCCAGGATCTGCAGTCAACCAGACTCTTCCAGATCTACCTGCCTGAGCTTCCAGATCCGCTCCAACCAGTGCTGAGCTTCCCTCTTCCTCAGTGCTGGGCTTTCTGGGCTTTCCCTCAGTGCTGGGCTTTCCCTCAGTGCTGGGCTTTCCCTCAGTGCCGGGCTTTCCCTCAGTCCCGAGCTTCCCCTCAGTCCCGAGCTACCCCTCAGTCCAGAGCTACCCCTCAGTCCCGAGCTGCCTCAGTCCCGAGCTGCCCCTCAGTCCAGTGGGGTTCTGGGTGAGGATTATTAGGCCATGGTCGGCGGCGAGGGTGGATTATCCCAGGAGGCGAGGGGGAGGAACTATGACATTTATGGAGTGGGGTCCACGTCCCGAGCCGGAGCCGCCACCATGGACAGACGCCCACCCAGACCCTCCCTGTGGTTCTGAGGTGCGTCCGGGAGTCCGCACCTTAGGGGGGGGGGGTTCTGTCACGCCTTGGTCTTAGTATTTTGTGTTTTGTTTATTTATTTTGTCAGGCCAGGGTGTGACATGGGTTATTGTGGTGTGTTTTTTGTCTTGGAAATTTGTGGGGTGTCTAATTAGTCTATGGATGGGGCTGTTTCGGTTTTCACTTTTCATTATTTTGACATTTCCGCTTGTATTGTTTTTTCCTTCATTAAAATTATATCATGAATCATCATCACACTGCATTTTGGACCGATCCTTGTTCTACCTCTTCATCAGAGGAGGAGATAGAAGAACGCCGTTACAGTACTATTGTTTGTACAGATGAACGTGGTACCTTCAGGCGTTTGGAAATTGCTCCCAAGGCCGAACCAGACTTGTGGAGGTCTATAATTATTTTTCCTTGTTCTTGGCTGATTTCTCTGGATTTTCCCATGATGTCAAGCATATAGCCACTGAGTTTGAAGGTAGGCCTTGAAATACATCTGCAGGTACACCTCCAATTGACTTAAATTATGTCAATTAGCCTATCTGAAGCTTCTAAGGCCATGAAATCATTTTCTGGAATTTTCCAAGCTGTTTAAAGGCACAGTCAATTTAGTGTATGTAAACTTCTGACCCACTGGAATTGTGATACAGTGAATTATAAGTGAAATAATCTGTCTGTAAACAATTGTTGGAAAAATTACTTGTGTCATGAACAAAGTAGATGTCCTAACCGACTTGACAAAACTATAGTTTGTTAATTAACAAGACATTTGTGGAGTGGTTGAAAAACAAGTTTTAATGACTATGTAAACTTCCGACTTCAACTGTACATTTTCATTATGTAGGTCTCAAAATCTTTATTAGACAAACCAGATTAAAATCTATAGGTTTAATAAATGGTTTAGTGATGATCAATTAAGAGGAGTCAGATGAAGTAATGGTAAAATGTATTCTTAACAAATGGCAAGAAAATCATATACATATCAAAAGTAATGTGAGCATTGCATTGTGAAAGGCAATGACTTCATATGAATATGTACTGCAATGTAAAATATGTATTTCTAGATGAAGAAGTGACTGTATGATGTTGTGTGTTGTTTTGCTGCAACTGCCTAGTTGATGATTGGTTTTGAGTTTTGTACTAAGACTTGTGAAAATGTACCACATACAGTGCTTGTGGAAATTGCACCAAAGCGATTGAAAAAAACTGTTACATGATTTCTATAGCCAGACCCCTCTTACACTGCGGCTGAGACGGCTACTGAGGGAAATAACAGACGACACTGCTGCTGGCTCCAGGGGATCACACACACACACACACACACATCCAGAGATCCTTCCTTTCATGCCGGGCTCATTTGCATCCTCATCAGTATGCATGAAATCTCGGGCTGAACTTTAATACCCTAACTGATGCATAATACACTCTAATGAGCATAAAAGTGAGCATGACAATTAAAACTCACATTAATCACTAAACGCTACTCTCAAGGAAGAAGGGCGAGAGAGGGGGGGGATAGCAGAGGAGCAGTAGAGGGCGGGAGATAGGGAGAGAGGTAGAGAGATAGAAGGATGGAGGCAAGGGAGGATGCTGGGGATAGGGGATAGAACACTCTCTGGAGAGGAAAAGAGATATGGAAAGAAGGGAGGGAAGATGGGAAGAAGGGGGGGAGAGAGAAGAAGTTTGGTAAGAGAGAAGTTTGTAAAGTGCTGCGTGTGTTACAGTTATAAGCAGTGTGTTTAGGGGTGTGTGTGTGTGTGTGTGTGTGTGTGTGTGTGTGTGTGCGTGTGTGTGTGTGTGTGTGTGTGTGTGTGTGTGTGTGTGTGTGTGTGTGTGTGTGTGTGTGTGTGTGTGTGTGTGTGTGTGTGTGTGTGTGTGTGTGTGTTTGTGCCTCCGAAGCAGAGACCAGTCAGCCGAGTTGAGAGAAAGACTCCATTCAAGCATAGCTTATACTCCGCTCTTTTCCTCGATTACTGAACACGGCGTGAATCTCTCAGGATCTCCTTCTCTTTCTCCCTCAAGCTATCTTTCCCCGTCCCGCACGGGTAAAATGGAGACTCGAAAACACCACCATTTCCTAATGAAACCATGAAAAGCTGTGCGTCTAAGCTGAGATCCGGTGTTTGAACGTAAGCCCAATGTTAGGCCTTGATTCAATCA
Source organism: Oncorhynchus gorbuscha (assembly GCF_021184085.1). Taxonomy (NCBI): domain Eukaryota; kingdom Metazoa; phylum Chordata; class Actinopteri; order Salmoniformes; family Salmonidae; genus Oncorhynchus; species Oncorhynchus gorbuscha. The sequence goes on along the minus strand of NC_060183.1, from coordinate 41,347,483 downwards.
GATCGAGCTTTGATCCAGCGTTGGCAGACATCTGCACAGCAGACGTGTTGGCGTGTTGTAGGTGTAAATGCGCTATAAACTGACATGTCTGTGAGCGGCTGCTCTTGTGCGTGATAAACCACTCCTTTCCTCATCATCCCTACTGTGTCAGAAGTTGGAAAGTGGAGGCTAACGCGTGTCTTCCTGGTCATTTGGACGGTGGGATTTCAAGCCTATATCAGTCTAAGTCAGGTGTAGACAACAGAACATCACACATTTTTTTGAACTTGTGGGCTGCATTGGTTTTGTCAGAGTAGAGTCTGGGGGTTTCGTTGTTTCCAGTGGCAGTGTCCGCAATAAGTTAACGCGGGGAGCGCTTGTGGATCTAACAGCTCTAACACAGTTCCACCCCCGTGTTTATGAAGTACTCTGAAACATCCTAAATGGTTCCTCAATCTGACGTGGTGCTTGAAATCAATCCGAAAAACGATCTGAATATTTGTGTTGGTGGAAAAAAATATTGGCGATAAACAATCTGAATATTGGTGTTTGAGTGTTGTGAAAACACTTCTTCATGAAAGGGCATTCTGTACTTACAGAGGCCAGGGGGTCTTCTTGGCAAAGAGGATTTACTTCAGTTCAGATATGAGCTGTTTCACTGTGACTTCTGAGGAGAATTCGTTTTCCTACCTTGAGGATTTACCATAATATGTAAATATATATTAATGCTGAATACATTTAATCATTCTCACACCTCACACACACTGTTATCTGCGTGGAGGAGCTCACTTGGCTGAATCTTTCATTTCATTTTCCACTCTGCTCTTGTTGGATGCGTTCACACATTTGCATGGTGAGATTCGTGCCAAAATATGCAGTGCAGCCAGCAATGCATAAAAACACACTTACTCATTGTACACACACACACACACACACACACACACACACACACACACACACACACACACACACACACACACACACACACACACACACACACACACACACACACACGCACACACGCACACCCACACACACGCACACACACGCACGCACACACACAAGGAATCCCTTTGTTACCATTGTCTTCATGGTGTGTGTGTTGCTAACGCATTATACAATTCCAGCATGTGTCCGTCAAGACAGAGGCATTACCAACTTTCTTTTTCTTCTCTCCGCAATAGGCCTCGACACCCAGACACACACACAGACACACACACACACACACACTTCATAACTTAATTACCATTTCCCCTGCAGTGTCGACACATTTTATACAGTATTTGACCCTCCTTTGTCCTTCTCTCTCCTCACTGCAGATCTGTCAATGCATCGAAGTGTGTGTGTGTCTGGGTGTGTCTGGGTGTGTCTGGGTGTGTCTGGGTGTGTGTGTGTGTGTGTGTGTGTGTGTGTGTGTGTGTGTGTGTGTGTGTGTGTGTGTGTGTGTGTGTGTGTGTGTGTGTGTGTGTGTGTGTGTGTGTGTGTGTGTGTGTGTGGTGTCTGGGTGTCTGGGTGTGTGTGTGTGTGTGTGTGTGTGTGTGTGTGTGTGTGTGTGTGTGTGTGTGTGTGTGTGTGTGTGTGTGTGTGTGTGTGTGTGTGTGTGTGTGTGTGTGTGTGTGTGTGTGTGAAGGGAGGGGTTGGGGCATAATAAAAGCCACATCTGCATTTCCATAAATCAGAGGGCAGATTTGTCCTTTCCAGCAAAGGGGCCCAAGAGCAAGGCCCCAGGCCTAGTGTGTGTGTGTGTGTGTGTGTGTGTGTGTGTGTGTGTGTGTGTGTGTGTGTGTGTGTGTGTGTGTGTGTGTGTGTGTGTGTGTGTGTGTGTGTGTGTGTGTGTGTGTGTGTGTGTGTGCGCACGTGTGTGTTTGCGTGTGCGTGTGTGTGTGTGCGTGTGTTTGGACCTGTTATGGCCTCATAAGCCATTGTCACAACAGCCACGCGTCATCATCAATTCTGCATGCAGTTTATGTTTTAAACATATTTTCTCTAGCCCCTCTTCCTTCCATCCCTTCACCCCTCCCTGCCTCTGACTCCCCCTCTATCCCTCCCCCTCCCCCTGCCCCGTACCCCCTGCACTCCCACAGACAGAAACATAGACAGCACACACAATATGAACACATGCAGCCATGCCTACACATTCTCTCTCGTCTTTCTCTTAACTTCTCTCATTTCTCTCTTGCTGTCCCCAGCTTTTGCGATCTCTCTTCTTTCACTCTCACCCCACTTTCCCTCTGTGATAAGTGATAGATGAGTTGGTTGCTATGGTGACCTGGCCTGCCTGCTGGCCCCATCTTATGACTGATAACAGGTTGGTGGCAAACCAGTCCCACCACGGACACACACCAAACCAAAAAAAATCACTGGCACACACTGTCCATACAACTTCAGCATGGGGGACAACTGGACACCAAAGATAGTGAAAGAGAAAGAAAGACACATAAAATAGAGTGATAAAGACAGAGAGAGAGGGAGAGAGAGAGAGAAAGAGAAAGGCAGAGAGTGAGAGAGAGAGAGAGAGAGAGAGAGAGAGAGATAAAGACAGAGAGAGAGAGAGATAAAGACAGAGAGAGAGATAAAGGCAGAGAGAGAGAGATAAAGGCAGAGAGAGAGAGATAAAGACAGAGAGGGAGATAAAGACAGAGAGAGAGAGATAAAGGCAGAGAGAGAGAGAGAGAGAGAGAGAGAGAGAGAGAGAGAGATAAAGGCAGAGAGAGAGAGAGAGAGAGAAAGATAAAGACAGAGAGAGAGAGATAAAGGCAGAGAGAGAGAGAGAGAGAGAGAGAGAGAGAGAGAGAGAGAGAGAGAGAGAGAGAGAGAGAGAGAGAGAGAGAGACAACCACCTCACCTGACGTGGTGGATTTACCGGAGTGAAACCGAGCCCTTTTGTTGGTTACACCGACAGACCCAAAGGAGCCGGAGATAAAAGAGAACAAGAAGAACAGAATAAGAGAATAAAGAGAAAGAGAAGAAGAGAGAGAGAGGGCTCTGTTTGTTCTCTCACTAAATAATAGAGCATGACGAAAGGCAGCAACAAAAAGTGATTGTGCTGGTGGCTGATACAGGGATAGGATGCAGCGCTTCAGAAAGCTGCTTAAATTACAGATGAGTAAGGAAACATCTTTTAAGTGTCTGTTAAACATTGATGATAACCAAACTACTGGGGAAGCAGACAATGTGAGGGGGAGCTACAAAGACCTGGCTCACTGTTTCACCACCCAAGAGCCAGCCAGGGTACAGCAACTGGAGGCTTGGTGTGTGTGTGTGTGTGCGTGTGTGGTGTGTTTGTGTGTGTATGTGTGTGTGAAAACTCCTCTCGCACCGGGCAATGCTCCAAAATAGGCAATAACTGATCCGCACAATCCTATTGAACCTTTTTTCCTCCTTTTGAAATGTTTCTGTAAACTTTTTAAAACTCTTTAATTGCAAGGGGAAAACAAATGACACGCAAAAAAAGATTGTATTTAAATTCCCAGAATATATTGAAACATAAATGTATAATGCATCTGACTAGGGGAAACTGGGGTGTAGTGTGAATAATTGACAGCGTTATATTGTATTGCTGTTGGAAACTCCTCAGCTACGCTACTTCAAAATGCTGCTGCTCATTTCATTGTTGTTCTGGGTTTTTTCTTTTCATTAAAGCATCAGGAACATAATTGAAAGGATTGTGCATCTCTAAATATTTCATTTCCTCCCCTTCCTCCTCCTCCTCCTCCTGTTCGTCCCTAAGATTCACGGTGTGAATGTTTGCACCCCCCCCCCCAAAAAAAGGGACGTGATATGAGTTTTTCCGCTGGTTAAATATTTACGTCAGAGTGTTTGAGGCGGCGAGGCGAAGCCCTAGCTGGCAAACTAATATAAGATGCCAGGGCAGGGAGAGAGGCAGGTCTGAGAGGGACATTAGAAATGTATTATATCATATATTATTTACATAGAGAGCACCCATTAGGATTCATAGACAAAGGCTCTCTGGAGCGAGAGGTAGGGACGGAGGTGAGACAGAGAGTAAGGTGGGATGGAAAGAGAGAGGGAGGGAGAGAGAGTCCTGCAGACACACGGGTCAGAAATGACACTTCACTCTGTTTTAAGTCCACACCGGCAGAAAGATCGAAAGCACGACTTGTAGTAGCAGAAGCAGCAGCTCAGTGTCAAGCAAAACAACCTCCAGAGGAATCAGACTCATAGGGGCTGAGAAGTAGAGGAGGGAACAGATTTTGGGAGGGATGGAGGGAAGCGGAGAAAGATGCCCCCTCCCCCCTCCCCCCACCCACCCACCCCTCGCTCGTCTGTCAGCCACTCTAGCCTGGCAGACAGACAGAGTTCATGGTCTCTATGAAAATATGATAAATTCAATCAGGGGCTGCAAATTTCATGAACCAGACGTCTCACTACTGAATTTCTGAACCGGGTGTCAAAACAATCTCTTCTGTGACGTCTGACACACCGTGGCAGGCACTGAATCAGAGGACAACGAGAACCGGCCAAGGCCTGACCTGAAACCCTTTCCACCTCACTCATATGTATTGCACCTCTCTCATGCTTATCGGACACCCCCCTCATCCCCTTCCCCCTCACATCCTCATCCCTACACACCCCTCACCCCTTTATCCCCTTCCCCCTCACATCCTCATCCCTACACACCCTCACCCCCTCATCCCCTTCCCCCTCACATCCTCATCCCTACACACCACTCACCTCTTTATCCCCTTCCCCCTCATCATCCTCATCCCTACACACCCCTCAGCCCTCATCCCCTTCCCCCTTCACATCCCTTCATCCCTACACACCCCCCTCAGCCCCTCATCCCCTTCCCCCTCATCCCTTCATCATCCCTACACACCCCCTCATCCCTTTGTCCCCTTCCCCCTCACATCCTCATCCCTACACACCCCTCATCCCCTTCCCCCCTCACATCCTCATCCCTACACACCCTCAGCCCCTCATCCCCTTCCCCCTCACATCCTCATCCCTACATCACCACCCCTCACCCCTTTATCCCCTTCCCCCTCACATCCTCATCCCTACACACCTCTCATCCCCTTTATCCCCCCTTCCCCCTCACATCCTCATCCATACACAAACCACTCACCCCTTTATCCCCTTCCCCCTCACATCCTCATCCCTACACACCTCTCACCCCTTTATCCCCTTCCCCCTCACATCCTCATCCCTACACACCCCTCACCCCTTTATCCCCTTCCCCCTCACATCCTCATCCCTACACATCCCTCACCCCCATCATCCCCTTCCCCCTCTCACATCCTCATCCCTATATTCAATAGAGAATCCAACAGAGAGAACTCCTTTTTTAAATGTACGCCCTTCCTTCCTTCGCTTGCAGGGCACCCATGGTAATGGGACTGGATATGCCTGGAGGGCAGCAGAGGGTGGCCAAATCCTCATCTCTCCACTCTTCCAAAAGAACCCATTAATATTTCACATTTATGCAAATAGCCTTAAATAGGGATTAATTGCCCTAAATCAAAATGCAATTACCGTTAAAACGCTGATTGAAAATAGGTGAATCATTACATTGACAATGTCTCTGAGAGAAATGAAAACGCAGCTCTTAAGTGGGACTGAGTGGAAGACACAGACAGTTAACAAAAGAAAGGCTTTTCAAACATTTAGATGAAAGTACTAACATTCCCTACTAATAAAGGAACTAACATTCCCTACTAACCTCCCTAATACCCTCCCTACTAATCTCCCTACTACCCTCCCTACTAACCTCCCTACTACCCTCCCTACTAACCTCCCTACTACCTTCCCTACTACTCTCCCTACTACCCTCCCTACTACCCTCCCTACTAACCCCCCTACTACCCTCCCTACTACCCTCCCTACTACTCTCCCTACTACTCTCCCTACTAACCTCCCTACTACTCTCCCTACTACCCTCCCTACTACCCTCCCTACTACCCTCACTACTAACCTCCCTACTACTCTCCCTACTACTCTCCCTACTACCCTCCCTACTAACCTCCCTACTACTCTCCCTACTACCCTCCCTACTACCCTCCCTACTACTCTCCCTACTAACCTCCCTACTACACTCCCTACAAACCTCCATACTACCCTCCCTACTACCCTCCCTACTACACTCCCTACTAACCTCCCTACTAACCTCCCTACTACACTCCCTACTACCCTGCCTATTACCCTCCCCACTAACCTCCCTCCTACCCTCCCTACTACCCTCCCTACTACCCTCCCTACTAACCTCCCTACTACACTCCCTACTACCCTCCCTACTACTCTCCCTACTAACCTCCCTACTACACTCCCTACAAACCTCCCTACTACACTCACTACTACCCTCCCAACTACACTCCCTACTAACTCCCCTACTACCCTCCCTACTACCCTCCCTACTACTCTCCCTACTACTCTCCCTACTAACCTCCCTACTACTCTCCCTACTACCCTCCCTACTACCCTCCCTACTAACCTCCCTACTACTCTCCCTACTACTCTCCCTACTACCCTCCCTACTAACCTCCCTACTACCCTCCCTACTACCCTCCCTACTAACCTCCTTACTACTCTCCCTCCTACCCTCCCTCCTACCCTCCCTACTAACCTCCCTACTACCCTCCCTCCTACCCTCCATACTACCCTCCCTCCTACCCTCCCTACTACCCTCTCTACTACCCAGTGTACTACCCTCCCTCCTACCCTTCATACTACCCTCCCTACTACCCTCCCTACTACCCTCCCTCCTACCCTCCCTACTACCCAGTGTACTACCCTCCCTACTACTCTCCATACTACCCTCCCTACTACCCTCCCTACTACCCAGTGTACAACCCTCCCTACTACCCTCCCTACTACTCTCCCTACTACTCTTCTCCTACTACCCTCCCTACTAACCTCCCTACTACCCTCCCTACTACCCTCCCTACTACTCTCCCTACTACTCTCCCTACTACCCTCCCTACTAACCTCCCTACTACCCTCCCTACTACTCTCCCTACTACCCTCCCTACTAACCTCCCTACTACCCTCCCTACTACCCTCCCTACTACTCTCCCTACTACCCTCCCTACTAACCTCCCTACTACCCTCCCTACTACTCTCCCTACTACCCTCTCTACTACCCTCCCTACTACCATCCCCACTACTCTCCCTACTACCCTCCCTACTACCCTCCCTACTACCCTCCCTACTACTCTCCCTACTACTCTCCCTACTACTCTCCCTACTACCCTCCCTACTAACCTCCCTACTACCCTCCCTACTACTCTCCCTACTACCCTCTCTACTACCCTCCCTACTACCATCCCTACTACTCTCCCTACTACCCTCCCTACTACCCTCCCTACTAACCTCCCTACTACACTCCCTACTACCCTCCCTACTACCCTCCCTACTACTCTCCCTACTAACCTCCCTACTACACTCCCTACTAAGCTTCCTACTACACTCCCTACTACCCCTACTACTCTCCCTACTACCCTCCCTACTACCCTCCCTACTACTCTCCCTACTACCCTCCCTACTACCCTCCCTCCTACCCTCCATACTACCCTCCCTACTACCCTCCCCACTAACCTCCCTCCTACCCTCCCTACTACCCTCCCTCCTACCCTCCCTACTTCCCTCCCTACTACCCAGTGCACTACCCTCCCTAACACCCTCCCTACTACCCTCCCTACTACCCTCCCTACTACCCAGTGTACTACCCTCCCTACTACCCAGTGTACTACCCTCCCTACTACCCTCCCTACTCCCTCCCTACTACCCTCCCTACTACCCGCCCTACTACCCTCCCTTACTACCCAGTGTACTACCCTCCCTCCTACCCTCCCTACTACCCTCCCTACTACCTAGTGTACTACCCTCCCTACTACACTCCCTACTACCCTCCCTCCTACCCTCCCTCCTACCTTCCCTACTACCCTCCCTACTACCCTCCCTACTACCCAGTGTACTACCCTCCCTACTACCCAGTGTACTACCCTCCCTACCCAGTGTACCCTCCCTCCCCTCCCTCCTACCCTCCCTACTACTCTCCCTACTACCCAGTGTACTACCCTCCCTACTACCCTCCCTACTCCCTCCCTACTACCCTCCCTACTACCCGCCCTACTACCCTCCCTACTACCCAGTGTACTACCCTCCCTCCTACCTTCCCTACTACCCTCCCTACTACCCAGTGTACTACCCTCCCTCCTACCCTCCCTACTACCCTCCCTACTACCCTCCCTACTACCCTCCCTCCTACCCTCCCTACTACCCAGTGTACTACCCTCCCTCCTACCCTCCCTACTACCCTCCCTACTACCCTCCCTACTACCCTCCCTACTACCCAGTGTACTACCCTCCCTACTACCCTCTCTACTACCCAGTGTAAAACCCTCCCTACTACCCTCCCTACTACCCTCCCTACTACTCTCCCTACTACCCTCTGTACTACCCAGTGTACTACCCTCCCTACTACCCTCCCTACTACCCAGTGTACTACCCTCCCTAATACCCTCCCTACTACCCTCCCTACTACCCTCCCCCCCTACCCTCCCTACTACCCTCTCTAATACCCAGTGTACTACCCTCCCTACTAACCTCCCTACTACTCTCCCTACTACCCTCCCTACTACCCTCCCTACAACCCAGTGTACTACCCTCCCTACTACCCTCTCTACTACCCAGTGTACTACCCTCCCTACTACCCTCCCTACTCCCTCCCTACTACCCTCCCTACTACCCGCCCTACTACCCTCCCTACTACCCAGTGTACTACCCTCCCTACTACCCTCTCTACTACCCAGTGTACTACCCTCCCTAACACCCTCCCTACTACCCTCCCTCCTACCCTCCCCACTACCCTCTCTACTACCCAGTGTACTACCCTCCCTACTACCCTCCTTACTACCCTCCCTCCTACCCTCCCTGCTACCCACTCTACTACCGTCCCCGTCCCTACTACCCTCCCTCCTACCCTCCCTACTACTCTCCCCACTACCCTCCCTACTACTCAGTGTACTACCCTCCCTACTACCCTCCTTACTACCCTCCCTCCTACCCTCCCTGCTACCCACTCTACTACCGTCCCCGTCCCTACTACCCTCCCTCCTACCCTCCATACTACCCTCCCTACTACCCAGTGTACTACCCTCCCTACTACCCTCCCTCCTACCCTCCCTCCTACCCTCCCTACCCAGTGTACCCAGTGTACTACCCTCCCTACTACCCTCTCTACTACCCAGTGTACTACCCTCCCTACTACCCTCCCTACTCCCTCCCTACTACCCTCCCTACTACCCGCCCTACTACCCTCCCTACTACCCAGTGTACTACCCTCCCTCCTACCCTCCCTACCACACTCCCTCCTACCCTCCATACTACCCTCCCTACTACCCTCCCTACTACACTCCCTACTACACTCCCTACTAACCTCCCTACTAACCTCCCTACTACACTCCCTACTAACCTCCATACTACCCTCCCTATTACCCTCCCCACTAACCTCCCTACTACCCTCCCCACTAACCTCCCTCCTACCCTCCCTACTACCCTCCCTACTACCCTCCCAACTACCCTCCCAGCTACCTTCCCTACTACCCTCCCTACTACCCTCCCTACTACCCAGTGTACTACCCTCCCTACTACCCTCCTTACTACCCTCCCTCCTACCCTCCCTGCTACCCACTCTACTACCGTCCCCGTCCCTACTACCCTCCCTCCTACCCTCCATACTACCCTCCCTCCTACCCTCCCTACTACCCTCCCTACTACCCAGTGTACTACCCTCCCTAACACACTCCCTACTACCCTCCCTCCTACCCTCCCTACTACCCTCGCTACTACCCAGTGTACTACCCTCCCTACTACCCTCCCTACTACCCAGTGTACTACCCTCCCTCCTACCCTCCCTACTACCCTCCCTACTACCCAGTGTACTACCCTCCCTAACTACCCTCTCTACTACCCAGTGTACTACCCTCCCTAACACCCTCCCTACTACCCTCCCTCCTACCCTCCCTACTACCCTCGCTACTACCCAGTGTACTACCCTCCCTACTACCCTCCCTCCTACCCTCCCTACTACCCTCCCCACTACCCTCCCTATTACTCTCACTACTACCCTCCCTACTACCCAGTGTACTACCCTCCCTACTACCCAGTGTACTACCCTCCCTACTACCCTCCCTACTACCCTCCCTACTACCCAGTGTACTACCCTCCCTACTACCCTCTCTTCTACCCAGTGTACTACCCTCCCTAACACCCTCCTTACTACCCTCCCTCCTACCCTCCCTACTACCCTCTTTACTACCCAGTGTACTACCCTCCCTCCTACCCTCCCTACTACCCTCCCTACTACTCTCCCTACTACCCTCTCTACTACCCAGCGTACTACCCTCCCTACTACCCTCCCTACTACCCTCCCTACTACCCAGTGTACTACCCTCCCTACTACCCTCTCTACTACCCAGTGTACTACCCTCCCTAACACCCTCCCTACTACCCTCCCTCCTACCCTCCCCACTACCCTCTCTACTACCCAGTGTACTACCCTCCCTACTACCCTCCTTACTACCCTCCCTCCTACCCACTCTACTACCGTCCCCGTCCCTACTACCCTCCCTACTACCCTCCCTCCTACCCTCCCCACTACCCTCTCTACTACCCAGTGTACTACCCTCCCTACTACCCTCCTTACTACCCTCCCTCCTACCCTCCCTGCTACCCACTCTACTACCGTCCCCGTCCCTACTACCCTCCCTCCTACCCTCCCTACTACTCTCCCCACTACCCTCCCTACTACCCAGTGTACTACCCTCCCTACTACCCTCCTTACTACCCTCCCTCCTACCCTCCCTGCTACCCACTCTACTACCGTCCCGTCCCTACTACCCTCCCTCCTACCCTCCATACTACCCTCCCTCCTACCCTCCCTACTACCCAGTGTACTACCCTCCCTACTACCCTCCTTACTACCCTCCCTCCTACCCTCCCTGCTACCCACTCTACTACCGTCCCCGTCCCTACTACCCTCCCTACTACCCTCCATACTACCCTCCCTACTACCCTCGCTACTACCCAGTGTACTACCCTCCCTACTACCCTCCTTACTACCCTCCCTCCTACCCTCCCTGCTACCCACTCTACTACCGTCCCCGTCCCTACTACCCTCCCTCCTACCCTCCCTACTACTCTCCCCACTACCCTCCCTACTACCCAGTGTACTACCCTCCCTACTACCCTCCTTACTACCCTCCCTCCTACCCTCCCTGCTACCCACTCTACTACCGTCCCCGTCCCTACTACCCTCCCTCCTACCCTCCATCTACCCTCCCTCCTACCCTCCCTACTACCCAGTGTACTACCCTCCCTACTACCCTCCCTTACTACCCTCCCTGCTACCCACTCTACTACCGTCCCCGTCCCTACTACCCTCCCTACTACCCTCCCTCCTACCCTCCCTACTACCCTCCTACTACCCAGTGTACTACCCTCCCTACTACCCCTCCCTCCCTACCCTCCCCCTACTACCCTCCCTACTACTCTCCCTACTAACCTCCCTACTACCTCCCTACTAACCTCCCTACTAACCTCCCTACTACCCTCCCTACTACTCTCCCTACTACCCTCCTTACTACCCTCCCTCCTACCCTCCCTGCTACCCACTCTACTACCGTCCCCGTCCCTACTACCCTCCCTACTACCCTCCCTCCTACCCTCCCTACTACCCTCGCTACTACCCAGTGTACTACCCTCCCTACTACCCTCCCTCCTACCCTCCCTACTACCCTCCCTACTACTCTCCCTACTAACCTCCCTACTACACTCCCCTACTAACCTCCCTACTAACCTCCCTACTACCCTCCTACTACTCTCCCTACAACCCTCCCTACTACTCTCCCTACTACTCTCCCTCCTACCCTCCCTACTACTCTCCCTCCCTACTACCCTCCCTCCTACCCTCCCTACTACCCCCTACTACCATCCCTACTACTCTCCCTACTAACCTCCCTACTACCCTCCCCCTACCCTCCCTACTACCCAGTGTACTACCCTCCCTAACTACCCTCCCTACTACCCTCCCTCCTACCCTCCCTGCTACCCACGCTACTACCCCCCGTCCCTACTACCCTCCCTACTACCCTCCCTCCTACCCTCCCTACTACCCTCCCCACTACCCAGTGTACTACCCTCCCTACTACCCTCCTTACTACCCTCCCTCCTACCCTCCCTGCTACCCACTCTACTACCGTCCCCGTCCCTACTACCCTCCCTCCTACCCTCCCTACTACTCTCCCCACTACCCTCCCTACTACCCAGTGTACTACCCTCCCTACTACCCTCCTTACTACCCTCCCTCCTACCCTCCCTGCTACCCACTCTACTACCGTCCCCGTCCCTACTACCCTCCCTCCTACCCCTCCCTCCTACCTCCATACTACCCTCCCTCCTACCCTCCCTACTACCCAGTGTACTACCCTCCCTACTACCCTCCTTACTACCCTCCCTCCTACCCTCCCTGCTACCCACTCTACTACCGTCCCCGTCCCTACTACCCTCCCTACTACCCTCCATCCTACCCTCCCTACTACCCTCGCTACTACCCAGTGTACTACCCTCCTCCCTACTACCCTCCCTCCTACCCCCTCCCCACTACTACCCTCCCTACTACTCCCTCTCCCTCCCTACTAACCTCCCTACTACCCAGTGTACTCCCTACTAACTACCCTCCCTACTAACCCCTCCCACTACTACCCTCCCTACTACTCCCTCCTACTACTACCCTCCTCCTACTACCCTCCCTCCTACCCTCCTACTGCTACCCACTCTACTACCGTCCCCGTCCCTACTACCCTCCCTACTACCCTCCCTCCTACCCTCCCTACTACCCTCGCTACTACCCAGTGTACTACCCTCCCTACTACCCTCCCTCCTACCCTCCCTACTACCCTCCCTACTACTCTCCCTACTAACCTCCCTACTACACTCCCTACTAACCTCCCTACTAACCTCCCTACTACCCTCCCTACTACTCTCCCTACTACCCTCCTTACTACCCTCCCTCCTACCCTCCCTGCTACCCACTCTACTACCGTCCCCGTCCCTACTACCCTCCCTACTACCCTCCCTCCTACCCTCCCTACTACTCTCCCCACTACCCTCCCTACTACCCAGTGTACTACCCTCCCTACTACTCTCCCTACTAACCTCCCTACTACACTCCCTACTAACCTCCCTACTAACCTCCCTACTACCCTCCCTACTACTCTCCCTACAACCCTCCCTACTACTCTCCCTACTACTCTCCCTCCTACCCTCCCTACTACTCTCCCTACTACCCTCCCTACTACCCTCCCTACTACTCTCCCTACTACCATCCCTACTACTCTCCCTACTAACCTCCCTACTACCCTCCCTACTACCCTCCTTACTACCCTCCCTCCTACCCTCCCTCCTACCCTCCCTACTAACCTCCCTACTACCCTCCCTCCTACCCTCCATACTACCCTCCCTCCTACCCTCCCTACTACCCTCCCTACTACCCAGTGTACTACCCTCCCTAATACCCTCCCTACTACCCTCCCTCCTACCTTCCCTACTACCCTCCCTACTACCCAGTGTACTACCCTCTCTACTACCCAGTGTACTACCCTCCCTACTACTCTCCCTACTACCCTCCCTACTAACCTCCCTACTACCCTCCCTACTACTCTCCCTACTACTCTCCCTACTACCCACCCTACTAACCTCCCTACTACCCTCCCTACTACTCTCCCTACTACCCTCCTACTACCCTCCCTACTACTCTCCCTACTACCCTCCCTACTACTCTCCCTACTAACCTCCCTACTACACTCCCTTCTAACCTCCCTACTACACTCCTTACTACCCTCCCTCCTACCCTCCCTGCTACCCTCCCTACTACCCTCCCTACTACCCTCCCTCCTACCCTTTAAACTACCCTCTCTACTACCCAGTGTACTACCCTCCCTCCTACCCTCCCTACTACCCAGTGTACTACCCTCCCTACTACCCTCTCTACTACCCAGTGTACTACCCTCCCTAACACCCTCCCTACTACCCTCCCTCCTACCCTCCCTACTACCCTCGCTACTACCCAGTGTACTACCCTCCCTACTACCCTCCCTCCTACCCTCCCTACTACCCTCCCTATTACTCTCACTACTACCCTCCCTACTACCCAGTGTACTACCCTCCCTACTACCCTCCCTACTACCCAGTGTACTACCCTCCCTACTACCCTCCCTACTACCCTCCCTACTACCCTCCCTACTACCCAGTGTACTACCCTCCCTACTACCATCTCTTCTACCCAGTGTACTACCCTCCCTAACACCCTCCTTACTACCCTCCCTCCTACCCTCCCTACTACCCTCTCTACTACCCAGTGTACTACCCTCCCTACTACCCTCCCTCCTACCCTCCCTACTACTCTCCCTACTACCCTCTCTACTACCCAGTGTACTACCCTCCCTACTACCCTCTCTACTACCCAGTGTACTACCCTCCCTCCTACCCTCCCTCCTACCCTCCCTACTACCCTCCCTACTACCCTCCCTACTACTCTCCCCACTACCCTCTCTACTACCCAGTGTACTACCCTCCCTACTACCCTCCTTACTACCCTCCCTCCTACCCTCCCTGCTACCCACTAACCTACTACCCTCCCTCCTCCCTACTACCCTCCCTCCTACCCTCCCTACTACTCTCCCCAGTGTACTACCCTCCCTACTACCCAGTGTACTACCCTCCCTACTACCCTCCTTACTACCCTCCCTCCTGTACTACCTCCCTACTACCCACTCTACTACCCTCCCCCTCCCTCTACCTACTACCCTCCCCACCTACCCTCCATACTACCCTCCCTCCCCTACCCTCCCTACTACCCAGTGTACTACCCTCCCTACTACCCTCCCTCCTACCCTCCCTCCTCCCTGCTACCCTCCCTACTACCCAGTGTACTACCCAGTCTACCCTCCCTCCTACTACCTACCCTCTACCTACTACCCAGTGTACTACCCTCCCTAACACCCTCCCTACTACCCTCCCTCATACCCTCCCTACTACCCTCGCTACTACCCAGTGTACTACCCTCCCTACTACCCTCCCTCCTACTACCTCCCTACTACTCTCCCTACTACCATCCCTACTACCCAGTGTACTACCCTCCCTACTAACCTCCCTACTACACTCCCTACTAACCTCCCTACTACACTCCTACTACTACCCTCCCTCCTACCCTCCCTGCTACCCTCCCTACTACCCTCCCTCCTACCCTCCATACTACCCTCCCTCCTACCCTCCCTACTACCCCCTACTCTCTACTACCCAGTGTACTACCCTCCCTACTACCCTCCTTACTACCCTCCCTCCTACCCTCCCTCCCTACCCTCCCTACTAACCTCCCTACTACCCTCCCTCCTACCCTCCATACTACCCTCCCTCCTACCCTCCCTACTACCCTCCCTACTACCCAGTGTACTACCCTCCCCTAATACCCTCCTACTACCCTCCCTCCTACCTTCCCTACTACCCTCCCTACTACCCAGTGTACTACCCTCCCTACTACCCTCCCTACTACTCTCCCTACTACTCCCTCCCTACTACCCTCCCTACTAACCTCCCTACTACCCTCCCTACTACTCTCCCTACTACTCTCCCTACTACCCACCCTACTAACCTCCCTACTACCCTCCCTACTACTCTCCCTACTACCCTCCCCTACTACCCTCCCTACTACTCTCCCTACTACCCTCCCTACTACTCTCCTACTACTAACCTCCCTACTACACTCCCTTCTAACCTCCCTACTACACTCCTTACTACCCTCCCTCCTACCCTCCCTGCTACCCTCCCTACTACCCTCCCTACTACCCTCCCTCCTACCCTTTAAACTACCCTCTCTACTACCCAGTGTACTACCCTCCCTCCTACCCTCCCTACTACCCAGTGTACTACCCTCCCTACTACCCTCTCTACTACCCAGTGTACTACCCTCCCTAACACCCTCCCTACTACCCTCCCTCCTACCCTCGCTACTACCCAGTGTACTACCCTCCCTACTACCCTCCCTCCTACCCTCCCTACTACCCTCCCTATTACTCTCACTACTACCCTCCCTACTACCCAGTGTACTACCCTCCCTACTACCCTCCCTACTACCCAGTGTACTACCCTCCCTACTACCCTCCCTACTACCCTCCCTACTACCCTCCCTACTACCCAGTGTACTACCCTCCCTACTACCCTCTCTTCTACCCAGTGTACTACCCTCCCTAACACCCTCCTTACTACCCTCCCTACTACCCTCTCTACTACCCAGTGTACTACCCTCCCTACTACCCTCCCTCCTACCCTCCCTACTACTCTCCCTACTACCCTCTCTACTACCCAGTGTACTACCCTCCCTACTACCCTCCCTACTACCCAGTGTACTACCCTCCCTACTACCCTCTCTACTACCCAGTGTACTACCCTCCCTAACACCCTCCCTACTACCCTCCCTCCTACCCTCCCTACTACCCTCTCTACTACCCAGTGTACTACCCTCCCTACTACCCTCCCTCCTACCCTCCCTACTACCCTCCCTACTACCCTCCCTACTACTCTCCCCACTACCCTCTCTACTACCCAGTGTACTACCTCTCTACTACCCTCCTTACTACCCTCCCTCCTACCCTCCCTGCTACCCACTCTACTACCGTCCCCGTCCCTACTACCCTCCCTCCTACCCTCCCTACTACTCTCCCCACTACCCTCCCTACTACCCAGTGTACTACCCTCCCTACTACCCTCCTTACTACCCTCCCTCCTACCCTCCCTGCTACCCACTCTACTACCGTCCCCGTCCCTACTACCCTCCCTCCTACCCTCCATACTACCCTCCCTCCTACCCTCCCTACTACCCAGTGTACTACCCTCCCTACTACCCTCCCTCCTACCCTCCCTCCTACCCTCCCTACTACCCAGTGTACTACCCTCCCTCCTACCCTCCCTACTACCCAGTGTACTACCCTCCCTAACACCCTCCCTACTACCCTCCCTCCTACTCTCCCTACTACCCTCGCTACTACCCAGTGTACTACCCTCCCTACTACCCTCCCTCCTACCCTCCCTACTACCCTCCCCACTACCCTCCCTACTACTCTCACTACTACCCTCCCTACTACCCAGTGTACTACCCTCCCTACTACCCTCCCTACTACCCAGTGTACTACCCTCCCTACTACCCTCCCTACTACCCTCCCTACTACCCAGTGTACTACCCTCCCTACTACCCTCCCTACTACCCTCCCCCTACCCTCCCTACTACCCAGTTTACTACCCTCCCTACTACCCAGTGTACTTCCCTCCCTCCTACCCTCCCTACTACTCTCCCTACTACCCTCTCTACTACCCAGTGTACTACCCTCCCTACTACCCTCCCTACTACCCAGTGTACTACCCTCCCTACTACCCTCCTTACTACCCTCCCTCCTACCCTCCCTACTACCCACTCTACTACCGTCCCCGTCCCTACTACCCTCCCTCCTACCCTCCATACTACCCTCCCTCCTACCCTCCCTACTACCCTCCCTACTACCCAGTGTACTACCCTCCCTAACACCCTCCCTACTACCCTCCATCCTACCCTTCCTACTACCCTCGCTACTACCCAGTGTACTACCCTCCCTACTACCCTCCATACTACCCTCCCTCCTACCCTCCCTACTACCCTCCCTACTACCCAGTGTACTACCCTCCCTCCTACCCTCCCTACTACCCAGTGTACTACCCTCCCTAACACCCTCCCTACTACCCTCCCTCCTACCCTCCCTACTACCCTCTCTACTACCCAGTGTACTACCCTCCCTACTACCCTCCCTACTACCCTCCCTACTACCCTCCCTACTACCCAGTGTACTACCCTCCCTACTACCCAGTGTACTACCCTCCCTAACACCCTCCCTCCTACCCTCTCTACTACCCAGTGTAGTACCCTCCCTACTACCCTCCCTCCTACCCTCCCTACTACCCTCCCTACTACTCTCCCTACTACCCTCTCTACTACCCAGTGTACTACCCTCCCTACTACCCTCCCTACTACCCTCCCTACTACCCAGTGTACTACCCTCCCTACTACCCTCCCTACTACCCTCCCTACTACCCAGTGTACTACCCTTCCTACTACCCTCTCTACTACCCAGTGTACTACCCTCCCTAACACCCTCCCTACTACCCTCCCTCCTACCCTCCCTACTACCCTCTCTACTACCCTCCCTACTACCCTCCCTACTACCCTCCCTACTACTCTCCCTACTACCCTCTCTACTACCCAGTGTACTACCCTCCCTACTACCCCCTACTACACAGTGTACTACCCTTCCTACTACCCTTCCCTTCCTACTACCCTCCCTACTACCCAGTACCCTCCCTACTACCCAGTGTACTACCCTCCCTCCTACCCTCCCTACTACTCTCCCTACTACCCTCTCTACTACCCAGTGTACTACCCTCCCTACTACCCTCCCTACTCCCTCCCTACTACCCTCCCTACTACCCGCCCTACTACCCTCCCTACTACCCAGTGTACTACCCTCACTCCTACCCTCCCTACTACCCTCCCTACTACCCAGTGTACTACCCTCCCTACTACACTCCCTACTACCCTCCCTCCTACCCTCCCTCCTACCTTCCTACTACCCTCCCTACTACCCAGTGTACTACCCTCCCTCCTACCCTCCCTCCTACCCTCCCTACTACCCTCCCTCCTACCCTCCCTACTACCCAGTGTACTACCCTTCCTCCTACCCTCCCCTCCTACCCTCCCTACTACCCTCCCTCCTACCCTCCCTACTACCCTCTCTCCTACCCTCCCTACTACCCTCTCTCTCCTACCCTCCCTACTACCCAGTGTACTACCCTCCCTCCTACCCTCCCTCCTACCCTCCCTACTACCCAGTGTACTACCCTCCCTCCTACCCTCCCTACTACCCTCCCTCCTATCCTCCCTACTACCCTCCCTACTACCCTCCCTCCTACCCTCCCTACTACCCTCCCTACTACCCAGTGTACTCACCGGTCTGCATTTCTAAGAAGAAATAACAAAGCAGAAAGACATCATTACAAATGAGTACATTCTAATTATTGCTTTGATATGCATTTTCACCTAATAGTCTCATGATTTCAGGTGCAGAAGAATGAAGACATTTACAAGTAAGTATTTTGATATTTTGATTTGAAAGTACAAGTAGTTGAGTTTTGGAATGTATTTGTAAAATAGAGAAATCCCCTCCAATAATACTCAAATACACAGATCGTGTTAAAATACTACCATGCATTTTAACCCAGGTCTGCTTGCACGTTTCTTTTGTAGTATTTAGTAGGCTATTTATAGGATATTATTGGAAAAAATACTTTCAAATAGTTCCAATAGAAGTAGTTGATTTGGGCCACATTATTTGAAAATACTTAAATACACAGAAAATCAGTATTTAAATAAAACACCATCAAAAACACATGTATTTGAACCCAGGTCTGATGACCACAGAGGTAAACTCTAAAAACGTCACTCTATGGTGAGTTCATTCTCTATATCAGTGGCCTTTACCTGTGGAATAACTCTGTATTCTCTCAGTTGTCACACTGATGTGATGACAGTGGAGTAGTTTGGGGAATATACACCAGAGGGAGAGAAAGAGGGAGGTCACAGGGGGAGAGGGAGAGGGAGAAGGAGGTCACAAGGGGAGAGAAAGAGGGAGGTCACAGGGGCAGAGGGAGAGGGAGAGGGAGAAGGAGGTCACAAGGGGAGAGAAAGAGGGAGGTCACAGGGGCAGAGGGAGAGGTAGAAGGAGGTCACAAGGGGAGAGAAATAGGGAGGTCACAGGGGGAGATGGAGAGGGAGAAGGAGGTCACAGGGGGAGAGAAAGAGGGAGGTCACAGGGGCAGAGGGAGAGGGAGAAGGAGGTCACAGGGGGAGAGGGAGAGGGAGAAGGAGGTCACAAGGGGAGAGAAAGAGGGAGGTCACAGGGGCAGAGGGAGAGGGAGAGGGAGAAGGAGGTCACAAGGGGAGAGAAAGAGGGAGGTCACAGGGGCAGAGGGAGAGGTAGAAGGAGGTCACAAGGGGAGAGAAAGAGGGAGGTCACAGGGGCAGAGGGAGAGGTAGAAGGAGGTCACAAGGGGAGAGAAAGAGGGAGTTCACAGGGGGAGAGGGAGAGGGAGAGGGAGAAGGAGGTCACAAGGGGAGAGAAAGAGGGAGGTCACAGGGGCAGAGGGAGAGATAGAAGGAGGTCACAGGGGGAGAGAAAGAGGGAGGTCACAGGGGCAGAGGGAGAGGGAGAAGGAGGTCACAAGGGGAGAGAAAGAGGGAGGTCACAGGGGCAGAGGGAGAGGTAGAAGGAGGTCACAGGGGCAGAGAGAGGTAGAAGGAGGTCACAGGGGCAGAGGGAGAGGGAGAGGGAAAGGAGGTCACAGGGGCAGAGGGAGAGGGAGAAGGAGACAACAAGGGGAGAGAAAGAGGGAGGTCACAGGGGCAGAGGGAGAGGGAGAAGGAGGTCACAGGGGCAGAGGGAGAAGGAGATCACAAGGGGAGAGAAAGAGGGAGGTCACAGGGGCAGAGGGAGAGGGAGAAGGAGAGGGAGGTCACAGGGGGAGAGGGAGAAGCAGGTCACAGGGGCAGAGGGAGAGGGAGAAGGAGGTCACAAGGGGAGAGAAAGAGGGCGGTCACAGGGGCAGAGGGAGAGGTAGAAGGAGGTCACAGGGGCAGAGGGAGAGGGAGGTCACAAGAGGAGAGAAAGAGGGAGAGGGAGAGGGAGAAGGAGAAGGAGGTCACAAGGGGAGTGAAAGAGGGAGGTCACAGGGGCAGAGCGAGAGGGAGAAGGAGGTCACAGGGGGAGAGGGAGAGGGAGAAGGAGGTCACAGGGGCAGAGGGAGAAGGAGGTCACAAGGGGAGAGAAAGAGGGTGGTCACAGGGGCAGAGGGAGTGGTAGAAGGAGGTCACAGGGGCAGAGGGAGAGGGAGAAGGAGGTCACAAGAGGAGAGAAAGAGGGAGAGGGAGAGGGAGAAGGAGGTCACAAGGGGAGAGGGAGAGGGAGAAGGAGGTCACAGGGGCAGAGGCAGAGGGAGAAGGAGGTCACAAGGGGAGAGAAAGAGGGCGGTCACAGGGGCAGAGGGAGAGGGAGAAGGAGGTCACAAGAGGAGAGAAAGAGGGAGAGGGAGAGGGAGAAGGAGGTCACAGGGGCAGAGGGAGAGGGAGAAGGAGGTCACAAGAGGAGAGAAAGAGGGAGAGGGAGAGGGAGAAGGAGGTCACAAGGGGATAGAAAGAGGGAGGTCACAGGGGCAGAGGGAGAGGTAGAAGGAGGCCACAAGGGGAGAGAAAGAGGGAGATCACAGGGGGAGAGGGAGAGGGAGAAGGAGAACACAGGGGGAGAGAAAGAGGGAGATCACAGGGGGAGAGGGAGAGGGAGGTCACAGGGGGAGAGGGAGAGGTAGAAGGAGGTCACAAGGGGAGAGAAAGAGGGAGGTCACAGGGGGAGAGGGAGAGGGAGAAGGAGGTCACAGGGGCAGAGGGAGAGGTAGAAGGAGGTCATAAGGGGAGAGAAAGAGGGAGGTCACAGGGGCAGAGGGAGAGGTAGAAGGAGGTCACAAGGAGAGAGAAAGAGGGAGGTCACAGGGGCAGAGGGAGAGGTAAAATGGGGTCACAAGGGGAGAGAAAGAGGGAGGTCACAGGGGGAGGGGGAGAAGGAGGTCACAGGGGCAGAGGGAGAGGTAGAAGGAGATCACAGGGGGAGAGAAAGAGGGAGGTCACAGGGGCAGAGGGAGAGGAAGAGGGAGGTCACAGGGGGAGAGGGAGGTCACAGGGGGAGTGGGAGGTCACAGGGGGAGAGGAGAGGAAGAGGGAGGTCACAGGGGGAGAGGAGAGGAAGGGCACAGGGGGAGAGGGAGAGGAGGAAGAGGGATGTCACGGGGGAGAGGGAGAGAAAGAGGGATGTCAAAAGGGGGAGGTAGAGGAAGAGGGAAGTCACGGGGGAGAGGGAAAGAAAGAGGGGGCGAGGAAGGTCAAAGGGGGGTGGGAGAGGAGAGGAGAGGAAGGTCACAGGAGGAGGAGAGGCAGAGGGAAGTCACAGGGGAGAGGCAGAAGGAGGTCACAGGGGGAGAGGCAGAAGGAGGTCACAGGGGGAGAGGAAGATCCCTAGTGTTCCAGGGGGAGAGGTAGGAGGGCACAGGGGGAGAGGGAGAGGAGAGGAAGAGGGACGTCACGGGGGAGAGGGAAAGGAAGAGGGGGAGAGGAAGGTCAAAGGGGGGGTGGGAGAGGAGAGGAAGGTCACAGGAGGAGGAGAGGCAGAGGGAAGTCACAGGGGAGAGGCAGAAGGAGGTCACAGGGGGAGAGGAAGAAGGAGGTCACAGGGGGAGAGGAAGATCCCTAGTGTTCCAGCAGGTTATGATGGGTTCAGGTCTCAGAGACCCAGAACGACCCCCCAGGGACTAGACTCTCCTGACAGCCTCTCAGACATGACCAGGGGCAGAGCAGAGGGGCGAGGAGCTGTGTGTGTGTGTTTGGTGACAGTCAGTCAACTGTTGTTATGTGGAAAACAAACCTTCAGTACTATTATCTGGCAGAAGACTGAGAACTGAGGTAACAATTAAAATCAGGAAAA
This sequence comes from Oncorhynchus gorbuscha, assembly GCF_021184085.1. NCBI lineage: Eukaryota > Metazoa > Chordata > Actinopteri > Salmoniformes > Salmonidae > Oncorhynchus > Oncorhynchus gorbuscha. Next base: position 41,324,879 of record NC_060183.1, on the reverse strand, counting down.
AACATTCTGTCAAACCGGCTCATATCTATTATAAACAAATATATACATATCTCTGTATCCATAGCTGTTGTCTTGTTTTTGGGCATAGCATAACAATAGATGATGCTTTGGGTTTTCATACATTAAATGTGCAACCCATATTCTACTACAACAGTGGTCACCAACCTTTTCTCAAGAGTCCAGACGACTTTCACAGTCAAAAAGCAAGCCGAGATCTAGCGCTCAGAGTTGTTTTAAACATGACTTTAAAAAATGTAACATTAACTTAATTCTGTCCTGTAGGAATGAGGCTTGTGAAGTCGGCATAATACATTATCACAGAATATTGGCTATATGCCTGGCCTGACAATGTTGTTCTTCTCAGACCATATTTTATTTCAAAACTCGAGCTTTGATAACAAAACAGATCAGTTGATGTAGCACTTGCTAGGCAGAGCTGAGCATAAACTGAAATAAATTGCTTTTTTATTTTACTGGACTGATGGTACCTGCATCTCATGGGCATGGTGCTTTCAAGACAACTGGGAACTCGGAAGAAGAAGAAAAAGTACAATTATGATGTCAGGTCATCTTCAGGTCGGAACTCTAGAAAGTTGCCTGAGTTTCAGACTTGGAATTCCGAGTTGGATGACTGTTCAAAACGATTTTCCCCAGCCGGATCTCGTTCCCAGTTGTCTTGAACCCACTGAAGTCGGAACTCGGAGATGTCAGAGTTCCCAGTTGTTTTGAACATGGCATTAGTCTCAGTGGACGGAGGGAGAGAGCAGCAGAGGGTCCGCCTCTCATGGTCCCTGCTCCCTCCTCCTTTCCTCTGGTGAGACTGGCCAGACAGAGGGTCCGCCTCTCATGGTCCCTGCTCCCTCCTCCTTTCCTCTGGTGAGACTGGCTAGACAGAGGGTCCGCCTCTCATGGTCCCTGCTCCCTCCTCCTTTCCTCTGGTGAGACTGGCCAGACAGAGGGTCCGCCTCTCATGGTCCCTGCTCCCTCCTCCTTTCCTAAGGTGAGACTGGCCAGACAGAGGGTCCGCCTCTCATGGTCCCTGCTCCCTCCTCCTTTCCTAAGGTGAGACTGGCCAGACAGAGTGTCCGCCTCTCATGGTCCCTGCTCCCTCTTCCTTTCCTAAGGTGAGACTGGCCAGACAGAGGGTCTGCCTCTCATGGTCCCTGCTCCCTCCTCCTTTCCTAAGGTGAGACTGGCCAGACAGAGGGTCCGCCTCTCATAGGCACAGATATTCCGGTCTGCCGATATTTGTCTTTTCAGACAAATGAAAAGGTTCAAAATGGGAACACACTGCCTATCCGGTGCACAGGGCTTCTGAATCAAACGCACGTACCGGCTACCGGCTAACGCAAGCCTTTATCTGCACAAAATGTAGAAAACCCCCGGGTGGCTGTTCCTGTTCAGCTTTCACCCATGTTACACTGTTGCCTTGCCAACAGCAACTGGGCAGTCATTCTGCTCTCTTCCTCCCATGTCACCTTCTCTCTCTAGCTAGTTTATTACCCCCCCCCCCCCCATTTCAATTTAAGGGTCTTTACTGGCATGGGAAAGATTGAAATAGATAATAAACAAAAGTGAAAATAAACAAAATAAATGAACAGTAAACATTACACTGACAAAAGTTCCAAAAGATGTGCAAATAGCTCAAGTACAAAAGGGAAAATAAATACACATAAATCCAGGTTGTATTTACAATGGTGTTTGTTCTTCACTGCTTGCCCTTTTCTTGTGGCAACAGGTCTCAAATCCTGCGGCAGTGATGGCAGACTGTGGTATTTCACCCAATAGATATGGGAGTTGATCAAAATTGGATTTAGTTTTCAAATTCTTTGTGGGTCTGTGTAATCCCAGAGAAATATGTGCCTCTCCATCCTGGAGGTCCAAGGTCAGAGATTTACTGAGTGTGTGACCATACAGGTCGTGACCCCCAGTGAGTCTGTGTTGGTTGGGGACTGAATGCTTCATTACTGAGGTAGGTGGACACAGACAGACAGACAGACAGACAGACAGACAGACAGACAGACAGACAGACAGACAGACAGACAGACAGACAGACAGACAGACAGACAGACAGACAGACAGAGACAGACAGACAGACAGACAGACAGACAGACAGACAGACAGACAGACAGACAGACAGACAGACAGACAGACAGACAGACAGACAGACAGACAGACAGACAGACAGACAGACAGACCGTCCTGCTGAAACAACATTACCCCAGTTCCTTCAGAAAATGCTCCCAAATACTTCAAGTCCCTCACACACGGCTATGTCTTCAATGGTTTAAAGGTAGCCCCATCCAGCTGCTAACACCAATGTAGCAAATTTGGGGGGGAGCTTGAGTTTTACATGCACAGCCAGCTCAATAGGATTGTACCTCGGGCCCACCAGAGGGCATCGTAGGTCAGTGTACTGGAGATGTAGAGATCCCTTCTTCTCACTGATTCAGGAGATAGAGAAGGCCTGACTTCTGAGGGGAGGGTGCACCGTGTGTTTGAGTTGTTTTTGCATGGAGCCTCTATAGTACGTAAACATTACACCAATGAAAGACACTTTGACAATACATCAAGTGGCCTGGGCAAAATTCTTGTTGTGATCAGGACAAACAGCAAAGTTAACCATTAACAACGTAACAGCTTCGTCAAGGATCTGTGTTTTTGAGGTTGTGGATATTGGAGGGGCTAGCTAGGGCACTGGATCCCAACCTTTTTGCGGTTACTGTACATTTTGCTCTGCCCAGAGTACTCTGGAAGTACCCGCTCATATGCATCTTACCAGTAGGCCTATGATCTCATGCGTCTTCTCAAGTACCCCCTGTGAATAGGCCAAGTACCCCCAGGGGTCCTAGTACTCCCTGGTAGAGAAACACTGTGCCTAGAGGACAATGGGATCATTGTGGCAAGATAGAGAGAGGACGGAACTCTCCGGAGTAAAATGATATCACCTAACCACAGGGGGCGTTAATAACACAATGAAAACAGACCTGGTTTGAGAGGACAGTTGAAGAGTTACATGCTCATCATGAGTGAAACACTGACATGCAGTGAGTTATCATACGAGCTTTAATACGCGCTCATAAGGACTCATGAGGAGTTAACGTATGTTAGACATTTAAGATGTTCATGAATCATAGGCCTATGTGTTTGTCAAACATTCAAATGTTTTCTTCATTGTCAAACACAATTGGTCATTTCCTTCCTCAAAAAGTTTGAGAATCAAGATAGTATCTTCACCCCCTTCCTCCTCTCCCTTACTCACCACTGGACAACCCCCCTCTCTCTCCCCCTCTCTCTCTCTCTAGCCATCCCTCTCTCTCTCTCTCTCTCTCTCTCTCTCTCTCTAGCCCCTCTCTCTCTCTAGCCTTCCCTCTCTCACTCTCTCTCTAGCCTTCTCTCTCTCTCTCTCTCTCTCTCTCTCTCTCTCTCTCTCTCTCTCTCTCTCTCTCTCTCTCTCTCTCTCTCTCTCCCTCTCTCTCTCTAGCCCCCTCTCTCTCTCAATTCAAGGGCTTTATTGGCATGGTAAACATATGTTAACATTGCCAAAGCAAGTGAAGTAGATGTTATGGATACAAGTATCCTGTGTGTGTGTTTCTTTTCTCTCCTTCTCCCCTCACAGGTGAAAATCATCACTCCCCAATCAGTCACCAATCCAATCATCAATCAGAAGACACACCTACTCCTGTTTCCTACCCAATCACAGTTCCTTTCCCTTGGTTTAAAAACCCTGTCAGTAGGTTGCTCTAGAGCTCAATCTCTCTGTAAATGCCATGTCTGTAGGTCTATGGTTTTCACTCTCTCTTTGTGTATTAACCTCTCTTTTGTTTGAGCACCTCCATAGCACTTTGTCCTCACCTGTGAGTATTGCTTTTGGTTATCAAATCAAATTTATTTATATAGCCCTTCGTACATCAGCTGATATCTCAAAGTGCTGTACAGAAACCCAGCCTAAAACCCCAAACAGCAAGCAATGCAGGTGTAGAAGCACGGTGGCTAGGAAAAACTCTCTAGAAAGGCCAAAACCTAGGAAGAAACCTAGAGAGGAACCAGGCTATGTGGGGTGGCCAGTCCTCTTCTGGCTGTGCTGGGTGGAGATTATAACAGAACATGGCCAAGATGTTCAAATGTTCATAAATGACCAGCATGGTCGAATAATAATAATAAGGCAGAACAGTTTAAACTGGAGCAGCAGCACGGCCAGGTGCACTGGGGACAGCAAGGAGTCATCATGTCAGGTAGTCCTGGGGCATGGTCCTAGGGCTCAGGTCCTCCGAGAGAGAGAAAGAAAGAGAGAAGGAAAGAATTAGAGAACGCACACTTAGATTCACACAACACTGAATAGGACAGGAGAAGTACTCCAGATATAACAAACTGACCCTAGCCCCCGACACAAACTACTGCAGCATAAATACTTGAGGCTGAGACAGGAGGGGTCAGGAGACACTGTGGCCCCATCCGAGGACACCCCTGGACAGGGCCAAACAGGAAGGATATAACCCCACCCACTTTGCCAAAGCACAGCCCCCACACCACTAGAGGGATATCTTCAACCACCAACGTACCATCCTGAGACAAGGCTGAGTATAGCCCACAAAGATCTCCGCCATGGCACAACCCAAGGGGGGGTGCCAACCCAGACAGGATGACCACATCAGTGAATCAACCCACTCAGGTGACGCACCCCTTCCAGGGACGGCATGAGACAGCCCCAGTAGGCCAGTGACTCAGCCCCTGTAATAGGGTTAGAGGCAGAGAATCCCAGCGGAAAGAGGGGAACTGGCCAGGCAGAGACAACAAGGGCGGTTCGTTGCTCCAGAACCTTTCCGTTCACCTTCCCACTTCTGGGCCAGACTACACTCAATCATATGACCCACTGAAGAGATGAGTCTTCAGTAAAGACTTAAAGGTTGAGACTGAGTTTGCGTCTCTGACATGGGTAGGCAGACCGTTCCATTAAAATGGAGCTCTATAGGAGAAAGCCCTGCCTCCAGCTGTTTGCTTAGAAATTCTAGGGACAATTAGGAGGCCTGCGTCTTGTGACCGTAGTGTACGTGTAGGTATATACGGCAGGCCCATATCAGAGAGATAGGTAGGAGCAAGCCCATGTAATGCTTTGTAGGTTAGCAGTAAAACCTTGAAATCAGCCCTTACTTTGACAGGAAGCCAGTGTAGAGGCTAGTACTGGAGTAATATGATCAAATTCTTTGGTTCTCGTCAGGATTCTAGCAGCCGTATTTAGCACTAACTGAAGTTTATTTAGTGCATTATCCAGGTAGCCGGAAAGTAGAGCATTGCAGTACTCTAGCCTAGAAGTGACAAAAGCATGGATTAATTTTTCTGCATCATTTTTGGACAAAGTTTCTGATTTTTGCAATGTTGCGTAGATGGGGAAAAAACTGTCCTTGAAATGGTCTTGATATGTTCTTCAAAAGAGAGATCAGGGTCCAGAGGAACACCAAGGTCCTTCACAGTTTTATTTGAGACGACTGTACAACCATTAAGATTAATTGTCAGATTCAACAGAAGATATCTTTGTTTCTTGAGACCTAGAACAAGCATCTCTGTTTTGTCCGAGTTTAAAAGTAGAAAGTTTGCAGCCATCCACTTCCTTATGTCTGAAACACATGCTTCTAGCAAGGGCAATTTTGGGGCTTCACCATGTTTCATTGAAATGCACTGTTGAAATGTAGCTGTGTGTCATCCGCATAGCAGTGAAAGTTAACATTATGTTTTCGAATAACATCCCCCAAGAGGTAAAAACAATAGTGGTCCTAAAACGGAACCTTGAGGAACACCGAAATTTACAGTTGATTTGTCAGAGGACAAACCATTCACAGAGACAAACTGATATCTTTCCGACAGATAAGATCTAAACCAGGCCAGAACTTGTCCATGTAGACCAATTTGGGTTTCCAATCTCTCCAAAAGAATGTGGTGATCGATGGTATCAAAAGCAGCACTAAGGTCTAGGAGCACGAGGACAGATGCAGAGCCTCGGTCCGATGCCATTAAAATGTCATTTACCACCTTCACAAGTGCCGCCTCAGTGCTATGATGGGGTCTAAAACCAGACTGAAGCATTTTGTATACATTGTCTTCAGGAAGGTAGTGAGTTGCTGTGCAACAGCCTTTTCTAAAAATTGAGAGGAATGGAAGATTCGATATAGGCCGATTTAGTTTTTTATATTTTCTGGGTCAAAGTTTGGCTTTTTCAAGAGAGGCTTTATTACTGCCACTTTTAGTGAGTTTGGTACACATCCGGTGGATAGAGAGCCGTTTATTATGTTCAACATAGGAGGGCCAAGCACAGGAAGCAGCTCTTTCAGTAGTTTAGCTGGAATAGGGTCCAGTATGCAGCTTGAAGGTTTAGAGGCCATGATTATTTTCATCATTGTGTCGAGATATAGTACTAAAACACTTGAGCGTCTCGATCCTAGGTCCTGGCAGAGTTGTGCAGACTCAGGACAACTGAGCTTTGAAGGAATACGCAGATTTAAAGAAGAGTCCGTAATTTGCTTTCTAATAATCATAATCTTTTCCTCAAAGAAGTTCATGAATTTATCACTGCTAAAGTGAAAGTCATCCTCTCTTGGGGAATGCTGCTTTTTAGTTAGCTTTGCGACAGTATCAAAAAGGAATTTCGGATTGTTCTTATTTTCCTCAATTAAGTTAGAAAAATAGGATGATCGAGCAGCAGTAAGGGCTCTTCGGTACTGCACGGTACTGTCTTTCCAAGCTAGTCGGAAGACTTCCAGTTTGGTGTGGCGCCATTTCCGTTCCAATTTTCTGGAAGCTTGCGTCAAAGCTCGGGTATTTTCTGTGTACCAGGGAGCTAGTCTCTTATGAGAAATGTTTTTAGTTTAGGGGTGCAACTGCATCTAGGGTATTGTGCAAGGTTGAATTGAGTTCCTCAGTTAGGTGGTTAAATGATTTTTGTCCTCTGGCGTCCTTGGGTAGACAGAGGGAATCTGGAAGGACATCAAGGAATCTTTGTGTTGTCTGTGAATTTATAGCACGACTTTTGATGTTCCTTGGTTGGGGTCTGAGCAGATTATTTGTTGCAATTGCAAACGTAAAAAAATGGTGGTCCGATAGTCCAGGATTATGAGGAAAAACATTAAGATCCACAACATTTATTCCATGGGACAAAACTAGGTCCAGCGTATGACTGTGACAGTGAGTGGGTCCAGAGACATGTTGGACAAAACCCACTGAGTCGATGATGGCAGAGTTATGGTGTTTGTGTTTGTTTGCTGGTGGGAAAAGGGGAAATTAAGACAAGTCGCCCATGGGTATACACTACCCGTAGGTAGACTTTGTTAAATACACTAGTTAGAACTGGGCGGACCACCCACCCACTGTATTTTTGGTTAGTTAGGTAGCTGTTGTTAAAGTAGGCTAGTCTAGCTTAGGGGTGTTTTTGAATACTTATTGTTTCTTTCCTTGGGTCCAGCTCAGCCCCTTTTCCTGCTCCACCCCATTACCGTGTGTTTTCAAATAAACCTTGAGTTTGAAGGTAGATTTCAGTTGTCCTGGTTATTTCGTTCACACTTTTACTTTGTCACTATTATAATTTGCATGAGTTATGTTACGGGTCTCATTACCATCCCCCCTAGAATGTCGGGCCAAAAGGGATTCGTAACAGTAGATAATAAACACAAGTGAAATTAACAATAAAAATGAACAGTTAACATTACACTCACAAAAGTTCCAAAAGAATAGACATTTCAAATGTCATATTATGTGCAAATAGTTCAAGTACAAAAAGGAAAATAAATAAATAGAAATATGGGTTGTATTTACAATGGTGTTTGTCCTTCACTGGTTGCCCTTTTCTTGTGGCAACAGGTCACAGATATGGCTGCTGTGATGTTTATCAAAATTGGGTTTGTTTTCTAATTCTTTGTGGGTCTGTGTAATCTGAGGGAAATATGTCTCTAATATGGTCATACATTTGACAGGAGGCTAAGAAGTGCAGCTCAGTTTCCACCTCATTTTGTGGGCAATGTGCACATAACCTGTCTTCTCTTCAGAGCCATTTCTGCCTATGGCGGCCTTTCTCAATAGCAAGGCTATGCTCACTGAGTCTGTACATTGTCAAAGCTTTCTTTAAGTCTCTCTCCTCAACTGATTTCAAAGAGCTTTATTTGAATGGGAAATATACACTGCTCAAAAAAATAAAGGGAACACTAAAATAACACATCTTATATCTGAATGAATGAAATATTCTTATGAAATACTTTTTTCTTTACATAGTTGAATTGTGCTGACAACAAAATCACACAAATTATCAATGGAAATCAAATTTATCAACCCCATGGAGGTCTGGATTTGGAGTCTCACTCAAAATTAAAGTGGAAAACCACACTACAGGCTGATCCAACTTTGATGTAATGTCCTTTAAAACAAGTCAAAATGAGGCTCAGTAGTGTGTGTGGCCTCCACGTGCCTGTATGCCCTCCCTACAATGCCTGGGCATGCTCCTGATGAGGTGGTGGATGATCTCCTGAGGGATCTCCTCTCAGACCTGGACTTAAGCATCCGCCAACTCCTGGACAGTCTGTGGTGCAACGTGGTGTTGGTGGATGGAGCGAGACATGATGTCCCAGATGTGCTCAATTGGATTCAGGTCTGGGGAACAGGCGGGCCAGTCCATAGCATCAATGCCTTCCTCTTGCAGGAACTGCTGACACACTCCAGCCACATGAGGTCTAGCATTGTCTTGCATTAGGAGGAACCCAGGGCCAACCGCACCAGCATATGGTCTCACAAGGGGTCTGAGGATCTCGTCTCGGTACCTAATGGCAGTCAGGCTACCTCTGGCGAGCACATGGAGGGCTGCCCCCCCAAAGAAATGCCACCCCACACCATGACTGACCCACCGCCAAACCGGTCATGCTGGAGGATGTTGCAGGCAGCAGAACATTCTCCACGGCGTCTCCAGACTCTGTCACGTCTGTCACATGTGTTCAGTGTGAACCTGCTTTCATCTGTGAAGAGCACAGGGCGCCAGTGGCGAATTTGCCAATCTTGGTGTTCTCTGGCAAATGCCAAACGTCCTGCACGGTGTTGGGCTGTAAGTACAACCCCGCATGTGGACATCGGGCCCTCATACCACTCTCTTGGAGTCTTTCTGACCGTTTGAGCAGACACATGCACATTTGTGGCCTGCTGGAGGTCATTTTGCAGGGCTCTGGCAGGGCTCCTCCTGCTCCTCCTTGCACAAAGGCGGAGGTAGTGGTCCTGCTGCTGGGTTGTTGCCCTCCTGCGACCTCCTCCACGTCTCCTGATGTACTGGCCTGTCTCCTGGTAGCACCTCCATGCTCTGGACACTATGCTGACAGACACAGCAAACCTTGCCACAGCTCGCATTGATGTGCCATCCTGGATGAGCTGCACTACCTGAGCCACTTGTGTGGGTTGTAGACTCCGTCTCATGCTACCACTAGAGTGAAAGCACTGCCAGCATTCAAAAGTGACCAAAACATCAGCCAGGAAGCATAGGAACTGAGAAGGGGTCTGTGGTCACCACCTGCAGAACCACTCCTTTATTGGGGGTATCTTGCTTGGAGTTACATTGTGTTGTTTAAGTGTTCCCTTTATTTTTTTTTGAGCAGTGTATGTTTACATTGCCAAAGCAAAAGGAATAGACAATAGGAAGTGCAACTCAGTTTCCACCTCATTTTGTGGGCAGTGGGCACATAGGCAGACCTGGCTCGCCAGAGATGAAAGGCTATGGCGGCCTCTCTCTATAGCAAGGCTATGCTCACTGAGTCTGTACATAGTCAATAACTTTCTTCATTTAGGGTCAGTCACGGTGGTCGGGTATTCTGCCACTGTGTCTACCTGACGAAGCTTCTCTCTATGCCGAGACCTTAAAACCGAGGTATAGTCCTCATTCTGATCTGGGTGCTTTGTTTGGGGTTTTGTGTTGTACACTAAGTATATTTTTGCAGAATTCTGCATGCAGTCTCTCAATTTGGTGTTTGTCCCATTTTGTGATTTCTTGTTTGGTGAGTGGAACCCAGGCCTCACAACCATAGACTGCAATGGCTACAGTAACTGGTTAAAGTATTTTTAGCCAGATCCTAATTGGAATGTTGAGTTTTATTTTCCTTCCGACGGCATAGAAGGCCCTTCTTGCCTTGTCTCTGAGATCGTTCACAGCTCTGTGGAAGTTACCTGTGGTGTTGATGTTTAGGACGAGTTAGGTGTCATTTTTTGTGTGCTCTAGGGCAACAGTGTCTAGATAGAATTTGTATTTATTGTCTTGGCTACTGGACATTTTTTGGAACAGCATAATCTTTTGTCTTACTGAGATTCACTGCCAGATAGCTCAGAATTTGTATTTATTGTCTTGGCTACTGGACATTTTTTGAAACAGCATAATATTTTGTCTTACTGAGATTCACTGCCAGATAGCTTATGCATTATCTCAACAGGTCTTGTTATATATCTGATGTTGTTGTCCTCTCTAGCATGGCCATCTCCTGAGTTCCATATCTCCCCTTCCTTCTTCCTCCATGTCTTTAAGGACTCTGACGGCAGCCATCTTTACTCTGTCAGAGCCGTCAGAGACCAGGCCTGGAGTGCTCTCTAATTCCTTGTTCAGTCACATTTGCTCCCGCTCTTCCCTCCCCCTGGCGCTTGAGGGCGCCAGATTGCCTTGCATCGCGCACTCCTGCCATCCCTCATCACGCGCATCAGCGTTATTGGACTCACTTATCACCTGATTATTTCCTCCCCTATATTTGTCAGTTCCTCAGCTCTGTTCCCCGCTGCTGCGTTGAATGTTTTCTGACGCTGTTCCTGTCTCATTTTATGTCCGTTATTTATTAAACGTTACTCTCCGTACCTGCTTCGTCTCCCCAGCGTCAATCCATGTGACAGCTCACACTGCGACCTTAACGCTCAAATCCGTTTTGCTTTTCAAATTCGTTTTGGAATAATAACTGTGCAAACATCAAGTGACCAAATCAGATTTGTGTGTGTGTTCAGACAGCAGTCATGGCTACCCTAGTTGTCATAGTTATGACAGTGTGTGCGCAGTGGTGTAGGCTGATTGGTGGTGGTGCTCATGCTTTGTCACTCAGAAGGTGACAATGCCTGCCTGGGACTTTTCACAGTTTCTTTAAATGTTCAACATCCTCGTGTAAGAACCATTTTAAAGCCTCAAAGGATAATATGATACAAAATTAGTCCTTTTTGGCTAGCCACAGCAGTCAACTTTCTAGCACATTCACTCATTTGTTTGTAAACAATTAACAAGCTAGTTAGCTAGTACTACGTCATGTTCTGCTCAAACTTTCAGATTAGCTAGCTAGCAACAAGATACGCCAAATAACAGTCTAAAAACCACTTGAGGTCAAATAAAATCCGATTTGACAGTTCAGACACAAGTTGCATGGCCAGGAATCAGATTTGTACCAGACTTCAAATCACATATGAAGGTGTAGCTTGAAATATCGGATTCCATGTGGCTTTTGGCTGTTCAGACTGCAGGAAAAAGAGCAGATTTGAATAGGATATGCAAAGAAATAGGATTTGAGTCACTTCAAACTGCCAATGTGAACAAGGCTTTAGGACACAGAGCTTATAGTGGATGGATAGGGTGATAGGGGAGAGAAAGAGACTGACAGATGAGATAAAGGGATGCAGGCGGTTCTATAAAGGGGTTGTGGGAACACAGCATCTTCCGAGAGAGTGATGAGGGAGAAGGAAGAGACAAAACACAGTGGAAACACGTTAACCTGTATCAGTCTGGACACCTGGACCTTGTAAGATATACTTGGAGGACGCTTAATCAAGCCAGGCGGATTGATTATTTTCTGGTAACTTTTTCTGTGGTGCTAAAATTGAAAAAAATATTGATTGAGGATCGAATGCAATCAGACCAATAAATTATATCCCTTCAGATAACAGACTTTCCATGAGGATGGGATATTGGACATGTGACCAGGGTTAATTGACAGACAGTACTTAACTGAAATGAAGGAATTCATAACAGATTTTTTATAGGCCACTCAATGTAGTTTTCACCCCCCCCCCCCCCCCCCCCACCCGAAAATGGTGGAGAAACTACTTACAACAGAAATAGAAAAACGTTTCAGTACATATCAATGATGTTGATGAATGTACTACAGAAGCACTGAATAATCTAGGCACAAAACACAATGAGTTTGAGGAACTTATTCAGGAAGGACCAGGTTTCATTTATCTAAAAAAACAAGCATATTAGATGGAGAACGACAACATTTACAACGTTTTTCCTAAACCTTCAACATAGAAACACGACCAGAAATAACCTACAGAAAATAGTTACAAACGATGGAGAAATCCTTATTCTCATTTTGAATGAAAAAATGTAAACAAACTCACTTAACGATGAGTTTTGTGATATCCTTCTCCAAAAAATTAATGTTAAACCCCCAAAATATTATGATAGCATTATTACACAGGACAAACTACATTTGGCAATTGGTTCCTTTTAGACGGGAAAAAAACCCTGGCCTAGATATATCAAACTTTTAATGAACTACTGATAGATCCACTACTATAAGACACACAAAAAGAAGATTGATCTCTTTCCTACTGAAGCAGGAGCCAGGAAGCAATACAAAGACCCAGTATATATATATTTTGTAGGCCTATCACCATTGAATGTTGCAACGGCAAAGCATTGACAAAGTGTATTGCTCATAGAATTAAGAAGGTCCTACCGGACATTATTCATCTCGATCAGACGGGATTCTTAAAAGGAATACACACTACATGACAAAAGTATGTGGATACCTGCTTGTCAAACATCTCAGTCCAAAATCACGGGCATTAATATGGAGTTGGTCCCCTCTTTGCTGCTAATAACAGCCTACGCTCTTCTGGGAAGGCTTTCCACTAGACGCTACTGGGATTTGCTTCCATTCAGCCACAAGAGCATGTGGACCTCGCTTTGTGCACAGAGGCATTGTCATGCTGAAAAAGGAAAGGGCCTTCCCCAAACTGTTGCCACAAAGTTGTAAGCACATAAATGTCTAGAATGTCATTGTATGCTGTAGCGTTAAGACTTCCCTTCACTGGAACTAAGGTGCCTAGCCCAAACCATGAAAAACACCCCCAAACTTTAATCCTCCTCCACCAAACATTACAGTTGGCACTATGCATTGGGGCAGGTAGCATTCTCCTGGCATCCGCAAAACCCTGATTTGTCCGTTGGACTGCCAGATGGTGAAGCGCTATTCATCACTCCAGAGAATGCATTTCCACTGCTCCAGTCCAAATTCTGAGAGCTTTACACAACTCCAGCCAATGCTTGGCATTGCGCATGGTGATCTTAGGCTTGTTTGCGGCTGCTCGGCCATGCAAACCCATTTCACTAAGCACCTTGTAGTGAGTGTTGCAACCGAGGACAGATTATTTTTACGCGCTGTGCGTTTCAGCACTCGATGGTCCCGTTCTGTGAGCTTGTGTGTCCTACCAATAATAATAATAATAATATGCCATTTAGCAGACGCTTTTATCCAAAGCGACTTACAGTCATGACCACTTTACGGCTGAGCCGTTGTTGCTCCTAGACATTTCCATTTCACAATAACAGCACTTACAGTTGACTGGGGCAGCTCTAGCAGGGCATTCATTTGACGTACTGACTTGTTGGAAAAGTGGCACCCTATGACTGTGCCACGTTAAAAGTCACTGAAATCTTCAGTAAGGCCATTCTACTGCCAATGTTTTCCTATGGAGAGTGCATGGCTGTGTGCTCAATTCTATATACCTGTCAGCAACGGGTGTGGCTGAAATAGCCGAATCCACTAATTTGCAGGGGTGTTCACATACTTTTGTATATAACATGTATATTGGAGCGAAAATTTGAAATAATTGATAACTATGAGTATACAGGGAAAAAAAGTATCATCATTATAGAGAAAGCCTTTGCTGCAGTACGTCTAGAATCTGTTTATAAGTGCCTGGATTTTTTTCAACTTCGGGGAATATCTCATAAGATGGGTAAAAGTCATGTACAACAACACTACATAAAATAATGGTTACTTCTCTGAAAATGTTGAACTGTCAAGAGGTGTAAAACAAGGTTGCCCTCTATCATCATACGTATTTATTATGGCCATTGAAGTGTTAGGGTTCAGATCCAACGATAACATTAAGGGGTTAATTGAGGACCTGGAAGTTTCACCAGTGGGCATATGGTGAAGATGATTTGCTTGGTGTACATATCCCAGAAATGTCTAACGATCTTGCAACTATTAACTTTGATAGAAAATGTAGTAAAATAGATAGGATCTTGAAACCGTTGAGAGGGGAAACACCTGTCCATCTACGGGTAAATTACCCTGATATTGCACTTTACATACAGTGCCTTCAGAGAGTAGTAATACTCCTTGACTTATTCCACATTTAGTTGTGTTACAGCATGAATTAAAAACACTTTTTTTATCACACACAATACCCCATAATGACAAAGTGAATACATATTTTTTGAAATAGCACATTTCTTGAAAATTAAATACAGTATTATATATGACACCCTTGAGTTAACACTTTGTAGAAGCACCTTTGACAGCAATTACAGCTGTGTGTCTTTCTGGGTAAGTCTCTTAAGAGCTTTCCACACCTATATTGTGCAACATTTGCCCATTATTATTACAAACAATTCTTCAATCTCTGCCAAATTGGTTGTTAATCATTGCTAGACAGTCATTTCAGGTCTTGCCATAGATTTTCAAGTAGATTTAAGTCAAAACAGTAATTCGGCCAACTCATGAACATTCACTGTCTTCTTGGTAAGCAACTCCAGTGTATATTTGGCCATGTGTTTTAGGTTATTGTCCTGCTGAAAGGTGAATTAATCTCCCACTGTCTGGTGGAATGCAGACTGAACCAGGTTTTCCTCTAAGATTTTGTCTGTGCTTAGCTCTATTCTGTTTATTTTTTATCCTGAAAAACTCCTTAGTCCTTAACTATTACAAACATACCCATAACATGATGCAGCCACCAATATGCTGGAAAATATGGAGTACTCAGTAATGTATTGGATTTGCCACAAACACAACACTTCGTATTGTATTCAGGACAAAAAGTGAATTGCTTTACCACATTTTTTTCAGTATTACTTTAGTGCCTTGTTGCAAACAGAATGCATGTTTTGCAATATTTTTTTATTTTGTACAAGCTTCCTTCTTTTCACTCTGTTCATTAGGTTAGTATTGTGGAGTAACTACAATGTTATTGATCCATCTTCAGTTTTCTCCTATTACAGCCGTTAAACTCTATAACTGTTTTAATGTCACCATAGGTCTCATAGTGAATCCCTGAGCGGTTTCCTTTCTCTGGCAATTGAGTAAGGATGAACACCTGTATCTTTTTAGTGATTGTGTATTGATACACTATCCAAAATGTAATTAATAACTTCACCATGCTCAAAGGGATATTCAATGTCAGTATTTTTAAAACCCATCCACCAATAGGTGCCCTTCGCAAGGCATTGGAAAACCTCCCTGGTCTTTGTGGTTGAATCTGTTTGAAATTCACTGCTTGACTGAGGGACCTTAAAGATAATGTATGTGTACAGTCGTGGCCAAAAGTTTTGAGAATGACACAAACATTAATCTCCACAAAGTTTGCTGCTTCAGTGTCTTTAGATATTTTTTGTCAGATATTACTATGGAATACTAAAGTATAATTACAAGCATTTCATAAGTGTCAAAGGCTTTTACTGACAATTACATGAAGTTGATGCAGAGTCAATATTTGCAGTGTTGACCCTTCTTTTTCAAGACCTCTGCAATCCGCCCTGGCATGCTGTCATTTAACTTCTGAGCCACATCCTGACTGATGGCAGCCCATTCTTGCATAATCAATGCTTGGAGTTTTTGTCAGAATTTGTGGATTTTTGTTTGTCCACCCGCTTCTTGAGGATTGACCACAAGTTCTCAATGGGATTAAGGTCTGGGGAGTTTCCTGGCCATGGACACAAAATATCAATGTTTTGTTCCCCGAGCCACTTAGTTATCACTTTTGGCTTATGGCAAGGTGCTCCATCATGCTGGAAAAGGCATTGTTCGTCACCAAACTGTTCCTGGATGGTTGGGAGAAGTTGCTCTCGGAGGATGTGTTGGTACCATTCTTTATTCATGGCTGTGTTCTTAGGCAAAATTGAGTGAGCCCACTCCCTTCGCTGAGATGCAACCCCACACATGAATGGTCTCAGGATGCTTTACTGTTGGCATGACACTGGACTGATGGTAGCGCTCACCTTGTCTTCTCCGGACAAGCTTTTTTCTGGGTGCCTCAAACAATCGGAAAGGGGATTCATCAGAGAAAATGACTTTACCCCAGTCCTCAGCAGTCCAATCCCTGTACCTTTTGCAGAATATCCGTCTGTGTCTGATGTTTTTCTTGGAGAAAAGTGGCTTCTTTTGCTGCCCTTCTTGACACTAGGCCATCCTCCAAAAGTCTTAGTCTCACTGTGCGTGCAGATGCACTCACACCTGTCTGCTGCCATTCCCGAGCAAGCTCTGTACTGGTGGTGCCCCGATCCCGCAGCTGAATCAACTTTAGGAGAGGGTGCCGGTGCTTGCTGGACTTTCTTGGGTGCCCTGAAGCCTTCATCACAACAATTGAACCGCTCTCATGATTTAGGTGCAATCTTACTGGCAGCAATGTCCTTGCCTGTGAAGCCCTTTTTGTGCAAAGCAATGATGACGGCACGTGTTTCCTTGCAGGTAATCATGGTTGACAGAGGAAAAACAATGATTCCAAGCACCACTCTCCTTTTGAAGCTTCCAGTCTGTTATTCAAACTCAATCAGCATGACAGAGTGATCTCCAGCCTTGTCCTTGTCAGCTGGTCCTTTTGTGGCAGGGCTGAAATGCAGTGGAAATGTTTTTGGGGAATTCAGTTCATTTGCATGGCAAAGAGTGACTTTGCAATTAATTGCAATTTATCTGTTCACTCTTCATAACATTGAATTGAGTTGAGTTTATTTTTACAGGGACAGTTCACATTAATCAATGTTTCTGTAAAAGTGCCGGTTTTAGCCAGCCGGCTAAAAACTATTACAATATAGACAATCATTGAGCAGTAAGCTCACGCAGAGCAACATAGGACAAGCAAGACGTAGCATACAGACAGAGCAACATAGAACAAAAAGCAGCAAGACAAAATTCATAAAAGCAACAGTGTTTCCACACCTCACAAGCTACAGACAACAAACAACATGGAAAGCAGCAATACGCAGCTAGGGATTATGTTCACAAATCTGATTGACCTTTAACCATGTCTTCATGCATGTGTGATATGTGGTGCAGTTGTGTGTCTGATGGCAGTGTATTCCTGACAAGGGAAGCTCTCACAGAGAAAGCGGATTTACTAAAAAGGTGCTTTTCCTTAAGGGCACTATACAGTCACCTCTCATGGCAGACCTTGTGGATATGCTGCCATTTGTTTGGGTTTTCTGTTTAACAAAAATATTGAGTGGAGGGGGAGCCAGGCCATTTAGGATCTTGATTTTTGATGTCTCAGTGCCATGGGATCATGTTTATGAACTGATATACAAAACAACATTTGACGCATCAATCCGTTCTTTTCTATTTAAATTATTATATTCAGTGCATTCGGAAAGTGTTCAGACCCCTTGACTAATTCCACAGTGACATTACAGCCTTATTCTAAAAAAATTTTTTTTTTTAAATTCCCCTCCAATCTACACAAATACCCCATAATGATAAAGCAAAAATTGAAATATTACATTTACTGTACATATGTATTAAGACCCTTTACTCAGTACTTTGAAGCACCTTTGGCAGTGATTACAGCCTCGAGTCTTCTTTGGTTTGACGCTACAAGCTTGGCACACCTGTATTTGGGGAGTTTCTCCAATTATTTTCAGCAGATCCTCTCAAGGTTGGATGGGGTGCGGGTGCGTCGCTGCACAGCTATTTTCAGGTCTCTCCAGAGATGTTCGATCAGGTTCAAGTCTGGGCTTGGATATGTGCTTAGTGTTGTTGTCATGTTGAAAGGTGAACCTTCACCCCAGTCTGTGGTTCTGAGTGTTCTGGAGCAGGTTTTCATCAAGGATCTCTTCGCAATTTGCACTGTTCATCTTTCCCTTGATCCAAACTAGTCTCCCACTCCCTGCCGCTGAAAAACATCCCCTCACCATGATGCTGCAACCACCCTGCTTCACCGTAGGGATGGTGCCAGGTTTCCTTCAGACACGACGCTTGTCATTCAGGCAATAGAGTTCAATCTTGGTTTCATCAGACCAGAGAATCTTGTTTCTCATGGTCTGAGTTCTTGTAGGTACCTTTTGGCAAACTCCAAGCGGGCTGTCACGTGCCTTTTACTGACAAGTGTCTTCTGTCTGGATACTCTACCATAAAGGCCTGACTAGTGGAGTGCTGCAGAGATGATTGTCCTTCTGGAAGGTTCTCCCACCTCCACAGAGGAACTCTGGAGATCTAAGAGTGACTAGGCTTCAGGCTAGATTAGGCCGGAAACTAACAAAATATCATATTATCCAGCTCCAAAGACCAGTCTCCGAAAGAGGTGAGATTTTTGTACAGTTGTAATTCCTCCAGGAGATGTTGATGGTGCCACGGGGGAGATGGTTTGTTGTATTCCTCCAGGAGATGTTGCTGGTGCCACGGGGAGATGGTTTGTTGTATTCCTCCAGGAGATGTTGCTGGTGCCACGGGGGAGATGGTTTGTTGTATTCCTCCAGGAGATGTTGCTGGTGCCACGGGGGAGATGGTTTGTTGTATTCTTCCAGGAGATGTTGATGGTGCCACGGTGGAGATGGTTTGTTGTATTCCTCCAGGAGATGTTGATGGTGCCACGGGGGAGATGGTTGGTTGTATTCCTCCAGGAGATGTTGCTGGTGCCACGGTGGAGATGGTTTGTTGTATTCCTCTAAGTTCTAGAGTCTAGGAGATGTTGGTGGTTCTGTTAGCCAGGCCAGTGAAGAGAAAAGGATCCCCATCACCGTTTGGAACTGCTAGGGACCTATGGAGGGACAGATGAAGACGCATCACATTGGAGGGTCATTGTAAGTCACATTCTAGTTCCTACAACTCTTGTGAGGATGGGAGGCCCCCCCAGACTCTCACCTGTGTAGAATAAAGATGACTGTACAGGTCCGTTCTCAGGAGGAAATCCTGGCATCTGACATCCAGAAAAAAGGCTGCCTTCCAACCCCCTCTCACCCAGCGTCAAGCTCCCTTTACTGGGATTATTACAGCTGCCATCTCCCCTGGAGCTCCGGGGAACCAGCTGGGGTCTGGGAAAGGGGCCTGGGAGATGCTTCATGCCCAGGTATGGAGCCCTAGACCAGGCAGGGAGAGCTGCCATGCCCTCCCCTGGCTGAGCCCCTTTGGATAGGGCAGGGATGGGGTTAGGGATGGTGGCTGTGGGGTAGGTTGGGTTAGGAATGGCGGTTTGGGGGTAAGAAGGTCTTGGGATTAGAGATGCTTCAGGGTAAGGCACAAAGAATTTGGGGGCTTGGGTAGAGAAGCTGATTCTACAGTCATTGGAAAGAATGGGAGTGGGTCTGGGTCCATTGGACTGAGTTGGGGCAGGTATGGGACCGTGTGACCTGTTTTGGGCAGGTGTAAGGCCACTGATATTTGAAGGATTTTTTTCAAACATACAGTTGCCGGAGGGTGTGAGTGTTTGAGTTCTGGATGCGTTATTGGACTGTATGTGTGTGGTGTGTTTGGGTTGTGTGTGACTGAGTCCATTTACTGGCTTTGCTGGAAAACACTGTGGTATCTGCCAAGGTTGCCATTGTGTACTTTGCCGTGGCTGTTGCCAAGGCTGCCTTGGGTCCTGATATGAAGGACCCGGACAGGGCAGCCCTGAGAACTGCCTTTTTGCATCTCCAGTCCCAGAGTGGTATAACTCCAGGCTGGGCTGCATGGTTTGGTCAAAGGCCTCAGGGAGAATATTGTAGAAGTTTGGGAGAGGAACAGGGCTGTGGTTATTAAGGATAATATTTTGGATGGAGGGTATCCAGGACTCCGGTTGGTTGTTAATATGGGATGGTTGTGGGACCGTTCGGTTGCCATGGAGATAGACGCCACTTCCTTGAGTCCGTTGCCCTGCAAACGTGTGAGCAGCCTTGGGTAGTATGTTTGTGTTTACAACGCTGTGTGGCTCTCCAACAATCCCAGGACTACACCCCACCCCGTGCGCCACGCCACTAACAACTCCATTATTCAGCAGCCTCTGCTCTTCATAGCTGTTGAGTTTAGAGGTTATGTGTGGACCACCCATCTGCCATCGGTTCTCACTGTGTGAGCCGTTCACGCCATTGAAGCCCTTGTTGCCTGGCAATAAGGAACTCTGGGAGTGAGGGAACATGCCCAGTGTGTTCGGATTGGCAGTGTTGTGAGCAGGGAGTCTGTTTATTGGCTCAGTGGCCTGTCTCAAGCTGCCTAACACACATCCACCATCATTCTCCCTCATCAGAGCCTCCTCCACGTACGAGAAAACATCATTGGCTAAGATATCACCCAGCTTCCCCGTCACATCCTGCTGTTCCATGTTGATCCTGAAGAGGGTGCTCTCCCACTCCCTCAGCTCTGTCTCCTTCAACCTCAGCCCCTCCAGGCCCTCCGCCCCCATCTTCCCCAGGATCTCCCCCAGAGAGTCCATCATGGTTTGGGCTGTGGGGTCTACCAATCTGGGCCTATGGGGACCCTGGAACTCCCCGGGGACACTCAGCAGAGCGTGGCTGTCCAGGAAGGCTCTCTCCAGGCCTGGGTCCTGGTCCTGGGGGAAGGCTAGGGTCTAAGTCCGGGGAAAGGTCCTGGGACTGAGTGTAAACAGAGCGGTCTTGACAGAGTAGGGACCCCAGGAGAGAGGCAGGGTCCAGGTGCTTGTCCTCAGGGCTGGAGCCTGGGGGAGTGAGGCCTGGGGGGATGGGTGGTCCTGGAGGCATAACGGCAGTATCCAGAGAGGAACAGGACTCATACAGCAGAGCCTACCCAGTGGCAAAGTTGAAGGGAAGCTCTATTCTCCGCTGACGCAGGTGCTCCTCGCCCTCCTGGTTCCTGTAGATGGGTGACAAAGGTCAAAGGCCACTAAAACATACCTTATGTAAAACATAGCATGGAATGATACAACTATTTTGAGTAAAGATAAATGTCAACAGTAGGCTCACGTCAGGGCACACCTGCCTTAGTCAGCAGCCTAAAAATGGTGAAACCAGTCTCTCCTGTTTTTATCACTACGGAGAGATAGAGGGGAGGAGGAGAGAGAGAGAGATATAGCGAGGAGGAGAGAGAGAGATATAGCGAGGAGGAGAGAGAGGTATAGCGGGGAGGAGAGAGGTATAGCGAGCGGAGGAGAGAGAGGTATAGCGAGCGGAGGAGAGAGAGGTATAGCGAGGGGAGGAGAGAGAGGTATAGCGAGGGGAGGAGAGAGAGGTATAGCGAGGGGAGGAGAGAGAGGTATAGCGAGGGGGAGAGAGGGGTATAGCGAGGGGTATAGCGAGGGGTATAGCGAGGGGAGGAGAGAGAGGTATAGCGAGGGGAGGAGAGAGAGGTATAGCGAGGGGAGGAGAGAGAGGTATAGCGAGGGGGAGAGAGGGGTATAGCGAGGGGGAGTATAGCGAGGGGGAGAGAGGGGTATAGCGAGGGGAGGAGAGAGAGGTATAGCGAGGGGAGGAGAGAGAGGTATAGCGAGGGGAGGAGAGAGAGGTATAGCGAGGGGAGGAGAGAGAGGTATAGCGAGGGGAGGAGAGAGAGGTATAGCGAGGGGAGGAGAGAGAGGTATAGCGAGGGGAGGAGAGAGAGAGAGATATATATATATATATAGCGGGGAGGAGAGAGAGATATAGCGAGGAGAGAGAGATATATATATATATAGAGGGGAGGTGAGAGAGAGAGATATATATAGCGAGGAGGAGAGAGAGATATATATATATATATATAGCGGGGAGGAGAGAGAGATATAGAGGGGAGGAGAGATATATATATATATATATATATATATATATATATATATATAGCGAGGAGGAGAGAGAGAGGGGGAGAGAGATATATATATATATATATATAGCGGGGAGGTGAGAGAGAGAGAGATATAGAGGAGGAGAGAGAGATATATATATATATATATATATATATATATATATATATATATATATATATATATATATATATATATATATATATAGCGAGGAGGAGAGAGATATATATATATATATATATAGCGGGGAGGAGAGAGAGATATAGCGAGGGGAGAGAGATATATATATATATATATATATATAGAGGGGAGGTGAGAGAGAGAGAGATATATAGCGAGGAGGAGAGAGAGATATATATATATATATATATATATATATATATATATATATATATATATATATATATATATATATATAGCGGGGAGGAGAGAGATATATAGCGGGGAGGAGAGAGATATATATAGATATAGAGGGGAGGTGAGAGAGATAGAGGGGAGGAGAGAGAGATATAGAGGGGGGGAGAGGGAGAGAGAGGGGAGGAGAGAGATGTAGAGGGGAGGAGAGAGAAAGGAGTCAGACTCTACATCATACTGAATGTTGGCTTGCAAAACACCAGATGTAAGCTTCAGAAAATGTTTACTCATATGCGTGTGTGTAATGAGTAACTACAATCTAACTCACTTTTGAGGTGGTTGTCTGCGCAGTAAATCATGTCAGCAGCATGGATGAACTGGTAACCTGAGCCTCTAGTGACCAACTCTGTCTCAGAGTAACCCAGCACCACTTTACCTCTGGAGGGGATAGAAGAGACACATGGCACACACACACACATACACACACACAGATGTGCCGAGACACACACACACACACAGGTCAATTTATGAACGTCCGATGCTGTAGCACATATTATTAGAAGAAAACCAACATTGTCCTCTCAAGTTCCCTCTATATTAGTCCCAGGGAGGGTACAATGTTCTGATGCTGTGAGATGTGATGGGAGATTGCACACATTGCTTCCCCTTCTTTCAGTACAGTACCTGGTGTCTATACCCATAGGGTTAGGGTAAGGGTTAACACACTACAGGGTTTGGGGGTTACTCCAGTACCTGGTGTCTATACCCATGGGGGCGAAGTCCAGTCGGTGTTTGGTCTGGAAGAGGAGAGTCTTGGTCCTGATCTCCATGACAGCCGGGGGCTGCAGGGGCGCAGCGATGGCAAGGAGGGCCAGCTGAGCGGGGGTCGTGGCCCTGTCATCCGCCAGCCTCCCCTGACCACACACATACTTCAGACGCCCCTGGAACTTCAACGCCTAGAGGAGAGAGCTGGTGTTGTATACAGTGATTCATTCACATGTATTTTTAGGCGAGTGCTCTCCATATCATTAATGGATTATGGTTAACCTATGGATCACATTTGATACAGTTGAAGATCAGAAGTTTACATACACCTTAGCCAAATACATTTAAACGCACAATTCCTGACATTTAATCCTAGTAAGAATTCCCTTTCTTAGGTCAGTTAGGATCACCACTTTATTTTAAGAATGTGAAATGTCAGAATAATAGTAGATAAATCATTCCATTTCACCTTTTATTTCTTCAAATGGGAAGACCCATTTGATTCAAGCTTTAACTTCCTGACTGATGTGATTGAGATGTTGCTTCAATCTATCCATATAGTTTTGATTCCTCATGATGCCATCTATTCTATGAAGTGCACCAGTCCCTCTCGCAGCAAAGCACCTCCACAACATGATGCTGCCACCCCTGTGCTTCACAGTTGGGATGGTATTCTTCGGCTTGCAAGCCTCCCCTTTTTCCTCCAAACATAACGATGGTCATTATGGTCAAACAGTTCTTTTTTGTTCCATTCATACCAGATGACATTTCTCCAAAAAGTATGATCTTTGACCCCATATGCAGTTGCAAACCGTAGTCTGGCTTTTTTATGGCGGTTTTGTAGTAGTGGCTTCTTCCTTGTGGAGCGGCCTTTCAAGATATGTCGATATGAGATTTGTTTTACTGTGGATATAGATATTTCTGAACCTGTTTCCTCCAGCATCTTCACAAGGTCCTTTGCTGTTGTTCTGGGATTGATTTGCACTTTTCGCACCAAAGTACGCTCATCTCTAGGAGACAGAACGCGTCTCCTTCCTGAGTGGTATGATGGCTGTGTTTATACTTGCATACTATTGTTTGTACAGATGAACATGGTACCTTCGGGCATTTGGAAATTGCTCCCAAGGATGAACCAGACTTGTGGAGGTCTACAATTCTTTTTCTGGAGTCTTGGCTGATTCCTTTTGATTTTCCCATGATGTCAAGCAAAGAGGCGCTGAGTTTGAAGGTAGGCCTTGAAATACATCCACAGGTACACCACCAATTGACTCAAATGATGTCAATTAGCCTATGAGAAGCTTCTAAAGCCATTATATCATTTTCTGGAATTTTCCAACCTGTTTAAAGGCACAGTCAACTTAGTGTATGTAAACTTCTGACCCACTGGAATTGTGATACAGTGAATTATATGTAAAATACTCTGTCTGTAAACAATTATTGGAAAAATGACTTGTGTCATGCACAAAGTAGATGTCCTAACCGACTTGGAGAAACTATAGTTTGTTTAACAAGAAACTTGTGGAGTGGTTGGAAAACAAGTTTTAATGACTCCAACCTAAGTGTATTTAAACGTCTGACTTCAACCATATATGTATTGATCATATCTGTATGTGGCCCTACCAGGAAGCCGGAGGTGTTGTCTAGCAGACAGCGGAAGCGACAGCAGAAACTTCTCTCTAGGAAGAAGCTGTTGTCCGGAGGGATGTGCTGGGGCAGGTAGCTCATAGACTCACCATGAGGCCTGCTGCTAGATTGCCTGGCTGCAGAAGACAGATGACATTCCAATTATATACATGTTTGAGATACTTGGGACTGTACTATCAATAGCTGACCAACCACTAAAAGAAACATTTTCAGAGTGCTGTGGTCCATGTACTGTACACACCGTCTGGTGCGGCCTCTGAGTCGTTCTGGTTGGGGTTGAGAGCGACGTGAAGCTGACACCGGAACATGGCTCTGTCATCTATGTGGATCAGGTCGTACACACTCTGGTGCACCACATCAGACTGGGCAGCATTATATTCATCCAGAAATGAACCCAGAGTTAACATGCAGAATGCTACAAGTGTCATAAACATATTGCCCATGACGTCCATAATTCTACATCGAACGATTCCATAAATCAATAAGTTATGATCAGTGCCTTCGGAAAGTATTCAGATGACTTGACTTCTCCCACATTGTGTTACGATACAGCCTTATTCTAAAATGGATTACATCGTTGTTTTCCCTTATCAATCTACACACAATACCCCATAATGAAAAAGCAAAAGCAGTTTTTATGACATGTTTGCTAATTTAAGTATTCAGTCCCTTTACTCAGTACTTTTTTTTAAGCACCTTTGGCAGCGATTACAGCCTCATGTCCTCTTGGGTTTGACGCTACAAGCTTGGCACACCTGTATTTGGGGAGTTTCTCCCATTCTTTTCTGCAGATCCTCTCAAGCTCTGTCAGGTTGGATGGGGAGCGTCGCTGCACAGCTATTTTCAGGTCTCTCCAGAGATGTTTGATCGGGTTCAGGTCTGGCTGGACCACTTAAGGACATTCAAAGAGTGATCCCAAAGAGACTTGTCCACTCTTGTGTTGTCTTGGCTGTGTGCTTAGGGTCTTTGTCCTGTTGGAAGGTGAACCTTTGCCTCAGTCTGAGGTCCTGAGAGCTCTGGAACAGATTTTCATCAAGGATCTCTCTGCACTTTGCTCCGTTCATCTTTGCCTTGATCCTGACTAGTCTCCCAGTCCCTGCCGCTGAAAAACACCCCTACAGCATGATGCTGCCACCCCCATGCTTTACCGTAGGGATGGTGCCAGGTTTCCTCCAGACGTGGCGCTTGGCATTCAGGCCAAAAAGTTCAATCTTGTGTTCATCAGACCAGAGAATCTTGTTTCTCATGGTCTGAGTCCTTTAGGTGCCTTTTGGCAAACTCCAAGCTGGCTGTCATGTATGTACCTCTTTGTCACGACTTCCACCGTCGGTGGTTCCTCTCCCTGTCCGGGCTGCGCTCTGGGGTCGGCGTACCAGCCATCACCGATCCATGTTTTCTTTTCCGTTTGTTTTGTCTTTGGTTCATTCACACCTGGTTATCATTTGCTTTAATTTCTGTGTGTATATTTACCTACCTCAAATCAAATCCAATTTTATTTGTCGCATACACATGGTTAGCAGATGTTAATGCGGGTGTAGTGAAATGCTTGTGTTTCTAGTTCCGACAATGCAGTAATAACCAACAAGTAATCTAACAATTCTTAAACTACTGTCTTATACACAGTGTAAGGGGATAAAGAACATGTACATAAAGGTATATGAATGAGTGATGGTACAGAGCAGCATAGGCAGCATACAGTAGATGGTATCGAGTACAGTATATACATATGAGATGAGTATGTAAACAAAGTGGCATAGTTAAAGTGGCTAGTGATACATGTATTACATAAGGATGATATAGATGATATAGGGTACAGTATATACGTATACATATTCGACGAATAATGTAGGGTATGTAAACATTATATTAGGTAGCATTGTTTAAAGTGGCTAGTGATTATATTTTACATTTCCCATCAATTCCCATTATTAAAGTGGCTGGAGTTGAGTCAGTGTGTTGGCAGTAGCCACTCAATGTTAGTGGTGGCTGTTTAACAGTCTGATGGCCTTGAGATACAAGCTGTTTTTCAGTCTCTCGGTCCCAGCTTTGATGCACCTGTACTGACCTCGCCTTCTGGATGATAGCGGGGTGAACAGGCAGTGGTTCGGGTGGTTGTTGTCCTTGATGATCTTTATGGCCTTCCTGTGACATCGGGTGGTGTAGGTGTCCTGGAGGGCAGATAGTTTGCCCCCGGTGATGCGTTGTGCAGACCTCACAACCCTCTGGAGAGCCTTACGGTTGTGGGCGGAGCTCTCGATTGTGCATCTGTAGAAGTTTGTGTGCTTTTGGTGACAAGCCTAATTTCTTCAGCCTCCTGAAGATAGGGCAGTGTGCAGTGTGGTTGAGATTGCATCGTCTGTGGACCTATTTGGGCGGTAAGCAAATTGGAGTGGGTCTAGGGTGTCAGGTAGGGTGGAGGTGATATGGTCCTTGACTAGTCTCTCAAAGCACTTCATGATGACGGAAGTGAGTGCTACGGGGGCGGTAGTCGTTTAGCTCAGTTACCTTAGCTTTCTTGGGAACAGGAACAATGGTGGCCCTCTTGAAGCATGTGGGAACAGCAGACTGGTATAGGGATTGATTGAATATGTCCGTAAACACACCGGCCAGCTGGTCTGCGCATGCTCTGAGGGCGCGGCTGGGGATGCCGTCTGGGCCTGCAGCCCTGCGAGGGTTAACATGTTTAAATGTTTTACTCACATCGGCTGCAGTGAAGGAGAGTCCGCATGTTTTCGTTGCAGGCCGTGTCAGTGGCACTGTATTGTCCTCAAAGCGGGCAAAAAGTTATTTAGTCTACCTGGGAGCAAGACATCCTGGTCCGTGACTGGGCTGGTTTTCTTCTTTGTAGTCCGTGATTGACTGTAGACCCTGCCACATACCTCGTGTCTGAGCCGTTGAATTGAGATTCTACTTTGTCTCTATACTGACGCTTCGCTTGTTTGATAGCCTTGTGGAGGGAATAGCTGCACTGTTTGTATTCGGTCATGTTACCAGTCACCTTGCCCTGATTAAAAGCAGTGGTTCGCGCTTTCAGTTTCACGCGAATGCTGCCATCAATCCACGGTTTCTGGTTAGGGAATGTTTTAATCGTTGCTATGGGAACGACATCTTCAACGCACGTTCTAATGAACTCACACACCGAATCAGCGTATTCGTCAATGTTGTTATCTGATGCAATACGAAACATATCCCAGTCCACGTGATTGAAGCAGTCTTGGAGTGTGGAATCAGCTTGGTCGGACCAGCGTTGGACAGACCTCAGTGTGGGAGCTTCTTGTTTTAGTTTCTGTCTGTAGGCAGGGATCAGCAAAATAGTCGTGGTCAGCTTTTCCGAAAGGAGAGCGGGGCAGGGCCTTATATTCGTCGCGGAAGTTAGAATAACAATGATCCAAGGTTTTTCCAGCCCTGGTTGCGCAATTGATATGCTGATACAATTTAGGGAGTCTTGTTTTCAGATTAGCCTTGTTAAAATCCCCAGCTACAATGAATGCAGCCTCAGGATTTATGTATTCCAGTTTGCAAAGAGTCATAAAGTTTGTTCA
The DNA here is from genome assembly GCF_021184085.1 of Oncorhynchus gorbuscha. Lineage (NCBI taxonomy): Eukaryota > Metazoa > Chordata > Actinopteri > Salmoniformes > Salmonidae > Oncorhynchus > Oncorhynchus gorbuscha. The sequence goes on along the minus strand of NC_060183.1, from coordinate 41,296,590 downwards.
GAGCCATCAAAGTGTCTGCTTGGGGGGGAATATATTCGGCTGTGATTATAATCGAAGAGATTTCTCTTGGTAGATAATGCGGTCGACATTTGATTGTGAGGAATTCTAAATCAGGTGAACAGAAGGATTTGAGTTCCTGTATGTTTCTGTGATCACACCACGTCTCGTTAGCCATAAGGCATACGCCCCCGCCCCTCTTCTTACCAGAAAGATGTTTGTTTCTGTCGGCGTGATGCGTGGAGAAACCCGCTGGCTGCACCGCCTCGATAGTCTCTCCAGTGAGCCATGTTTCCGTGAAGCAAAGAACGTTAGTCTCTGATGTCCCTCTGGAATGCTACCCTTGCTCGGATTTCATCAACCTTGTTGTCAAGAGACTGGACATTGGCGAGAAAAATGCTAAGGAGTGGTGCACGATGTGCCCGTCTCCGGTGTCTGACCAGAAGACCGCCTCGTTTCCCTCTTTTACGGAGTCGTTTTTTTGGGTCGCCGGCTGGGATCCATTCCGTTGTCCTAGTTGAAAGGCAGAACACAGGATCTGCTTCGCGAAAATCATATTCTTGGTCGTACTGATGGTGAGTTGACGCTGATCTTATATTCAGTAGTTCTTCTCAACTGTATGTAATGAAACCTAAGATGACCTGGGGTACTAATGTAAGAAATAACACGTAAAAAAACAAACTGCATAGTTTCCTAGAAACGTGAAGCGAGGCGGCCATCTCTGTCGGCGCCGGAAGTTAAACGTGTTAAACCTGTTTCCCCGCTTAGGTTTGTGTGGGATTATTTTCTTGTTGCTTGTGGAGGCTTTCCTCAGTGTATTTCGCGTGTGTTTATTATAGTAAGGTGCGTTGTGTTTTTGCGCCTTATGGGAGTACTGTTAGTTCCCATTGTCTTGGGCGTTGTTTTTGGGTATTGTACTGTACCATTTTCTGGGACTTGCCCTTATTAAAATATACGCTACACTGACATCTCTGCTCTCCTGCGTTTGACTCCTTACCTACCTTCAGTGCGTAAACCCAACACTTTTACTGAGGAGTGTTTTCCATCTGGATATTCTACCATAAAGACCTGATTGGTAGTGTGCTGCAGAGATGATTGTCCTTCTGGAAGGTTCTCCCACCTCCACTGAGGAGCTCTGAGAGTGACCATCAGGTTCTTGGTCACCTCCGTGACCAAAGCCCTTCACCTCCGATTCTTCTGTTTGGCCGGGAGGCCAGCTCTAGGAAGTATCTTGGTGGTTCCAAACTTCTTTAATTTAAGAATGATTGAGGCGATTGTGTTCCTGGGGACCTTCAGAGCTGCTGAAATGTTTTGGTACCCTTCCCCATATCAGTGCCTCAACACAATCCTGTCTTAGAACTCTACGGACCATTTATTCAACCTCATGGCTTGGTTTTTGCTCTGACATGTACTGTCAACTGTGGGACCTTATATAGACAGGTGTGCGCCTTTGCAAATCATGTCCAAGCCTTCCCCATTTCTCTTTTTCCTAAATCTGTTCAGCTGATGTTCTGAAAGAGCTGCAAAATCTGGACCCCTACAAATCAGCCGGGCTAGACAATCTGGACCCTTTCTTTCTAAAATTATCTGCCGAAATTGTTGCCACCCCTATTACTAGCCTGTTCAACCTCTCTTTCGTGTCGTCTGAGATTCCCAAAGCTTGGAAAGCAGCTGCGGTCATCCCCCTCTTCAAAGGGTGGGACACTCTTGACCCAAACTGCTACAGACCTATATCTATCCTACCATGCCTTTCTAAGGTCTTCGAAAGCCAAGTCAACAAACAGATGACCATACATTTCGAATCTCACCATACCTTCTCTGCTATGCAATCTGGTTTCAGAGCTGGTCATGGGTGCACCTCAGCCACGCTCAAGGTCCTAAACGATATCTTAACCGCCATCGATAAGAAACATTACTGTGCAGCCATATTCATTGATCTAGCCAAGGCTTTCGACTCTGTCAATCACCACATCCTCAGCGGCAGACTCGACAGCCTTGGTTTCTCAAATGATTGCCTCGCCTGGTTCACCAACTACTTCACTGATGGAGTTCAGTGTGTCAAATTGGAGGGTCTGCTGTCCGGACCTCTGGCAGTCTCTATGGGGGTGCCACAGGGTTCAATTCTTGGACCGACTCTCTTCTCTGTATACATCAATGAGGTCGCTCTAGCTGCTGGTGAGTCTCTGATCCACCTCTACGCAGACGACACCATTCTGTATACTTCCGGCCCTTCTCTGGACACTGTGTTAACAACCCTCCAGGCAAGCTTCAATGCCATACAACTCTCCTTCCGTGGCCTCCAATTGCTCTTAAATACAAGTAAAACTAAATGCATGCTCTTCAACCGATCGCTACCTGCACCTGCCCGCCTGTCCAACATCACTACTCTGGACGGCTCTGACTTAGAATACGTGGACAACTACAAATACTTAGGTGTCTGGTTAGACTTTAAACTCTCCTTCCAGACCCATATCAAACATCTCCAATCCAAAGTTAAATCTAGAATTGGCTTCCTATTTCGCAACAAAGCATCCTTCACTCATGCTGCCAAACATACCCTTGTAAAACTGACCATCCTACCAATCCTCGACTTTGGCGATGTCATTTACAAAATAGCCTCCAATAAATACCCTACTCAACAAATTGGATGCAGTCTATCACAGTGCAATCTGTTTTCTCACCAAAGCCCCATATACTAACCACCATTGCGACCTGTACGCTCTCGTTGGCTGGCCCTCGCTTCATACTCGTCGCCAAACCCACTGGCTCCATGTCATCTACAAGACCCTGCTAGGTAAAGTCCACCCTTATCTCAGCTCGCTGGTCACCATAGCATCTCCCACCTGTAGCACACGCTCCAGCAGGTATGTCTCTCTAGTCACCCCCAAAACCAATTCTTTCTTTGGCCGCCTCTCCTTCCAGTTCTCTGCTGCCAATGACTGGAACGAACTACAAAAATCTCTGAAACTGGAAACACTTATCTCCCTCACTAGCTTTAAGCACCAACTGTCAGAGCAGCTCACAGATTACTGCACCTGTACATAGCCCACCTATAATTTATCCCAAACAACTACATTTTTCCCTACTGTATTTAATTTATTTATTTTGCTCCTTTACATCCCATTATTTTTATTTCTACTTTGCACATTCTTCCATTGCAAATCTACCATTCCAGTGTTTTACTTGCCAAATTGTATTTACTTTGCCACCATGGACTTTTTTTGCCTTTACCTCCCTTATCTCACCTCATTTGCTCACATCGTATATAGACTTGTTTATACTGTATTATTGACTGTATGTTTGTTTTACTCCATGTGTAACTCTGTGTCGTTGTATGTGTCGAACTGCTTTGCTTTATCTTGGCCAGGTCGCAATTGTAAATGAGAACTTGTTCTCAACTTGCCTACCTGGTTAAATAAAGGTGAAATAAAAATAAAATGTCCAATCAAATGGAATTTACCACAGGTGGACTCCAATTAAGTTGTATACCCATCTCAACAGGATGCATGGAAACAGGATGCACCTGAGCTCAATTTTGAGTCTCATGTCAAAAGATCTGAATACGTGTTAATGTGATATTTCAGTTTTCATTTTGAAATAAAAAAACATGTTTCTGCTTTGTCATTATGGGGTATTGTGTGCAGATTGCTGAGCATTTTTATTTGTTGTATCCATTTTAGAATAAGGCTGTAACGTAACAAAATGTGGAAAGAGTCAAGGGGTATTTTTCTGAAGGCGCTGTACCTGGTGGAAGCCCAGGTAGTCCTGGATGGTTGGAGAGGCGTAGAAGATGGAGCCATCACTGGTCACCACCAGGACAAAACCATTCAGGGCCTACGCAGAGAGAGGGAGGATACATGAGACACACACACACACGGAATACCTGACACACACACACACACACACACACACACAAACCGCTATACCTGCAGCAGTAGGTTTCCCTCTGAGAGGCTGACTCCGTCTATAGAAGTGGATGTCCATCCGTTCCTCCCGTTCCCACTGACGAGGGTGGCCGGGCACTCACTCTTCTTCTGGAGGGTCGCTGCAACACAGGAGAGGAGATCAAACACGACTGTTCGTTAGTCCTTAAATGTATTTCTAGAGTACAGTACACTCCTGAGATGGAGACAGGACTGTCTGAAGCCTTTGAGACCCTGGGGGAATGCACACTGCAATTTTTTGGTAAATATTTAAAGCCCCTATTAAGCTAATAAATGATGGGTTTATACGCATAAGATTCTAACAAACTACAAATCGCTGTCTTTAGAATAACTGTTTGCCCGTTTGAAAGAAGAGAAAATGCAATGACTGTGTGATCACATCCAACTTGGATGAAAAAAGCAACTTTCTGAAATCATCCGACAGAGGTTAATCCAGGTCTGATTTTTAAAAATGAGGTCATGGGCTCAAAAATGAGGACATGGGCTGTAAGGCTGTGCAGGAAGTGCAGCTCAGTTTCCATCTCATTTTGTGGGCAGTGTGCACATAGCCTGTCTTCTCTTGAGAGCCAGGTCTGCCTACAGCAGCCTTTCTTTTTTGGGGCGGCAGGGTAGCCTAGTGGTTAGAACGTTGGACTACTAACCGGAAGGTTGCAAGTTCAAACCCCCGCGCTGACAAGGTACAGATCTGTCCTTCTGCCCCTGAACAGGAAGTTAACCCACTGTTCCTAGGCCATCATTGAAAATAAGAATTTGTTCTTAACTGACTTGCCTAGTTAAATAAAATAAACATTTGAAAGTAGCAAGACTATGCTCACTGAGTCTGTACATAGTCAAAGCTTTCCTTAAGTTTGGGTCAGTCACAGTGGTCAGGTATTCGGTCTCTGTTTAGGGCCAAATAGCATTCTAGTTTGCTCTGTTTTTTTTGTTAATTCTTTCCAATGTGTCAAACCAATGTGTTTTCTCATGATTTGGTTGGGTCTAATTGTGTTGCTGTCCTGAGGCTCTGTGGGGTGTGTTTGTGTTTGTGAACAGAGCCCCAGGACAAGCCTGCTTATGGGACTCTTCTCCAGGTTCATCTGTCTGTAGGTGATGGCTTTGTTCTGGAAGGTTCAGGAATCGCTTCCTTTTAGGTGGTTGTAGAATTTAAGGGCTCTTATCTGGATTTTGATAATTAGCGGGTATCGGCCTAATTCTGCTCTGCATGCATTATTTGGTGTATTACATTGTACGTGGAAGATATTTTAGCAGTCTCAATTTGTTTTTTTTGTCCCATTTTGTGAATTCTTGGTTGGTGAGCTATAACTGATTCAAGTATTTTTAGCCAGATTGTAATTGGTATGTCATTTTATGTTCCTTTTGATGGCATAGAAAGCCCTTCTTGCATTGTCTCTCAGATCGTTCTCAGCTTTGTGGAAGTTATCTGAGGTGCTGATGTATAGGCCAAGGTATGTATCGTTTTTTTGTGTGCTCTAGGGAAACAGTGTCTAGATGGATATTGTACTTGTGGTCCTGGCTACTGGACCTTCTTTGGAACACCATTTTTTCTGTTTTCCTGAGATTTACTGTCAGGACCCAGGTCTGACAGAATCTGTGCAGAAGATCTACAGTTGAAGTCAGAAGTTTACATCTGTCACGCCTTGGTCATTATATTTTGTGTTTTTGGTAATTGTTTGGGTAAGCCAGGGTGTGACATGGGTGTATATGTTGTGTTTCGTATTGGGGTTTGTAGTAATTGGGATTGTGTATGATTAGGGGTGTGTCTAGTTAGGCTTGGTTGCCTGGGGCGATTCTCAATCAGAGTCAGGTGCTTGTCGTTGTCTCTGATTGAGAACCGTATTTAGTCAGCCTGACTTTCGCGTTGTATTTTGTGGGTGTTTGTTCCTGTCTTAGTGTTGTAGTCACCAGATAGGCTGTAATAGGTTTCACGTTTCGTTTGTTGTTTTCATATACAGTTATTTCATGTACGGCGATTATTTTCATTAAAGTCATGAGTAACCTACACGCTGCATTTCGGTCTGACTCTCTTCATACAACAGACGAACGACGTTACAACATCCACTTATGTTGGAGTCATTACAACTCATTTTTCAATCACTCCACAAATTTCTTGTTAACAAACTATAGTTTTGGCAAGTCGGTTAGGACATCTACTTCGTGCATGACACAAGTAATTTTCCAACAATTGTTTACAGACAGATTATTTCACTTATAATTCACTGTATCACATTTCCAGTGGGTCAGAAGTTTACATACACTAAGTTGACTGTGCCTTTAAACAGGTTGGAAAATTACAGAAAATGATGTCATGCCTTCAGAAGCTTCTGATAGGCAAATTGACATCATTTGAGTCAATTGGAGGTGTACCTGTGGATGTATTTCAAGGCCTACCTTCAATCTCAGTGCCTCTTTGCTTGACATCATGAGAAAATCAAAAGAAATCAGCCAAGACCTCAGAAAAAGAATTGTAGACCTCCACAAGTCTGGTTCATCCTTGGGAGCAATTTCCAAATGCCTGGAGGTACTACGTTCATCTGTACAAACAATAGTACGCAAGAATAAACACCATGGGACCACACAGCCGTCACATCGCTCAGGAAGGAGACGCGTTCTGTCTGCTAGAGATTAACGTACTTTGGTGCGAAAAGTGCAAATCAATCCCAGAACAACAGCAAAGGACCTTTTGAAGAGGCTGGAGGAAACGGGTACAAAAATATCTATATCCACAGTAAAACGAGTCCTATATCGACATAACCTGAAAGGCCACTCTTCAAGGAAGAAGCCACTACTCCAAAACAGCCATAAAAAGCAAGACTACGGTTTGCAACTGCACATGGGGACAAAGATTGTACTTTTTGGAGAAATGTCCTCTGGTCTGATGAAACAAAAATAGAACTGTTTGGCCATAATGACCATCGTTATGTTTGGAGGAAAAAGGGGGAGGCTTGCAAGCCGAAGAACACCATCCCAACCGTGAAGCACCGGGGTGGCAGCATCATGTTGTGGGGGGGCTTTGCCGCAGGAGGGACTGGTGCACTTCACAAAATAGATGGCATCATGAGGATGGAACTTATGTGGATATATTGAAGTAACATCTCAAGACATAAGTAAGTTAAAGCTTGGTCGCAAATGGGTCTTCCAAATGGACAATGACCCCAAGCATACTTCCAAAGTTATGGCAAAACGACTTAAGGACAACAAAGTCGAGGCATTGGAATGGCCATCACAAAACCCTGACCTCAATCCTATAGAACATTTGTGGGCAGACCTGAAAAGGCGTGTGCGAGCAAGGAGGCCTACAAACCTGATTCAGTGACACCTGCTCTGTCAGGAGGAATGGGCCAAAATTCACCCAACTTATTGGGGGAAGCTTGTGGAAGGCTACCCCAAATGTTTGACCCAAGTTAAACAATTTAAAGGCAATGCTACCAAATACTAATTGAGTGTATGTAAACTTCTGACCCACTGGGAATGTGATGAAAGCAATAAAAGATTAAATAAATCACTCTCTACTATTATTCTGACATTTCACATTCTTAAAATAAAGTGCTGATCCTAACTGACCTAAGACAGGGATTTTTTTACTAGGATTAAATGTCAGGAATTGTGAAAAACTGAGTTTAAATCTATCTGGCTAAGGTGTATGTAAACTTCCAACTTCAACTGTAGGTGCTGTTGTAGGCCCTCCTTGGTTGGGGACAGAAGCACCAGATCATCAGCAAACGGTAGACAATTGACTTCAGATTCTAGTTCGCTGCAATACGTCCCTGGTCATGTTTCACTGGGCTATTTCTGGAACAGACAAGAGTATCAGTGACTTCCTACAGGCCTTACACACACACTAGCAGCTAGAGGTCGACCAATTGCGATTTTTCAACGCCGATACCGATTATTGGAGGACAAAAAATGCAGATACCAATTAAATCGGCCAATTTTTAAAATGTATTTGTTATAATGACAATTACAACAATACTGAATGAACACTTATTTTAACTTAATATAATACATCAATCAAATCAATTTAGCCTCAAATAAATAATGAAACATGTTCAATTTGGTTTAAATAATGCAAAAACAAAGTGTTGGAGAAGAAAGTAAAAGTGCAATATGTGCCATGTAAGAAAGCTAACGTTTAAGTTCCTTGCTCAGAACATGAGAACATATGAAAGTTGGTGGTTCCTTTTAACATGAGACTTCAATATTCCAAGGTAAGAGGTTTAGGTTGTAGTTAATATAGTATTTATAGGACTATTTCCCTCTATACTTGTATTTCATATACCTTTGACTAATGGATGTTCTTATAGGCACTATAGTATTGCCAGTGTAACAGTATAGCTTCCATCCCTACCTGGGCTCGAATCAGGAACACATCGACAACAGCCACACTCAAAGCATCGTTACCCATCGCTCCACAAAAGCCACAGCCCTTGCAGAGCAAGAGGAATAACTACTCCAAGTCTCAGAGCGAGTGACGTTTGAAACGCTATTAGCACCCAGCTAACTAGCTAGCCATTTCACATCGGTTACACCAGCCATTAGGCTGATAAGCTTGACGTCATAAACATCGTTGTGCTTGCAAAGAGCTGCTGGCAAAACGCATGAAAGTGCTGTTTGAATGGATGATTACGAGCCTGCTGCTGCTCAGTCAGACTGCTCTATCAAATCAGACTTAATTATAACCTAATAACACACAGAAATATGAGCCTTTGGTCATGAATATGGTCGAATCTGTAAACTATCATTTCGAAAACAAAACGTTTATTATTTCAGTGAAATACGGAACCGTTCTGTAATTTATCTAATGGGTGGCATCCCTAAATCTAAATATTCTCGTTACATTGCACAACCTTCAATGTTATATCTTAATTCCGGAAAATTCTGGCAAATTAGTTTGCCATGAGCCAGGCTGCCCAAACTGTTGCATATACCCTGACTCTGCGAGCAATGAACGCAAGAGAAATGACACAATCCACCTGGTTAATATTGCCTGCTAACCTGGATTAGTAGTTATAGCTAGTGATTATGATTGATTGATTGTTTTTTATAAGATAAGTTTAATGCTAGCTAGCAAATTACCTTGGCTTCTACTGCATTCGCTTAACAGGCAGGCTCCTCGTGGAGTGCAATGGTTAGAGCGTTGGATCAGTTAACTGTAAGGTTGCAAGATTGGATCCCCCGAGCTGACAAGGTGAAAATCTGTCGCTCTGCCCCTGAACAAGGCAGTTAACCCACCGTTCCTAGGCCGTCATTGAAAATAAGAATGTGCTCTTAACTGACTTGTCTAGTTAAATAAAGGTCTAAAAATATATATCTATTATTATTTTAAAAAATTAAATCTGAAATTAGCGGCCAAAAATTTTAAATGTAAAACTTGAAATCGGCCCCAATTAATCGGCTATTCTGATTAGTCGGTCGACCTCTACTAGCAGCCCTCCCCTGTGTGAGTATGACAACAGGACATGGCAGAAAGCAGAGAAAATGATTATCGCTTCATATGAGCCGTGTGTGTGGAGGGTCACCAGATAACTCATGGAGGTCGTTTGGGTTGTCAGCGGCAGCAGTTTTATGGCTGTAGTCCTTAGCTTGAAGTCTGTATTCGTCTGGCTTCTGGTTCTAAAGGCAGTAGTTGAAGGTCTGTGTTCTCTAGGCCAGTTGTAATCTAATCTCTGTTCTCTGGCTGGCGTTCATTCAGCACTGCGATTCTCCTTTCCTTCTCCCAATGACTCGTCTTGACTCTTTATCTCCAAGCCCCCTTCCCCTCCTTACAAAATAAAAGACTCTTTGATGAATTAGCATCTCTCCACAACCTAAAAACTAAAAGAGTCAGGACGATGTACACACTTCTTTCACTGCAGACTCAAAGCATCATAATGTCACCTAATACATCCAGCATTGCAAAAGTACCGGTAGTGAGCACACAGGGCTGTACAAAATGTGAAATATTTAACTTCATTCAATGAAACATAACAAATTGGAAAGATTTAGTAACTTTCCACTTTCACAACTTGTCGCTCTACACAGTAACCCTATACCCTCTGTCTAACCTCCCTCCTCCCTTGCTTTGTTTTGTCCCCCTTCCTGCCACCCTTCCTCCACAGGAAAGGGATGGCAGGTGCGTGTGTGGGTGTTCTGATACTGCCCCAGTTGGAGAGGAAGTGCAGGCAGAAGGAAGTGACAGGATACAAAAAGCATTACTATGAAAGCAACATTATGAAAAACAACACAACAACAACAACAACAACACATCAGCATGTCCTGTCCTGTTCTCCTTACACTGTCCTGTCATATACTACCCTGTCCTGTCATATACTACCCTGTCCTGTCATATACTGCCCTGTCCTGTCATATACTGTCCTGTTCTCCTTACACTGTCCTGTCATATACTGTCCTGTTCTCCTTACACTGTCCTGTCATATACTACCCTGTCCTGTCATATACTACCCTGTCCTGTCATATACTGTCCTGTCATATACTACCCTGTCCTGTCATATACTGCCCTGTCCTGTCATATACTGCCCTGTCCTGTCATATACTGCCCTGTGCTGTCATATACTGCCCTGTCCTGTCATATACTGACCTGTTCTCCTTACACTGTCCTGTCATATACTACCCTGTCCTGTCATATACTGCCCTGTCCTGTCATATACTGCCCTGTCCTGTCATATACTGTCCTGTCCTGTCATATACTGTCCTGTTCTCCTTACACTGTCCTGTCATATACTACCCTGTCCTGTCATATACTACCCTGTCCTGTCATATACTGCCCTGTCCTGTCATATACTGTCCTGTTCTCCTTACACTGTCCTGTCATATACTACCCTGTCCTGTCATATACTACCCTGTCCTGTCATATACTGCCCTGTCCTGTCATATACTGTCCTGTTCTCCTTACACTGTCCTGTCATATACTACCCTGTCCTGTCATATACTACCCTGTCCTGTCATATACTACTCTGTCCTGTCATATACTACCCTGTCCTGTCATATACTGCCCTGTCCTGTCATATACTGTCCTGTTCTCCTTACACTGTTCTGTCATATACTACTCTGTCCTGTCATATACTGTCCTGTTCTCCTTACACTGTCCTGTCATATACTACCCAGTCCTGTCATATACTGCCCTGTCCTGTCATATACTGTCCTGTCATATACTGTCCTGTCCTATCATATCCTGTCCTGTCCTGTCAATCCTGCCCTATCCTGTCATATACTGTCCTGTTCTCCTTACACTGTCCTGTTCTCCTTACACTGTCCTGTCATATACTGCACTGTCCTGTCATATACTGTCCTGTCATATACTACCCTATCCTGTCATATACTGTCCTGTTCTCCTTACACTGTCCTGTTCTCCTTACACTGTCCTGTCATATACTGTTCTGTTCTCCTTACACTGTCCTGTCATATACTACCCTGTCCTGTCATATACTGCCCTGTCCTCTCATATACTACCCTGTCCTGTCATATACTGTCCTGTTCTCCTTACACTGTCCTGTCATATACTGTCCTGTCATATACTACCCTATCCTGTCATATACTGTCCTGTTCTCCTTACACTGTCCTGTTCTCCTTACACTGTCCTGTCATATACTGGCCTGTTCTCCTTACACTGTCCTGTCATATAATGTCCTGTTCTCCTTACACTGTCCTGTCATATACTGTTCTGTTCTCTTTACACTGTCCTGTCATATACTACCCTGTCCTGTCATATACTGCCCTGTCCTGTCATATACTGCCCTGTCCTGTCATATACTGTCCTGTTCTCCTTACACTGTCCTGTCATATACTACCCTGTCCTGTCATATACTACCCTGTCCTGTCATATACTACCCTGTCCTGTCATATACTGCCCTGTCCTCTCATATACTACCCTGTCCTGTCATATACTGTCCTGTTCTCCTTACACTGTCCTGTCATATACTGTCCTGTCATATACTGTCCTGTTCTCCTTACACTGTCCTGTCATATACTGTCCTGTCATATACTGTCCTGTTCTCCTTACACTGTCCTGTCATATACTGTCCTGTTCTCCTTACACTGCCCTGTCATATACTGTTCTGTTCTCCTTACACTATCCTGTCATATACTACCCTGTCCTGTCATATACTACCCTGTCCTGTCATATACTACCCTGTCCTGTCATATACTACCCTGTCCTGTCATATACTGCCCTGTCCTGTTATATACTACCCTGTCCTGTCATTTACTGCCCTGTCCTGTCATATACTGTCCTGTTCTCCTTACACTGTCCTGTCATATACTACCCTGTCCTGTCATATACTACCCTGTCCTGTCATATACTACTCTGTCCTGTCATATACTACCCTGTCCTGTCATATACTGCCCTGTCCTGTCATATACTGTCCTGTTCTCCTTACACTGTTCTGTCATATACTACCCTGTCCTGTCATATACTGTCCTGTTCTCCTTACACTGTCCTGTCATATACTACCCAGTCCTGTCATATACTGCCCTGTCCTGTCATATACTGTCCTGTCATATACTGTCCTGTCCTGTCAATCCTGCCCTATCCTGTCATATACTGTCCTGTTCTCCTTACACTGTCCTGTTCTCCTTACACTGTCCTGTCATATACTGTTCTGTTCTCCTTACACTGTCCTGTCATATACTACCCTGTCCTGTCATATACTGCCCTGTCCTCTCATATACTACCCTGTCCTGTCATATACTGTCCTGTTCTCCTTACACTGTCCTGTCATATACTGTCCTGTCATATACTACCCTATCCTGTCATATACTGTCCTGTTCTCCTTACACTGTCCTGTTCTCCTTACACTGTCCTGTCATATACTGGCCTGTTCTCCTTACACTGTCCTGTCATATAATGTCCTGTTCTCCTTACACTGTCCTGTCATATACTGTTCTGTTCTCTTTACACTGTCCTGTCATATACTACCCTGTCCTGTCATATACTACCCTGTCCTGTCATATACTGCCCTGTCCTGTCATATACTGCCCTGTCCTGTCATATACTGTCCTGTTCTCCTTACACTGTCCTGTCATATACTACCCTGTCCTGTCATATACTACCCTGTCCTGTCATATACTACCCTGTCCTGTCATATACTGCCCTGTCCTCTCATATACTACCCTGTCCTGTCATATACTGTCCTGTTCTCCTTACACTGTCCTGTCATATACTGTCCTGTCATATACTGTCCTGTTCTCCTTACACTGTCCTGTCATATACTGTCCTGTTCTCCTTACACTGTCCTGTCATATACTGTCCTGTTCTCCTTACACTGCCCTGTCATATACTGTTCTGTTCTCCTTACACTATCCTGTCATATACTACCCTGTCCTGTCATATACTACCCTGTCCTGTCATATACTACCCTGTCCTGTCATATACTACCCTGTCCTGTCATATACTGCCCTGTCCTGTTATATACTACCCTGTCCTGTCATTTACTGCCCTGTCCTGTCATATACTGTCCTGTTCTCCTTACACTGTCCTGTCATATACTACCCTGTCCTGTCATATACTACCCTGTCCTGTCATATACTACTCTGTCCTGTCATATACTACCCTGTCCTGTCATATACTGCCCTGTCCTGTCATATACTGTCCTGTTCTCCTTACACTGTTCTGTCATATACTACCCTGTCCTGTCATATACTGTCCTGTTCTCCTTACACTGTCCTGTCATATACTACCCAGTCCTGTCATATACTGCCCTGTCCTGTCATATACTGTCCTGTCATATACTGTCCTGTCCTATCATATCCTGTCAATCCTGCCCTATCCTGTCATATACTGTCCTGTTCTCCTTACACTGTCCTGTTCTCCTTACACTGTCCTGTCATATACTGCACTGTCCTGTCATATACTACCCTGTCCTGTCATATACTGCCCTGTCCTGTCATATACTGTCCTGTCATATACTACCCTATCCTGTCATATACTGTCCTGTTCTCCTTACACTGTCCTGTTCTCCTTACACTGTCCTGTCATATACTGGCCTGTTCTCCTTACACTGTCCTGTCATATACTGTCCTGTTCTCCTTACACTGTCCTGTTCTCCTTACACTGTCCTGTCATATACTGTTCTGTTCTCCTTACACTGTCCTGTCATATACTACCCTGTCCTGTCATATACTGCCCTGTCCTCTCATATACTACCCTGTCCTGTCATATACTGTCCTGTTCTCCTTACACTGTCCTGTCATATACTGTCCTGTCATATACTACCCTATCCTGTCATATACTGTCCTGTTCTCCTTACACTGTCCTGTTCTCCTTACACTGTCCTGTCATATAATGTCCTGTTCTCCTTACACTGTCCTGTCATATACTGTTCTGTTCTCTTTACACTGTCCTGTCATATACTACCCTGTCCTGTCATATACTGCCCTGTCCTGTCATATACTACCCTGTCCTGTCATACACTACCCTGTCCTGTCATATACTGCCCTGTCCTGTCATATACTGTCCTGTTCTCCTTACACTGTCCTCTTATATACTACCCTGTCCTGTCATATACTACCCTGTCCTGTCATATACTACCCTGTCCTGTCATATACTGCCCTGTCCTGTCATATACTGTCCTGTTCTCCTTACACTGTCCTATCATATACTACCCTGTCCTGTCATATACTGTCCTGTTCTCCTTACACTGTCCTGTCATATACTGCCCTGTCCTGTCATATACTGCCCTGTCCTGTCATATACTGTCCTGTCATATACTGTCCTGTCCTATCATATCCTGTCCTGTCCTGTCAATCCTGCCCTATCCTGTCATATACTGTCCTGTTCTCCTTACACTGTCCTGTTCTCCTTACACTGTCCTGTCATATACTGTCCTGTTCTCCTTACACTGTCCTGTCATATACTGCCCTGTCCTGTCATATACTGTCCTGTCATGTCAATCCTGCCCTATCCTGTCATATACTGTCCTGTTCTCCTTACGCCTGTCCTGTTCTCCTTACACTGTCCTGTCATATACTGTCCTGTTCTCCTTACACTGTCCTGTCATATACTGCACTGTCCTGTCATATACTGCCCTGTTCTGTCATATACTGTCCTGTTCTCCTTACACTGTCCTGTCATATACTGTCCTGTTCTCCTTACACTGTCCTGTCATATACTGCCCTGTCCTGTCATATACTGTCCTGTCATGTCAATCCTGCCCTATCCTGTCATATACTGTCCTGTTCTCCTTACGCCTGTCCTGTTCTCCTTACACTGTCCTGTCATATACTGTCCTGTTCTCCTTACACTGTCCTGTCATATACTGCACTGTCCTGTCATATACTGCCCTGTTCTGTCATATACTGTCCTGTTCTCCTTACACTGTCCTGTCATATACTGTCCTGTTCTCCTTACACTGTCCTGTCATATACTGCCCTGTCCTGTCATATACTGTCCTGTCATGTCAATCCTGCCCTATCCTGTCATATACTGTCCTGTTCTCCTTACGCCTGTCCTGTTCTCCTTACACTGTCCTGTCATATACTGTCCTGTTCTCCTTACACTGTCCTGTCATATACTGCACTGTCCTGTCATATACTGCCCTGTTCTGTCATATACTGTCCTGTTCTCCTTACACTGTCCTGTCATATACTGTCCTGTTCTCCTTACACTGTCCTGTCATATACTGTCCTGTTCTCCTTACACTGTCCTGTCATATACTACCCAGTCCTGTCATATACTGCCCTGTCCTGTCATATACTGTCCTGTCATATACTGTCCTGTCCTATCATATCCTGTCCTGTCCTGTCAATCCTGCCCTATCCTGTCATATACTGTCCTGTTCTCCTTACACTGTCCTGTTCTCCTTACACTGTCCTGTCATATACTGCACTGTCCTGTCATATACTACCCTGTCCTGTCATATACTGCCCTGTCCTGTCATATACTGTCCTGTCATATACTACCCTATCCTGTCATATACTGTCCTGTTCTCCTTACACTGTCCTGTTCTCCTTACACTGTCCTGTCATATACTGGCCTGTTCTCCTTACACTGTCCTGTCATATACTGTCCTGTTCTCCTTACACTGTCCTGTTCTCCTTACACTGTCCTGTCATATACTGTTCTGTTCTCCTTACACTGTCCTGTCATATACTACCCTGTCCTGTCATATACTGCCCTGTCCTCTCATATACTACCCTGTCCTGTCATATACTGTCCTGTTCTCCTTACACTGTCCTGTCATATACTGTCCTGTCATATACTACCCTATCCTGTCATATACTGTCCTGTTCTCCTTACACTGTCCTGTTCTCCTTACACTGTCCTGTCATATACTGGCCTGTTCTCCTTACACTGTCCTGTCATATACTGTCCTGTTCTCCTTACACTGTCCTGTTCTCCTTACACTGTCCTGTCATATACTGTCCTGTTCTCCTTACACTGTCCTGTCATATACTGTCCTGTCATATACTACCCTATCCTGTCATATACTGTCCTGTTCTCCTTACACTGTCCTGTTCTCCTTACACTGTCCTGTCATATAATGTCCTGTTCTCCTTACACTGTCCTGTCATATACTGTTCTGTTCTCTTTACACTGTCCTGTCATATACTACCCTGTCCTGTCATATACTACCCTGTCCTGTCATACACTACCCTGTCCTGTCATATACTGCCCTGTCCTGTCATATACTGTCCTGTTCTCCTTACACTGTCCTCTCATATACTACCCTGTCCTGTCATATACTACCCTGTCCTGTCATATACTACCCTGTCCTGTCATATACTGCCCTGTCCTGTCATATACTGTCCTGTTCTCCTTACACTGTCCTATCATATACTACCCTGTCCTGTCATATACTGTCCTGTTCTCCTTACACTGTCCTGTCATATACTGCCCTGTCCTGTCATATACTGCCCTGTCCTGTCATATACTGTCCTGTCATATACTGTCCTGTCCTATCATATCCTGTCCTGTCCTGTCAATCCTGCCCTATCCTGTCATATACTGTCCTGTTCTCCTTACACTGTCCTGTTCTCCTTACACTGTCCTGTCATATACTGTCCTGTTCTCCTTACACTGTCCTGTCATATACTGCCCTGTCCTGTCATATACTGTCCTGTCATGTCAATCCTGCCCTATCCTGTCATATACTGTCCTGTTCTCCTTACACTGTCCTGTCATATACTGTTCTGTTCTCCTTACACTGTCCTGTCATATACTACCCTGTCCTGTCATATACTGCCCTGTCCTCTCATATACTACCCTGTCCTGTCCTGTCATATACTGTCCTGTCATATACTACCCTGTCCTGTCATATACTACCCTGTCCTGTCATATACTGCCCTGTCCTGTCATATACTGTCCTGTTCTCCTTACACTGTCCTGTTATATACTACCCTGTCCTGTCATATACTGCCCTGTCCTGTCATATACTGTCCTATTCTCCTTACACTATCCTGTCATATACTACCCTGTCCTGTCATATACTACCCTGTCCTGTCATATACTACCCTGTCCTGTCATATACTACCCTGTCCTGTCATATACTACCCTGTCCTGTCATATACTGCCCTGTCCTGTCATATACTGTCCTGTTCTCCTTACACTGTCCTGTCATATACTACCCTGTCCTGTCATATACTGTCCTGTTCTCCTTACACTGTCCTGTCATATACTGTCCTGTTCTCCTTACACTGTCTTGTCATATACTGTTCTGTTCTCCTTACACTGTCCTGTCATATACTGTCCTGTTCTCCTTACACTGTCCTGTCATATACTGTCCTGTCATATACTGTCCTGTTCTCCTTACACTGTCCTGTCATATACTGTTCTGTTCTCCTTACACTGTCCTGTTCTCCTTACACTGTCCTGTCATATACTGTCCTGTCATATACTGTTCTGTTCTCCTTACACTGTCCTGTCATATACTGTTCTGTTCTCCTTACACTGTCCTGTTCTCCTTACACTGTCCTGTCATATACTGTTCTGTTCTCCTTACACTGTCCTGTCATATACTGTCCTGTTCTCCTTACACTGTCCTGTCATATACTGTTCTGTTCTCCTTACACTGTCCTGTTCTCCTTACACTGTCCTGTCATATACTGTCCTGTTCTCCTTACACTGTCCTGTCATATACTGTCCTGTTCTCCTTACACTGTCCTGTCATATACTGTCGTGTTCTCCTTACACTGTCCTGTCATATACTGTCCTGTTCTCCTTACACTGTCCTGTCATATACTGTCCTGTTCTCCTTACACTGTCCTGTCATATACTGTCCTGTTCTCCTTACACTGTCCTGTTCTCCTTACACTGTCCTGTCATATTCTGTTCTGTTCTCCTTACACTGTCCTGTCATATACTACCCTGTCCTGTCATATACTGCCCTGTCCTCTCATATACTACCCTGTCCTGTCATATACTGTCCTGTTCTCCTTACACTGTCCTGTCATATACTGTCCTGTCATATACTACCCTATCCTGTCATATACTGTCCTGTTCTCCTTACACTGTCCTGTTCTCCTTACACTGTCCTGTCATATAATGTCCTGTTCTCCTTACACTGTCCTGTCATATACTGTTCTGTTCTCTTTACACTGTCCTGTCATATACTACCCTGTCCTGTCATATACTACCCTGTCCTGTCATATACTACCCTGTCCTGTCATATACTGCCCTGTCCTGTCATATACTGTCCTGTTCTCCTTACACTGTCCTGTCATATACTACCCTGTCCTGTCATATACTACCCTGTCCTGTCATATACTACCCTGTCCTGTCATATACTGCCCTGTCCTGTCATATACTGTCCTGTTCTCCTTACACTGTCCTGTCATATACTACCCTGTCCTGTCATATACTGCCCTGTCCTGTCATATACTGTCCTGTTCTCCTTACACTGTCCTATCATATACTGCCCTGTCCTGTCATATACTGTCCTGTCATATACTGTCCTGTCCTATCATATCCTGTCCTGTCCTGTCAATCCTGCCCTATCCTGTCATATACTGTCCTGTTCTCCTTACACTGTCCTGTTCTCCTTACACTGTCCTGTCATATACTGTCCTGTTCTCCTTACACTGTCCTGTCATATACTGCCCTGTCCTGTCATATACTGTCCTGTCATGTCAATCCTGCCCTATCCTGTCATATACTGTCCTGTTCTCCTTACGCCTGTCCTGTTCTCCTTACACTGTCCTGTCATATACTGTCCTGTTCTCCTTACACTGTCCTGTCATATACTGCACTGTCCTGTCATATACTGCCCTGTCCTGTCATATACTGTCCTGTTCTCCTTACACTGTCCTGTCATATACTGTCCTGTTCTCCTTACACTGTCCTGTCATATACTGTTCTGTTCTCCTTACACTGTCCTGTCATATACTACCCTGTCCTGTCATATACTGCCCTGTCCTCTCATATACTACCCTGTCCTGTCATATACTGTCCTGTTCTCCTTACACTGTCCTGTCATATACTACCCTGTCCTGTCATATACTGCCCTGCCCTGTCCTGTCATATACTGTCCTGTCATATACTACCCTGTCCTGTCATATACTACCCTGTCCTGTCATATACTGCCCTGTCCTGTCATATACTGTCCTGTTCTCCTTACACTGTCCTGTTATATACTACCCTGTCCTGTCATATACTGCCCTGTCCTGTCATATACTGTCCTGTTCTCCTTACACTATCCTGTCATATACTACCCTGTCCTGTCATATACTACCCTGTCCTGTCATATACTACCCTGTCCTGTCATATACTACCCTGTCCTGTCATATACTGCCCTGTCCTGTCATATACTGTCCTGTTCTCCTTACACTGTCCTGTCATATACTACCCTGTCCTGTCATATACTGTCCTGTTCTCCTTACACTGTCCTGTCATATACTGTCCTGTTCTCCTTACACTGTCCTGTCATATACTGTTCTGTTCTCCTTACACTGTCCTGTCATATACTGTCCTGTTCTCCTTACACTGTCCTGTCATATACTGTCCTGTCATATACTGTCCTGTTCTCCTTACACTGTCCTGTCATATACTGTTCTGTTCTCCTTACACTGTCCTGTTCTCCTTACACTGTCCTGTCATATACTGTTCTGTTCTCCTTACACTGTCCTGTCATATACTGTTCTGTTCTCCTTACACTGTCCTGTTCTCCTTACACTGTCCTGTCATATACTGTTCTGTTCTCCTTACACTGTCCTGTCATATACTGTCCTGTTCTCCTTACACTGTCCTGTCATATACTGTTCTGTTCTCCTTACACTGTCCTGTTCTCCTTACACTGTCCTGTCATATACTGTCCTGTTCTCCTTACACTGTCCTGTCATATACTGTCCTGTTCTCCTTACACTGTCCTGTCATATACTGTCGTGTTCTCCTTACACTGTCCTGTCATATACTGTCCTGTTCTCCTTACACTGTCCTGTCATATACTGTCCTGTTCTCCTTACACTGTCCTGTCATATACTGTCCTGTTCTCCTTACACTGTCCTGTCATATACTGTCCTGTTCTCCTTACACTGTCCTGTCATATACTGTCCTGTTCTCCTTACACTGTCCTGTCATATACTACCCTGTCCTGTCATATACTACCCTGTCCTGTCATATACTGCCCTGCCCTGTCATATACTACCCTGTCAAAATCAAATCAAAATCAAATTTTATTTGTCACATACACATGGTTAGCAGATGTTAATGCGAGTGTAGCGAAATGCTTGTGCTTCTAGTTCCGACAATGCAGTGATAACCAACAAGTAATCTAACTAACAATTCCAAAACTACTGTCTTATACACAGTGTAAGGGGATAAGGAACATGTACATAAGGATATATGAATGAGTGATGGTACAGAGCAGCATACAGTAGATGGTATCGAGTACAGTATATACATATGAGATGAGTGTGTAGACAAAGTAAACAAAGTGGCATAGTTAAAGTGGCTAGTGATACATGTGTTACATAAGGATGCAGTCGATGATGTAGAGTACAGTATATACATATGCATATGAGATTAATAATGTAGGGTAAGTAACATTATATAAGGTAGCATTGTTTAAAGTGGCTAGTGATATATTTACATCATTTCCCATCAATTCCCATTATTAAAATGGCTGGAGTTGGGTCAGTGTCAATGACAGTGTGTTGGCAGCAGCCACTCAGTGTTAGTGGTGGCTGTTTAACAGTCTGATGGCCTTGAGATAGAAGCTGTTTTTCAGTCTCTCGGTCCCAGCTTTGATGCACCTGTACTGACCTCGCCTTCTGGATGATAGCGGGGTGAACAGGCAGTGGTTCGGGTGGTTGATGTCCTTGATGATCTTTATGGCCTTCCTGTAACAACGGGTGGTGTAGGTGTCCTGGAGGGCAGGTAGTTTGCCCCCGGTGATGCGTTGTGCAGTCCTCACTACCCTCTGGAGAGCCTTACGGTTGAGGGCGGAGCAGTTGCCGTACCAGGCGGTGATACAGCCCGCCAGGATGCTCTCGATTGTGCATCTGTAGAAGTTTGTGAGTGCTTTTGGTGACAAGCCGAATTTCTTCAGCCTCCTGAGGTTGAATAGGCGCTGCTGCGCCTTCTTCACGACGCTGTCAGTGTGAGTGGACCAATTCAGTTTGTCTGTGATGTGTATGCCGAGGAACTTAAAACTAGCTACCCTCTCCACTACTGTTCCATCGATGTGGATAGGGGGTGTTCCCTCTGCTGTTTCCTGAAGTCCACAATCATCTCCTTAGTTTTGTTGACGTTGAGTGTGAGGTTATTTTCCTGACACCACACTCCGAGGGCCCTCACCTCCTCCCTGTAGGCCGTCTCGTCGTTGTTGGTAATCAAGCCTACCACTGTTGTGTCGTCCGCAAACTTGATGATTGAGTTGGAGGCGTGCGTGGCCACGCAGTCGTGGGTGAACAGGGATTACAGGAGAGGGCTCAGAACGCACCCTTGTGGGGCCCCGTGTTGAGGATCAGCGGGGAGGAGATGTTGTTGCCTACCCTCACCACCTGGGGGCGGCCCGTCAGGAAGTCCAGTACCCAGTTGCACAGGGCGGGGTCGAGACCCAGGGTCTCGAGCTTGATGACGAGCTTGGAGGGTACTATGGTGTTGAATGCCGAGCTGTAGTCGATGAACAGCATTCTCACATAGGTATTCCTCTTGTCCAGGTGGGTTAGGGCAGTGTGCAGTGTGGTTGAGATTGCATCGTCTGTGGACCTATTTGGGCGGTAAGCAAATTGGAGTGGGTCTAGGGTGTCAGGTAGGGTGGAGGTGATATGGTCCTTGACTAGTCTCTCAAAGCACTTCATGATGACGGAAGTGAGTGCTACGGGCGGTAGTCGTTTAGCTCAGTTACCTTAGCTTTCTTGGGAACAGGAACAATGGTGGCCCTCTTGAAGCATGTGGGAACAGCAGACTGGTATAGGGATTGATTGAATATGTCCGTAAACACACCGGCCAGCTGGTCTGCGCATGCTCTGAGGGCGCGGCTTGGGATGCCGTCTGGGCCTGCAGCCTTGCGAGGGTTAACACGTTTAAATGTCTTACTCACCTCGGCTGCAGTGAAGGAGAGACCGCATGTTTCCGTTGCAGGCCGTGTCAGTGGCACTGTATTGTCCTCAAAGCGGGCAAAAAAGTTATTTAGTCTGCCTGGGAGCAAGACATCCTGGTCCGTGACTGGGCTGGATTTCATCTTGTAGTCCGTGATTGACTGTAGACCCTGCCACATGCCTCTTGTGTCTGAGCCATTGAATTGAGATTCCACTTTGTCTCTGTACTGACGCTTAGCTTGTTTAATAGCCTTACGGAGGGAATAGCTGCACTGTTTGTATTCAGTCATGTTGCCAGACACCTTGCCCTGATTAAAAGCAGTGGTTCGCGCTTTCAGTTTCACGCGAATGCTGCCATCAATCCACGGTTTCTGGTTAGGGAATGTTTTTATCGTTGCTATGGGAACGACATCTTCGACGCACGTTCTAATGAACTCGCACACCGAATCAGCGTATTCGTCAATATTCCCATCTGACGCAATACGAAACATGTCCCAGTCCACGTGATGGAAGCAGTCTTGGAGTGTAGAGTCAGCTTGGTCTGACCAGCGTTGGACAGACCTCAGCGTGGGAGCCTCTTGTTTTAATTTCTGCCTGTAGGCAGGGATCAGCAAAATGGAGTCATGGTCAGCTTTCCCGAAAGGGGGGCGGGGCAGGGCCTTATATGCGTCGCGGAAGTTAGAGTAACAATGATCCAAGGTTTTACCACCCCTGGTTGCGCAATCGATATGCTGATAAAATTTAGGGAGTCTTGTATTCAGATTGGCTTTGTTAAAATCCCCAGCTACAATGAATGCAGCCTCCGGATAAATGTTTTCCAGTTTGCAAAGAGTTAAATAAAGTTCGTTCAGAGCCATCGATGTGTCTGCTTGGGGGGGGATATATACGGCTGTGATTATAATCGAAGAGAATTCTCTTGGAAGATAATGCGGTCTACATTTGATTGTGAGGAATTCTAAATCAGGTGAACAGAAGGATCTGAGTTCCTGTATGTTTCCTTCATCACACCATGTCCCGTTAGTCATGAGGCATACGCCCCCGCCACTCTTCTTACCAGAGAGATGTTTGTTTCTGTCGGCGCGATGCGTGGAGAAACCCGTTGGCTGCACCGCCCTGGATAGTGTTTTCCCAGTAAGCCATGTCTCCGTAAAGCAAAGAACGTTGCAGTCTCTGTCATATACTGTCCTGTTCTCCTTACACTGTCCTGTTGTATACTACCCTGTCCTGTCATATACTACCCTGTCCTGTCATATACTACCCTGTCCTGTCATATACTGCCCTGTCCTGTCATATACTGTCCTGTTCTCCTTACACTGTCCTGTCATATACTACCCTGTCATATACTACCCTGTCCTGTCATATACTGCCCTGTCCTGTCATATACTGTCCTGTTCTCTCATATACTGTCCTGTTCTCCTTACACTGTTCTGTCATATACTGCCCTGTCCTGTCATATACTGTCCTGTCCTATCATATCCTGTCCTGTCAATCCTGCCCTGTCCTGTCATATACTGTCCTGTTCTCCTTACACTGTCCTGTCATATACTGTCCTGTTCTCCTTACACTGTCCTGTCATATACTACCCTGTCCTGTCATATACTGTCCTGTTCTCCTTACACTGTCCTGTCATATACTGCACTGTCCTGTCATATACTGCCCTGTCCTGTCATATACTGTCCTGTTCTCCTTACACTGTCCTGTTCTCCTTACACTGTCCTGTTCTCCTTACACTGTCCTGTCATATACTGTCCTGTTCTCCTTACACTGTCCTGTCATATACTGTCCTGTTCTCCTTACACTGTCCTGTCATATACTACCCTGTCCTGTCATATACTGTCCTGTTCTCCTTACACTGTCCTGTCATATACTGTCCTGTTCTCCTTACACTGTCCTGTCATATACTACCCTGTCCTGTCATATACTGTCCTGTTCTCCTTACACTGTCCTGTCATATACTGTCCTGTTCTCCTTACACTGTCCTGTCATATACTGTTCTGTTCTCCTTACACTGTCCTGTCATATACTACCCTGTCCTGTCATATACTGTCCTGTTCTCCTTACACTGTCCTGTCATATACTGTTCTGTTCTCCTTACACTGTCCTGTCATATACTACCCTGTCCTGTCATATACTGCCCTGTCCTCTGATATACTACCCTGTCCTGTCATATACTGTCCTGTTCTCCTTACACTGTCCTGTCATATACTACCCTGTCCTGTCATATACTACCCTGTCCTGTCATATACTGCCCTGTCCTCTCATATACTACCCTGTCCTGTCATATACTGTCCTGTTCTCCTTACACTGTCCTGTCATATACTACCCTGTCCTCTCATATACTGCCCTGTCCTCTCATATACTACCCTGTCCTGTCATATACTGACTGTCCTGTTCTCCTTACACTGTCCTGTTATATACTACCCTGTCCTGTCATATACTACCCTGTCTTGTCATATACTACCCTGTCCTGTCATATACTACCCTGTCCTGTCATATACTGCCCTGTCCTGTCATATACTGTCCTGTTCTCCTTACACTGTTCTGTCATATACTACCCTGTCCTGTCATATACTGTCCTGTTCTCCTTACACTGTCCTGTCATATACTGCCCTGTCCTGTCATATACTGCCCTGTCCTGTCATATACTGCCCTGTCCTGTCATATACTACCCAGTCCTGTCAGCACACATGACTGTAAGTCGCTTTGGATAAAAGCGTCTGCTAAATGGCATATATTATTATTATTATTATATTATATACTGCCCTGTCCTGTCATATACTGTCCTGTCATATACTGTCCTGTCCTATCATATCCTGTCCTGTCCTGTCAATCCTGCCCTATCCTGTCATATACTTGCCTGTTCTCCTTACACTGTCCTGTTCTCCTTACACTGTCCTGTCATATACTGTCCTGTTCTCCTTACACTGTCCTGTCATATACTACCCTGTCCTGTCATATACTGCCCTGTCCTCTCATATACTACCCTGTCCTGTCATATACTGTCCTGTTCTCCTTACACTGTCCTGTCATATACTACCCTGTCCTGTCATATACTGCCCTGCCCTGTCCTGTCATATACTGTCCTGTCATATACTACCCTGTCCTGTCATATACTACCCTGTCCTGTCATATACTGCCCTGTCCTGTCATATACTACCCTGTCCTGTCATATACTGTCCTGTTCTCCTTACACTGTCCTGTTATATACTACCCTGTCCTGTCATATACTGCCCTGTCCTGTCATATACTGTCCTGTTCTCCTTACACTATCCTGTCATATACTACCCTGTCCTGTCATATACTACCCTGTCCTGTCACTACTACCCTGTCCTGTCATATACTACCCTGTCCTGTCATATACTGCCCTGTCATATACTGCCCTGTCATATACTGTCCTGTCATATACTGTCCTGTCATATACTGTCCTGTCCTGTCATATCCTGCCCTGTCCTGTCACATACTACCCTGTCCTGTCATATACTGTCCTGTCATATACTACCCTGTCCTGTCATATACTGCCCTGTCCTGTCCTATACTGTCCTGTCATATACTACCCTGTCCTGTTATATACTACCCTGTCCTGTCATATACTGCCCTGTCCTGTCATATACTACCCTGTCCTGTCATATACTGTCCTGTTCTCCTTACACTGTCCTGTTATATACTATCCTGTCCTGTCATATACTGCCCTGTCCTGTCATATACTGTCCTGTTCTCCTTACACTGTCCTGTCATATACTACCCTGTCCTGTCATATACTACCCTGTCCTGTCACTACTACCCTGTCCTGTCATATACTACCCTGTCCTGTCATATACTGCCCTGTCATATACTGCCCTGTCATATACTGTCCTGTCATATACTGTCCTGTCATATACTGTCCTGTCCTGTCATATCCTGCCCTGTCCTGTCACATACTACCCTGTCCTGTCATATACTGTCCTGTCATATACTACCCTGTCCTGTCATATACTGCCCTGTCCTGTCCTATACTGTCCTGTCATATACTGTCCTGTTCTCCTACACTGTCCTGTCATATCCTGCCCTGTCCTGTCATATACTACCCTGTCCTGTCATATCCTGCCCTGTCCTGTCATATCCTGCCCTGTCCTGTCATATACTACCCTGTCCTGTCATATACTGTCCTGTCCTGTCCTGTCATATACTGTCCTGTTCTCCTTACACTGTCCTGTCATATACTGTCCTGTTCTCCTTACACTGTCCTGTCATATACTGCCCTGTCCTGTCATATACTGCCCTGTCCTGTCATATACTGCCCTGTCCTGTCATATACTACCCAGTCCTGTCAGATACTGCCCTGTCCTGTCATATACTGTCCTGTCATATACTGTCCTGTCCTGTCATATCCTGCCCTGCCCTGTCATGTCATATACTGTCCTGTCATATCCTGCCCTGTCCTGTCCTATACTCCCTTGTCATGTCATATGCTGCCCTGTCCTGTCCTGTCATATACTGCCCTGTCTTGTTCTCCTACACTGCCCTGTCATATCCTGCCCTGTCATATACTGCCCTGTCCTGTCATATACTGCCCTGTCCTGTCATATACTGTCCTGTTCTCCTACACTGCCCTGTCATATACTGCCCTGTCCTGTCATATCCTGCCCTGCCCTGTCATATCCTGCCCTGTCCTGTCATATACTGTCCTGTCATATACTGCCCTGTCCTGTCATATACTGTCCTGTTCTCCTTACACTGTCCTGTCATATACTGTCCTGTCCTGTCATATACTGCCCTGTCCTGTCATATACTGCCCTGTTCTCCTACACTGCCCTGTCATATACTGCCCTGTCCTGTCATATACTGTCCTGTCCTGTCATATACTGTCCTGTTCTCCTACTCCTCCTAAATACAATATAGCAAGTAAAACACTGGAATGGTAGTTTTGCAATGGAAGAATGTGCAAAGTAGAAATAAAAATAATGGGGTGCAAAGGAGCAAAATAAATAAATAAATTAAATACAGTTGGGGAAGAGGTAGTTGTTTGGGCTAAATTATAGGTGGGCTATGTACAGGTGCAGTAATCTGTAAGATGCTCTGACAGTTGGTGCTTAAAGCTAGTGAGGGAGATAAGTGTTTCCAGTTTCAGAGATTTTTGCAGTTCGTTCCAGTCACTGGCAGCAGAGAACTGGAAGGAGAGGCGGCCAAAGAAAGAATTGGTTTTGGGGGTGACCAGAGAGATATACCTGCTGGAGCGTGTGCTACAGGTGGGAGATGCTATGGTGACACAGCGAGCTGAGATAAGGGGGGACTTTACCTAGCAGGGTCTTGTAGATGACATGGAGCCAGTGGGTTTGGCGACGAGTATGAAGCGAGGGCCAGCCAACGAGAGCGTACAGGTCGCAATGGTGGGTAGTATATGGGGCTTTGGTGACAAAACGGATTGCACTGTGATAGACTGCATCCAATTTGTTGAGTAGGGTATTGGAGGCTATTTTGTAAATGACATCGCCAAAGTCGAGGATTGGTAGGATGGTCAGTTTTACAAGGGTATGTTTGGCAGCATGAGTGAAGGATGCTTTGTTGCGAAATAGGAAGCCAATTCTAGATTTAACTTTGGATTGGAGATGTTTGATATGGGTCTGGAAGGAGAGTTTACAGTCTAACCAGACACCTAAGTATTTGTAGTTGTCCACGTATTCTAAGTCAGAGCCGGCCAGAGTAGTGATGTTGGACAGGCGGGTAGGTGCAGGTAGCGATCGATTGAAGAGCATGGATTTAGTTTTACTTGTATTTAAGAGCAATTGGAGGCCACGGAAGGAGAGTTGTATGGCATTGAAGCTTGCCTGGAGGGTTGTTAACACAGTGTCCAAAGAAGGGCTGGAAGTATACAGAATGGTGTCGTCTGCGTAGAGGTGGATCAGGGAGTCACCAGCAGCAAGAGCGACCTCATTGATGTATACAGAGAAGAGAGTCGGTCCAAGAATTGAACCCTGTGGCACCCCCATAGAGACTGCCAGAGGTCCGGACAGCAGACCCTCCGATTTGACACACTGAACTCTATCAGAGAAGTAGTTGGTCACCAGGCGAGGCAATCATTTGAGAAACCAAGGCTGTCGAGTCTGTCGATGAGGATGTGGTGGTTGACAGAATCGAAAGCCTTGGCCAGATCAATGAATACGGCTGCACAGTAATGTTTCTTATCGATGGCGGTTAAGATATAGTTTAGGACCTTGAGCGTGGCTGAGGTGCACCCATGACCAGCTCTGAAAACAGATTGCATAGCAGAGAAGGTATGGTGAGATTCAAAATGGTCGGTAATCTGTTTGTTGACTTGGCTTTCGAAGACCTTAGAAAGGCATGGTAGGATAGATATAGGTCTGTAGCAGTTTGGGTCAAGAGTGTCCTCCCCTTTGAAGAGGGGGATGACCGCAGCTGCTTTCCAATCTTTGGGAATCTCAGACGACACGAGAGGTTGAACAGGCTAGTAATAGGGGTGGCAACAATTTCGGCAGATAATTTTAGAAAGAAAGTGTGGGTGGAATGGAATGGTATCAACCACATGGAAACCACGTGTTTTATGTGTTTGATACCATTCCATTGACTCCATTCTCGCCATTATTATGAGCTATCCTCCCCTCAGCAGCCACCACTGCTGTACACACACTGTACACATACTGTACACACTGTACACATACTGTACACACACTGTACATATACTGTACACACTGTACACATACTGTACACACAAACAATCCTGACTTGAAATATTGGCTTGTGCCTGTCTGCAACCAGTTGGTGCTAAACATTGGTAGGCTAAGTAGGTCAAAGACACTTTAATCACTTGGTGTAACAGAGGTAGTACAGTCACCTCCTGGCAGCAGAGGCAGTTGTGACAGACAGTACGCACTAAACTAGAGCATGTAGTTATCAGGAGTTGACTGTTCATCTTAACAATATCCATTCCATTAGAGGATTGTGAACAACTCAACTCAATTCAAAGGGGCTTTTTGGCGTGGGAAACCTATGTAGGCGTTGCCAAAGCAAGTGAAATAAACAAATAAAAATGACAGTGGAAAATGTGGTGTGGTAGGCCAGGGTTAGGTTAATGACTGAACTAACTGGGCCTCAAACCCTGCTCACCCCTCCCCCTTACCCCCTCACCTTTTCTTATCAACAAACACAGGAAAAAGAGGCCTCATGATTAGCCAGGCACGTAGGGATGTGCATCTTTCCCTTTCAAGAAGATTCGATATGCATCTAGATACTTGTTCTGCAATACGATACAGGAATGATACATTTTGGTTTGAAATGATTCAATGCGATTCGGTTTGATTAGAGGAACGAATCGATGCGATTCGGTTTGATGCGATAAGATTTGATGCATTAACAGTTGTTGCATAAACACATACATTTTTCGTTCTAAATTAAAATCTGCTGCTGATGGAGCTCTGAGCTGACTTCTCTCTCTCTCTCTGTGTGTGTGTGTGTGTGTGTGTGTGTGTGTGTGTGTGTGTGTGTGTGTGTGTGTGTGTGTGTGTGTGTGTGTGTGTGTGTGTGTGTGTGTGTGTGTGTGTGTGTGTGTGTGTGTGTGTGTGTGTGTGTGTGCAAATTATGTACAGAGTTTACGAAACATTAGGAACACCTTCCTAATATTGAGTTGCACTCCATTTTGCCTCAGAACAGCCTCAATTCGTCGTGGCATCAAATCGTTGGGACTACAAGGCATCGAAAACGTTCCACAGGGATGCTGCTCCATGTTGGCTGGATGCCTTTGGGTGGTGGACCATTCTTGGTACACAAGGGAAACTGTTGAGCGTGAAAAACCCAACAGCATTGCAGTTCTTGACACAATCAAACCAGTGCATCTGGCACCTTACTACCATACCCCTTTCAAAGGCACTTAAATATTTTGCCTTGTCCATACACCCTCTGAGTGGTACACATACACAATCCATGTCTCAACTGTCTCAAGGCTTAAAAATCCTTCTTTAACCCGTCTCCTCCCCTTCATCTATGCTGATTGAAGTGACATCAATAAGATATTATAACTTTCACCTGGATTCATGTCATGGAAATGTTTTGTACGCTCAGTGTATATGTCTATGGTGGATGTAGTCACCTGAGCTGAGCCATAAGGGAGACTAGTGGGCATCTACCACCCCACTATCATATATTTTTTTGGGGGGGGGGGGCAACGCAGCCTGTTTTTTTTCTCCCCTCACTTTTGATCTGAAATTCACCATCACTTACTTGTCATTTTTTCAGATTAAAATTGTCTGAGCTAGTAATGTGTCGATATTTATCTTTAAAAATGATCTATGACATAGCCAATGAATATAGAGCCTCGAATTTCACCCCCGTTCTCAAAATTGAATGGTTTTGACTGTTCTGAAGTTTCTATGGAGCGCTTCTCCTCCTGCTTGGACCATGTAGTGCCGCTTACAAAAGTGATTGCTGTCCTTGTTTTGAAATGATCAACTTTACCCTGTATATCTAAAAATGACCATATACACTGATTGTTTAAAGCAAAAACACAATTTTCAAATTCAAATTACATTGATTCAAATTACAACAGTGCACAGTTTGACTCGGGGTTGATTGGCATGCAAAAATGACTTGTAGATCAATGACTGTCAACGCAGTTACATGTTTAGTTCATACACTGAAGGAGAGGACAGTCACAAAATATGAGATGTATTTTTGGAAGGTAGAAAGAAATTAATATGAGCACAAAATGTCAGTGAAACGACAATTTGTAACGTTTGAATTGATTTTCTGACCAACGAACGCTAAATTTGTATCGGTTTGGGGTCCCACAGACCGATGCACTCATCTTAAACATTTGAACCTGTGGGGATTCGTTACATCCTTACAGCCAGGCCAAAACACACACAGCTGCACCAACGCTCAGATACACACATCTGACTGGCCCTGGGGGCTGATGACAGCACGACATCAAATAACAAACGTCAATGTAGACAGTGGGCAACAACAACAACATCATCATAAAGGTTCTCTGGATAAGTATGAGCTAAAGCTCCCTGTTGCTATGGGGAGAGGGAGTAACCATGGTAACCAACACTAGGCGATGTGGATAGCCTCACCTGGGGCTTATTCACAAGGGTGCCATGTTTATAGAGTGCTTAGATAGAAATGTGTTATCTAGAACAGACATGGTACTAAGAATAACAAATACTATCAGCTCTATACTGTATATTTCTATCTGCAATGTTTCTGATCTATACATTGGCTTACTTTAAAAGCACAGACCTTTAGTCACCTAAGCATACATCAGTGGCAGTCAGTGCCATTTAAGATGAGGAAGGACGATTAAAAAAAATAAGAGCATGGCCTTATTTCTAATACAGCATATTGGGTGACTGTCATTCATATTCCATTCATCCAGTCGCACATTCAATACCACCTTGAACACTCATGCCTGCATGTAGCTGATCTAGGGTGCAATTCTATTGGACAAATTCATGTACAGTGGGGAGAACAAGTATTTGATACACTGCCAATTTTGCAGGTTTTCCTACTTACAAAGCATGTAGAGGTCTGTAATTTTTGTATCATAGGTACACTTCAACTGTGAGAGACGGAATCTAAAACAAAAATCCAGATAATCACATTGTATGATTTTTAACTAATTAATTTTCATTTTATTGCATGACATAAGTATTTGATCACCTACCAACCAGTAAGAATTCCGGCTCTCACAGACATGTTAGAAGCCCTCTTGTTTTCCACTCATTACCTGTATTAACTGCACCTGTTTGAACTCGTTATCTGTATAAAAGACACCTGTGCACACACTCAATCAAACAGACTCCAACCTCTCCACAATGGCCAAGACCAGAGAGCTGTGTAAGGACATCAGGATAAGGACATCAGGGTGAAATTGTAGACCTGCACACAGCTGGGATGGGCTACAGGACAATAGGCAAGCAGCTTGGTGAGAAGGCAACAACTGTTGGCACAATTATTAGAAAATGGAAGAAGTTCAAGATGACGGTCAATCACGCTCGGTCTGGGGCTCCATGCAAGATCTCACCTCGTGGGGCATCAATGATCACGAGGAAGGTGAGGGATCAGCCCAGAACTACACGGCAGGACCTGGTCAATGACCTGAAGAGAGCTGGTACCACAGTCTCAAAGAAAACCATTAGTAACACACTACGCCGTCATGGATTAAAATCCTGCAGCGCACGCAAGGTCCCCCTGCTCAAGCCAGCGCATGTCCAGGCCCGTCTGAAGTTTGCCAATGACCATCTGGATGATCCAGAGGAGGAATGGGAGAAGGTCATGTGGTCTGATGAGACAAAAATAGAGCTTTTTGGTCTAAACTCCACTCGCCATGTTTGGAGGAAGAAGAAGGATGAGTACAACCCCAAGAACACCATCCCAACCGTTAAGCATGGAGGTGGAAACATCATTTTGATTTGATTGATATACAGATTTTAAAGGATTTATACTTTTACTTTTGATACTTGAATACATTTAAAACCAAAATACTTTTAGACTTTTACTCAAGTAGAATTTCACTGACTGACTTTTTATTAAGGTATCTAAACTTTTAGTCAAGTACTTTTCTCACCACTGCCAGTTTGTCGCGTGCGGCTTTGCAGTAACACATACCACATGGCTATGCAGACACGCTTGTACATTTATTTTGCAATGCTCACGCTTGCAACGTGGCCGATGAAAATTGCATGTTAGACTGGAGACGGATAACAGGTTGTTACAGGATGACATACGGTGGAAAGGATACAGCCGCTCAGCAGAGGGGATTGGAGCAGTGGGGAGATGTATCAGAGAGGCCTGATCTAATGCTCCTCCAGGTGGAGGGATTCAGTCTCTCCTGCACTCTCTCTCTTTCCCGGTCTTTCTCCACCTCAGACCTTTTCACTCTCTCTCCCTCTCGGTCTCTCTCTCAAGTCTCGCCATCTCTCACTATCTTTCAGTGTTCCGATCCTTGATAAAACCATGGCCAGATCATAAGGTGCCATTTCAGATATGTCCATGGACTTAGCCTTTCTCAGTAGGCTGGAAACTTGATTTTCTCTCACACAAGTCATGCATTGATGTCAATGGGAGATTTGAGTGAACGTTTGAGTTGCAGAGTACTTATCTCCAGATAGGATTCTTCCCTCTAACAACACATATAAACTCTACAACACATCCTGCTCTGTGACTGACTAGTTGACTGGGGAAGTAGCTGCATATTTGGCAGCTGTATGTCAGTATCAAGAGACCTAAGTCTCCATACTGTAGCGGTCTGTGTTGTCGGTGGCTACAGTGGAGGTAGAAAGCTGTAGGACTACGACAACCGCTACAGAATATGGCGTCATCATCCCATGTGACTGGTCTGACATGTTGATGTTTGTTAGAGTTTCGCTATCACCTTGACGCTGGAAAGCCCCCCCCCCCCCCCCTCCAGTCCCATCCCATCCACACACACAAACACCCTTGTCAAGAGCCCGCATTTTGTGCCACTGTGCTTCAGAGCTTCTAGGACTCCTCCCCCCCTACCTCCCTCCCCATGTCTCACCCTGCCTCCCCCATGAGCTCCATCAACAGCACTGCTCAGCAGCTTGATAACAGTACCTAAAAGACTTTCGTCATTGTTGGTAATCAGGCCTACTACAGTATGCAGACGACACAACAGTAGTAGGCCTGACACCCAACAATGACGAGACAGCCTACAGGGAGGAGGTGAGGGCCCTGGGAGTGTGGTGCCAGAAAAACAACCTCTCACCCAACGTCAACAAAACAAAGGAGCTGCTTGTGGACTTCAGGAAACAGCAGAGAGAGCACCCCCTATCCACATCGACTGCAGTGGAGAACGTGGAAAGCTTCAAGTTCCTCGGCATCCACCCACACAGACAGTGTGGTAAAGAAGGTGCAACAGCGCCTCTTCAACCTCAGGAGGCTGAAGAAATTTGGCTTGACACCTAAAACCCTCACAAACTTTTACAGATTCACAATAGAGAGCCTCCTGTTGGGCTGTATCACCACCTGGTATGGCAACTGCCCCGACTGCAACCGCAAAACTCTCCAGAGGGTGATGTGGTCTGCCCAACGCATCATTGGGGGCAAACTACCTGCACTCCAGGAAACCTACACCACCCGATGTCACAGGAAGGCCAAAAAGATCATCAAGGACAACAACCACCCGAGCCACTGCATGTCCACCCCGCTATCATCCAGAAGGTGAGGTCAGTACAGGTGCATCAAAGAGACTGAAAAACAGCTTCTATCTCAAGGCCATCAATCAGACTGTTAAATAGCCATCACTAGCACATTAGTGGCTGCTTTCCTAAATGCATAGACTTGAAATCACTGGCCACTTTAATAATTGGAACAATAGTCACTTGAATAATGTTCACATATTTTCCATTACTCATCTCATATGTATATATTGTATTCTGTCCTATTCTACTGTATCTTAGTCTATTCCCCTCTGACATTGCTCGTCCAAATATTTATATTCTTATATATTCCATTCATTCATTTTAGATTGTGAGTATTGTTAGATATTAATGCACTGTTGGAGCTAGAAACACAAGCGTTTCGCTACACCCGCAATTAGAGGTCGCCCGATTAATCGGAATGGCAGATTAATTAGTGCCGATTTCAAGTTTTCATAACAATCGGATTTTTTTTTTTTACACCTTTATTTAATCTTTATTTAACTAGGCAAGTCAGTTAAGAACACATTCTTATTTTCAATGACGGCCTAGGAACGGTGGGTTAACTGCCTCGTTCAGGGGCAGAACGACAGCTTTTCACCTTGTCAGCTCGGGGGGATCCAATCTTACAGTTAACAAGTCCAATGCAATAATGACCTGCCTCTCTCTCGTTGCACTCCACAAGGAGACTTGTGATGCGAATGCAGTAAGCCAAGGTAAGTTGCTAGCTAGCATTAAACGTATCTTATAAAAAACAATGGTTGATAATATTACTATATATTATCTAGCGTGTCCTGCGTTGCATATAATCTGACTGAGCATACAAGTATCTAAGTATCTGACTGAGCGGTGGTAGGCAGAAGCAGGCACGTAAACATTCATTCAAACAGCACTTTCGTGCGTTTTGCCAGCAGCTCTTCATTATGCATCAAGCATTGCGCTGTTTATGACTTCAAGCCTATCAACTCCCGAGATGAGGCTGGTAACCGAAGTGAAATGGCTGGCTAGTTAGCGCGCGCTAATAGCATTTCAAACGTCACTCACTCTGAGCCTGTGGTTGTTTCCTTTGCTCTGCATGGGTAACGCTACTCGAGGGTGGCTGTTGTCATTGTGTTCCTGGTTCGAGCCCAGGGAGGAGTGAGGAGAGGGACGGAAGCTATACTGTTACACTGGCAATACTAAAGTGCCTATAAGAACATCCAACAGTCAAAGTTTAATGAAATACAAATGGTATAGAGGGAAATAGTCCTATAATTCCAATAATAACTACAACCTAAAATTTCTTACCTGTGAATATTGAAGTCTCATGTTAAAAGGAACCACCAGCTTTCATATGTTCTCATGTTCTGAGGAAGGAACTTAAACGTTAGCTTTCTTACATAGCACATATTGCACTTTTACTTTCTTCTCCAACACTTTGTTTTTGCATTACTTAAACCAAATTGAACGTTTCATTATTTATTTGAGGCTAAATTGAATTTATTGATGTATTATATTAAGTTAAAATAAGTGTTCATTCAGTATTGTTGTAATTGTCATTATTACAAATTTTAAAAAATGTAAAAGAATATTGTAAAAATCGGCCGATTAATCGGTATCGGCTTTTTTTGGTCCTCCAATAATCGGTATCAGTGTCGACGTTGAAAAATCATAATCGGTCGACCTCTACCCGCAATAGCATCTGCTAAACACGTGTATGTGACAAATAACATTTGATTTGAACACAGAGAAGAGAGAGAGAGAGAGAGAGAGAGAGAGAGAGAGAGAGAGAGAGAGAGAGAGAGAGAGAGAGAGAGAGAGAGAGAGAGAGAGAGAGAGAGAGAGAGAGAGAGAGAGAGAGAGAGAGAGAGAGAGAGAGAAGAGGTTCTGTGTTTTTTTACACAAAAATCAACTGTAATGGTTGGTCTTGTCCCATCTTGATTACTGTCCGGTAATATGGTCAATGGCAGCAAAGAAAAACCTAGCAAAGCTGCAGCTGGCTCAAAACAGAGCAGCATGCGTTGCCCTTAACCACACACATTCAGGGCGGCAGGTAGCCTAGTGGTTAGTGTTGGGCCAGTAACCGGAAGTTTGCTGGCTCGAATCCCCGAGCTGACAAGATAAAAATCTGTCGTTCTGCTCCTGAACAAGGCTGTTAACTCACTGTTCCCTGGTAGGCCGTCATTGTAAATAACTGACTTGCCTGGTTAAATAAATAACTAACAACAACATGCATGCCAGTCTTTCATGGTTAAGGGTTGACACTAGAGATTAACTGCTTCTCTTGTAATTTTTATGAGAAATATTACTGTGACAAAAATGCCAGATTGTCTGCATAATGAAATAACATTCAGCTCAGATACCCCACAAGACATGCCACCAGGGGTCTCTTCAGACACCCATACATATGCCACCAGCGGTCTCTTCACAGTTCCCAAGTCCAAAACGAATTCCCGGCAATGCTCAGTTTTAAACATAGCCATAATCACACATGGAACTCCCTTCCATCTCCAATTACTCAACCAACAGCAAAATTACATACCATATATCATTTTGTTGTTGTACTGTTTGTATTACTTTTTAGTTGCATTATTTGTATATCATTGTATTTTAAATGTGTGTGACTTTCCTTGTCTATCAGTGTATCAGTGTTAAGTTACTTTTGATGTTTTGTGGACCCCAGGAAGAGTAGCTGCTGCTTCTGCAAAAGCTAACGGGATCCAAACTAACAAGAGAGAGAGAGAGAGAGAGAGAGAAAGAGACGAAGGGTATAGGAAGAAAAACAAAAGGACAGTAGAGAGAAAGCGAGAGAGGAGGAATAAAAAAGAAAGAGTGTGGAGAAAGAAGGGATTGTTTGAGGAGAAAACAACAACCTTCATCCAAATCTGACAAAAAAGAAAAGAAGCCTTCAAAAGTTTAGGCTGACTCTCGTAACAATCCCAAACCAAAATGGCATCTATGTGCCACAGCAGTGGGTTGGGTAAGACTGGGGTCTTTTTCCAAACAAAATGTTATGTCAGTCTAGAGAATATACCATTATTAACATGCTCTATTTTAGTTGCCTCAGTCACATTCTAATGCCTTGATTCCATCCGAAATACGCAGCAAATGTATTTAATACTTTACCCCCCAGATTGGTAAAATGAGTTGTGGTATTGAGTAGAAACTACAATTTAATTACTGAACATGTGTAATGTTGTGTAAGACTATTTACTAAGCGGAGAACATTAAACCTTTTTTAACATTAAACCTGTCTTTCCTAGAGATGAAAGTCTGATTTACAGTTTTACTGCAATATACACTACCAGACAAAAGTTTTAGATCACCTAAAGTTTTATTTATTTATGTTGTACTGTTTTATACATTGTAGAATAATAGTGAAGACATCAAAACTGTGAAATAACACACATCGAATCATATAGTAACCCAAAAAGTGTTAAATACATCAAGATATATTTTATTTTTTAGATTCTTCAAGGTAGCCACCCTTCGCCTTTAACAGCTTTAACACTTGGAATTTCCTCAACCAGCTTCACCTGGAATGCTTTTCCAACAGTCTTGAAGGAGTACTTGTTGAGCACTTGTTGGCTGCTTTCCCTTCACTCTGTGGTCCAACTCCTCCCAAACCATCTCAATTTGGTTGAGGGTGGGGGATTGTGGAGGCCAGGTCATCTGATGCAGCACTACATCACTCTCCTTCTTGGTAAAATAGCCATTACACAGACTGGAGGTGTGTTGGGTCATTGTCCCATTGAAAAACAAATGCTAGTCCCACTAAGCCCAAACCAGATGGGATGGCATATCGCTGCAGAATGCTGTGGTAGCCATGCAGGTTAAGTGTGCCTTGAATTCTAAATCAATCACAGACAGTGTCACCAGCAAAGCACCCACCATAACACCTCCTCCTCTATGCTTTACGATGGGAAATACACATGCAGAGATCATCTGTTCACCCACACCGCGTCTCACAAAGATAAGGCGGTCGGAACCAAGAATCTCAAATTTGAACCCCAGACCAAAGCACAAATTTCCACCGGTCTAATGTCCATTGCTCGTGTTTCTTGGCCCAAGCAAGTTTCTTGGTGTCCTTTAGTAGTGGTTTCTTTGCAGCAATTTGAACATGTTCTCCTCTGAACAGTTGATGTTGAGATGTGTCTGTTACTTGAAACACAGAGTGATGGTTGCTGATAATGGGCCTCTGTACGCCTATGTAGATATTCCATTAAAAAAACAGCCATTTCCAGCTACAATAGTCATTTACAACATGAACAATGTCTACACTGTATTTCAGATCAATTTGATGTTATTTTAATGGACAGAAAAATGTCTTTTCTTTCAAAAACAAGTACATTTCTAAGTGACCCCCAACTTTTGAATGGTAGTGCAGGAGATCAACTTTATTCAGTGAGTTCGACACCTTTTATGAACTAGTCAACACTTGCTGTTCAAACGTCAAACAAAGCATAGTAAATAGCCTATGCACCATGGCTGGCTATGGGCTATAGGAAACACGCAAGAGAAAATAAAGAATGTGCCAGAAAACAGTAATTAGGCTAAGTGGATTTCGGCTCATCATTACCACTTAGAACCCCACAATGGAAGTGTCATAATACCTAGTGGTTAAACAGGGAAATAGTTCCTTCTCGACACCCTCAACTGTTAGTGGCAATGTAGTGATACACACACACATTCCTAGTTGTCTATGGTTGTCTCCACTTCACACTTCTGGCTCACATAAAATAACCTGCTAATGTAATGACTGTAGAGCATGTTCATAGCCTTATTATTTTCCAACAGTGAGTTTAGAGATACATTGTGGTGTGTGTGTGTGTGTGTGTGTGTGTGTGTGTGTGTGTGTGTGTGTGTGTGTGTGTGTGTGTGTGTGTGTGTGTGTGTGTGTGTGTGTGTGTGTGTGTGTGTGTGTGTGTGTGTGTGTGTGCTTCCGTAGTCCACTCACCATGGAAGAATCTCTTGACCTTGAGGTATCCCACACTGAGCCGGAGAACGGACAGTTTGTCCAGCCGACCCCTGACCTCTTGGGAGAAGGGCAGAAGGCCAGTCAGCCGGTCCAGCTCCCCGTTCAGACGGTCCCGGTGACGTTTAGACGGGTTGGTCATCACCACACCGTCCCCTGGAGCAGGGTTCAGACTGGGGACAGGCAGGGGAGGGGAGGGGAGGGGGATATAGGAATTTACTGAACAGAGCTGAACTACTGCAGCTGTTTTTCAGAGGCTTTAGCTCAGAGGGCTAACAGACTGAGGCCAGATACGAGAAGACGAGGGACGATTAGGAATCTACTGAACACAGACTGGAGTAATGCATGTGATTGTCAGAGGCTTTAGCTCGGTGAGCTAACATAATGTTGTGGTGCACAGATGACCCAGGTTCAAAACTAGTCAGTCAGTCATTATTGACATGATCTGGATACCTTGAGGTGATGCCCATCAGCTATTGGGGCCATTCAGGGGAGGAGGAGGTGAAGTATAGTAGATTTGATACCTGGTCAGTCAAACGTATGTTTATGTCATCTGTAGTGTCCCTGTAGTCAACAGCAGGCTGAGATACTGTTTCAGGGCAATTTCTCTCACCAGATAAACAACAAAAGGCGTGTTCACACTGCACCTTAGCCCAGGGCTAACTGGCCCAGCTCAGGAGCTCCAGAATCACAGTGTAGTCAGTGGCACAGGTCAAGAACAACATATAGAATTCTTACCATAACTAAAAAGATTGCAATTTTGAAACTGCAGTAAAAGTGAAGAAACTGCAGTCGACTGTGGGGTTTTGGATGCAGTATTTGCAGCATATTGCAGTTAAACTGCACTCTAACTGCAGTTGTACTGCAGTGTACTGCAGTTATACTGCACTCTGACTGCAATATTTTTTCATAAGGGCACTGTCCAAACACTGCATTTTCACCCAAATTGCATATGCTTGTAATACCTGTGATGCGTTCTGCATGCTATTTTAATAAGTACATTTATACTATTTTCATCCTTCCATCTGAAGACAAAATCCTGACAAAAAACAAAATACTTGAATCAGTGCAAAAATATTGGTTGCTATGGCTAATTATGACAATTTGTTAGTTAATCTATCCTTATGAACCGCATAGCATATCATTACAGCAGTATGTACCGGTAAAATAAACTCAGCAAAAAAAGAAACGTCCTCTCACTGTCAACTGAGTATATTTTCAGCAAACTTAACGTGTAAATATTTGTATGAACATAACAAGATTCAACAACTGAGACATAAACTGAACAAGTACCACAGACATGTGACTAAAATAAATGGAATAATGTGTCCCTGAACAAAGGAGGGGGGGTCAAAATAAAAATAACAGTCAGTATTTGGTGTGGCCACCAGCTGCATTAAGTACTGTAGTGCATCTCCTCCTCATGGACTGTATCCGATTTGCCAGTTCTTGCTGTGAGATGTTACCCCACTCTTCCACCAAGGCACCCAGACATTTCTGGGGGGAATAGCCCTAACCCTCTCCCTTCGATCCAACAGATCCCAGACATGCTTAATGACCATTCCACAGGTGCATGTTCATTAATTGTTTATGGTTCATTGAACAAGCATGGGAAACGGTGTTTAAACCCTTTACAATGAAGACCTGTGAATTTATTTGGATTTTTATGAATTATCTTTGAAAGACAGGGCCCTGAAAAAGGGACATTTCTTTTTTTGCTGAGTTTGTTAGCTAGCTGCCTAACGTTAGCTGGCTACTAATATATCAAATCTTCCAGTATATGAACTATATGCTATTCAACTACCCAACATTTATTGACTTGATTATTCATGTCACTCTTACCTTAGCTACATTTGAATGTACCAGAGCGCAGAATAACTGATGAATTTACAAACACTCAACACCCGATGAATATGGCCAACGTTGGGGGAAAATAACGTAATTCAATTCTTGCCAGCAGCACAGTTAGTCACCAACGTTTTGGATAACATGAAAAAAAGCCTTACCAGCTCTGCTAGGGTGAGTAGAATGGTAAGAGTGAGGATGTGTTATCTTATTTGTGTCTGGAAGTAGCTGGAAAGCTATCCAACTTTAGCATGTTAGTTTGGGTGCTTGACTGCCTTTGTTAGGTCAGAGAGCTTGGATCAACCCTGCTACTTGGCCAGAGCGGGCAGTGTACGCTCTGAACAGTCTGAATTTCCAAAACACCCAAATTCATAAAATGTCTAACTAGTCATTTGTTATGCTAACAAGCTAGCAATAGGCTGCATAGCAACAACATACATTTCCGGTAGACATGCGAAGCTCAACTGAAAGGTTAGCATTTGTTTACAGTATACTAAAATGAACTAATAGTATATAGTGTGAAGTATATACTCATTAAGCATATAGTATATTAGTATGGGTATTCGAACACAGCTTGAGTTTGTGAGTATATTGATAAGATGTGTACATATGTTCTGATTGCAGGTTTGAAACCTGTTATCAACATGTATATTGCAGGGGGTAGTGGAAAAATACCGAAATGTAGTGTGTGGGGCCGTTGGTCATGCGAAAAGTGGAGGGGCAATATTGGCTAAATTTACGACAGGAAAATTATTATATTTAGTGGGGACACAGGCAGAATCGAAAGCGGTTGGTCAACCGTGCCCGTAATTGTTTCTTTGGGGTATTAGGTTGATTGTGGAGGTCTGCACACTGCACACTGTATAGTAATTTAGACTAAGAATGCATTGAGATACCAATCTGTAATTACCACAAGTGATGAGAATAGTTCATGTTGGGAATATAAGATGAATATACTGTTTGTAAATGTACATTTTAACCGTGACGATGGGTGCTAAGTTGAGGGTCTTGAATTTGAGTGATAGACTCAACGTGAAGCATTGAAGACAGTCATTCTAAATGTGGGTTGTATAACATTGATAGTAGAGGTTTTGTTGTACCATGTTATCATAAGTCTAATGTTAAAATGCATTAATATATATGGCTTTCTGGATGATACAGCACAATTGACTTGAGCAGGTTTTAGTATGTTTATAACTATATAAGTGGACTAGCAGTAATGACTAACGTGTTATGGGTTAGATAATGATTCATTGTGCAAAATATATTTGTAGCCGGAGGCTAAGTACATACAGGGACAGAATGTTTGCATAAGAGTGTGCCAAATGATAGGTGACCATTGCTGTACATTCATACCCTAGGGTGAGGTTAACTTGACTATTATAGTGGAGCATCT
Organism: Oncorhynchus gorbuscha; assembly: GCF_021184085.1. Taxonomy (NCBI): domain Eukaryota; kingdom Metazoa; phylum Chordata; class Actinopteri; order Salmoniformes; family Salmonidae; genus Oncorhynchus; species Oncorhynchus gorbuscha. The sequence continues at coordinate 41,253,834 of NC_060183.1, read as the reverse complement.
GAAAGAGCTCAGTGGTGATCTCGCAAAAGAACACCAACCAGACAACGATTGGAATCGGTTTGGATGGGTTATTATTTGGTGTTATGGGAGCTACAATATATTATAGGTTGATTTATGGCATAGTTATTTTTTTTTACAATAATGCTTATTATAGTCGATTCCAACACCTGTTAAGAAATTGTTCAGCAAAGCCATTGAGTTTATTCTTGCCATGTCATTACTGACCCCTGAAGGAAGCACCCAGAACCCTATTTACCTGATTTATTTCCTGTCTGATGAAGACGATGATAATCCATAACACCAAGGTAAAAACATTCAGTTAATAGTGCAGCCTGTCCATGTCCACAGAGGGATGGGGGTTATGTGAATGATGCTCCCAAGGTAGAGTTAAGGCCCTACCATCATGGTGACCCTGTGGCAATATGGACAGTCTCAACGAAGTGATTTCCTTGTGTGTGGTGATAAAGTATGTAGTGATGTTTAAATTCATATGTTCCTTTCCCCTTTCTGAGAGTGAATTGCACTATGTGAAGTGTTGAAACTCAATGACAACGGAAGTAACTTACAATTGTAATGTACTAAGTGTAAGAAAGTCTTTACTCTTTTCCTCATGTTAATGCTTGTTTAATGAAAATGCTTGTAAGTCACTTTCCATAAGGTTGATACTTAGTCTCAAAAGGGAGGAAATGTCATGGAAAATTGATAGAGGAATTTTAAATTCCCTTATGTTTTATTGCCAAAACCAATTTAATTCGCACTCATTTCTAATTCATGATAAGTTGTAAGTTTATCATTTGCATGAATTAGTAAGAGACCAGTCTTAAAAAACAAGTTCAGCATTTATTCTTGATGAGTACTGAATGCTCACACACATTACCACAGGTTATAAACTGAAAATGACGTCAGCGTTCCGTTTCACAAACAGAGGGACCCTCTAATTCTCAAGCCTCCGCGTTATCAGCACGAAGTCAAGGCCAGTCAGCATAAATCAACATTCCCGACCATTTTGGAGATGGCCCGTTCCCACCACCTGGAGATTTGTACAACTGAATGAACTTAAAGAACAGACCTTCATTGTTACTTAACTTCCTGACTACATTATATACAATTGTGAAAGGGAGCAAGAGGGACAGTACATTATAGCATTTGGACTAGTCAGTTTCTGATTGGAATGTATACATAATTAGTCATTTCAAACATATTTTCCTCTATCAATCCTCCCTTTGATCAAATATTATACATTCAATTCTACATCTAGTTTTATTTAATCATAAAAAATGAAAGTATAAACGAACTTATCTAACCTTTTTATAGAGGTTTATCAGATTATCATATGAATAGACAAATAATCAACAAATCAATTATAAATGTTTATCCAACTCTCCACATTTCATTAATCAATTCTAACCTTAACTCCAACTGTTTTTAAATCTACATCAGAATCATAACTCTTCCTTCCAGGATTCTTTTTTGTTTTTCTTTTTACAATCTTCATCAAAAAAACAGTTTAATCATTGAAACAAATTACAATCTAATTCCCCTTCATGTCAACACTATTCTCATCAAACATAAATTCCCCACAAATGACAGATCCGGATTCGTCCACTTCCTCTGTAGACATGCCTCCAGTCCTACACAGGTCAGAATCTGGAATCGGCCCATAACGCACCATCCGTTGGGTCATTGATCTTTCCAGAGTCCTGGAAACAAGGCCTCGCACACAGGGAATTAGACAACAGCCGCATAAAATTAATACAGTCATACAGGTTGATACAGCCCAAAACACCACATTTTTCCATAAATACTGTCTACCCAATTTAGTTCAGAGAAGTATCCACCCCAGAGTTTCTGCCAACCCGTGAGCCAGGGTGGTCAAACCAGCTGAGGCTTCGGGCACTGATTCGTCCGGAGCCGTGCTACCTGGGATGTAAGACATGGTCCTGATTATCACGCCCACTTCCTCCTTTTATCTAATGCAATTCTATTCTGTCAGGTCTTCCAGCTGGTTGCTTCAGTCTGTTCTACAAAACCTTTAACAACACCTTTGGTATTCCTGCTAAAGCGCTGTTGATTACCATAACTATAATTACACACCTCGTGGAATCCCAATGTTATCAATATATACTGTCGTCAAAAGACCCAGATGGAGCATCTCTCTCGTTTTGGCTAACTTCACGTCTTGGTGTTGTATGAGTGTAAAAGGCATTCCTAAATGTACTAGAGCGCATAGCCCAGTCCAATCAGTCGGTAATACCGACCACAAATTCATTCCCCCGCACAACCACCAGATGTCAGCCCTGGCCACCTTCAACATTTTGAAATCTCCAGAGTTCAACCAGCCTGTCAAATCAGACATGGTCTCGTCAGTGATAATATTCTCTGTCTTATTGCAGGTACCAACTTCCCCCACGTATTTCCCGTGTGTACGTTATCTGGCAAAACAGTAATATTCTCCTCTCGTCACGGTAAAGGGAGGAAGTCTTGATTTAAATGGAACCTGGGGATATAAATAGTGTAAATCAATACAGCTATCATTACTTGGCATTCCTGCTTTCATGAACAGCTTTACCATACATGCCATTCCCTTACTATACTTTACCTGGTCCCAAATTGAGTGTATGGGTTTACATAGCCATCCCTTTCAGTGTGAGCTATGACCTGGCTCCACGACTTACACGGTGATTTACACAATTACTTCCCATAGAGTCCCATGGTTCTAGACTGCCAAGGGGTGAATGACCCCAATTGATCTACACAAAATTCTACTGAGAGATCCTTGCCCAATTCCACCCTCACTTCCTTACTATTTTGTTTCAGTGACCTTCAGAGAATCTTAGGTAACATCCCATTTCCCTCATCTAGCACATGAGTCAAATTATCCTCTTTGGCACTTTCCGGGGGATCATGGTGAATCAGGAATATGGCCCCCACAATAAAACAGCTCAGGACAGTCAGTGCACACGTGAAGCCCCACCCTCTCCCTGAGAACATATCAACAGCCAGAGGCCAAGCCATCACTTCTCTTCTATGAACGCTCACAGCTGGGGAAAGGTCAGGTATAGGGAATCTTCAGAAGGAGTTTGACCCCCGTTCCATATGGGTCACGGTTCCTCTCCTTCCCCTGTGACCGCTCGACAGTGGCAGTATGACTCACCCCCTTACAATGTGTGACATGTACCCAGGTAGCTCTTTCGGCTATTCTCACCACGAAGGCAGTCACCAGTAGTACTTGGAATGGTCCCTCCCACCGAGGCTGCTTCCAGTTTTTTTTTCTTCAATGATTGGATCCAGATCCAGTCTCCTGGTTGAATCTCGTGTGCCACCTCCCTCTAATTCTCCTGCTGGGCATAAAACTTTTGACATACGTGTTTGATTAATGAACAACCTCCTCATGTGTCCCACCATACTGCTTTCTATTTCTAATCGCCCTAATTGGGGCATTCTATAGGGTCTACCAAAAACTTTCTCAAATGGAGATAGCCCCTCCCTATCAGGGGTTATTCTAATAGTCATTAACACTATGGGCAGGCATTTTATCCCGTTCATTCCAGTACTTAGGTGTGTTTTCCTTAATCAACCTTTTACCGATCGATTCATGTTCTCGATAAGGCCAGCGCTTTGGGGGTGATAAGAACTATGTTTCTTCATATTTATATCCAATTTCTGACCTATATGCTCAATTACTTCTGGTAATCCAAATCGCGGAATTATCTCCTGACAATGCTCTAGCCACTGTTTCTGCGTCTGCTGAGGATGTAGGAAACACTTCTACCCATTTGGTATATTTATCAATTATTGTTAAACACCACTTCTTGTTTTCACTCCTAGTTAGTACACCGTGAGCAAAAGTTTTTAAAATAGTTAGTTATTCCATATGCTACAAAGTGCTGTTTAACCATTCCTACCATCCCCCCTGTTGATACATGGCTTTGCCCATGTATCAATACAGCAGCATATTTAAACAGTGATTTAGGTAAAACAGGTAGATTCCCTTTATGCCAAATACCTCCTCTATCTACAGCTCCCATTCTGACCCATTTAGAAACTTATTTACCCACTATGTTATCTTTGCTCTTCCTGCACCCCCCTCTAACTTATCTGCTCTCCCACCTTCAAGGTCTCTGCGGTGCGTGGGAGGGCTCCTCTGTATGTTTCTCATGTTTTCCAAATTTGAACTACATGGGAACTACAAACCCATGGACCCTCTTTTAGAAAAAAAAAAAAAAAATGTCTATGAGCGGCTTTTCTCCAAATTCCTTAATCAATCTATCTTAATCCCAACAATAATCCTAACTCCTCATAGATGTCCTATATTCCTGTTAAATATAATACTATTTAAAAACGTATAATCTAATAGATGCTAACCATATTAAAAATCCTTCCTACACTAACAAGCCCTCTCCTTGGGGACCCTCAGTATTCTATCCGACAATAACATGGGTTTAATATGTGTTGCAAAGTGTGGAATAAAACTTTGGTCCTGGAAAACAGAGTAAATCAGAACAAAGCATTCTTATAACCCATCTGGTCCTCTCAGCTATTCTTATCCAGCATCAGGTGGGCACCATGCCACCCTTCACGACAGGGAGAACAAACATACATGGGTCATCCTCAGTCAGTAAATAATACAGGAATTAGGGTCAGAAATCCAGTAACCACCATACCGGTATACTTACCAAACCAGTCTCCCAACCAGGGTGGACAGTCAGACTCCTCTACCCCCGACATGGTCCTCATCTCAGCAGATAGCCCATTTAAGGCCCTTAGATATACTACCATCTGGACTGGTGTTATTAGGGATATACGTACAACATTGTTCACTGAACATTTTGTAGACTCCCCCCTGACTATCAAGAAGCATATTCTAAGCAAGTCCATTCTGTATAAGACAGCCACAAATTGTCCCTACCATCGAAACCAGTCTCCGTGCCTCATTGATCAATAGCTGAATAGTCTAACATTAATTACCTGAATGGGATTTTTAGCATAGTGGTGACAGGTTCGGTCCAGGGGTGATAGAGGAGTGTGTCTGGCCCCGGTCCGTCTGAGACCTCCGGTTTTGGCAGTACCTTAATAGAAAACACACCCACCGTGTCTGTCCCGGTCCTTTGTAGTCCGGGGGTGCAAGTGCCTGCATCAGAGAGCTTAATAGTTTTGATGGTTAGTAGGATTTCATCACCTTTACAAAGTTCAACAGTGCTCCCAGGTTTCCCCCATATTATGGAAAGCCTATCCACCTTTGTGGGATCCCCTTTCTCCAGTCCCAAAACTGTCCCAAGTTGGTTATCATACGGACACCCTCCCCTATTACACAGGTAATGTCTCCCGTCTTTTGACACTCCTGTAACCGAGTGTTAAAACCAAACAAAAATATCTCAATTTCTTCCCTGCCCTGTTGGCTCTAAATATGTTATCTTCCACTATTTATTCTCAATGATAAATATGACTTTCTCTCTGTTACAATACCAAATCCCCAATAGCCCATTCAAAAAACTTCACAGCTAATGTTATAAGACAGAATCCTGAACCACTTTCTCATTTGCGGTTCAAACAGTAATTCTAACCCTCAACCAAAACTGCTTCATTTCTAATGAATTTACCTTAATACTAGTAACTCAATATGACCCCATTCATTATACAAATGACTCTCCCCCGAGGCTGATCAGACCTTGGGAGCCAGTCATGATAAGGTCAAAAGGTCATACCATATTAGGCATAAAGAACCCTTTATCTTTTGAATAGAAATAGTCACCTGTATAATTCAAACCCATAAAAAACATCTCATAAGGTTCCATATGTGAGCCTGCCTCTAAAATACCCTTGCACTAAACAAACAGTTCTAACAGTTGTTCCATGTGTATAATTTGCAGACCTTTTTAAAGCTTATCTCTCCCCAAAGTTGTAATCCCAGGAGGCCTCTAAAGTGAGCCACCTCACCCCTAACTATCATTCCCTAATGCTATTTCGAATCAGAAACTCAATAGGTGAACTATAACTAAACCTAATGATAATTCCCCTTTGACTCAAATCATTAATCATAAGTTTTAAACATCGTCTACAGATATGTTTACTTAAATGACCATGCTACTTTTAGATACAATTAACCTGATAACCTTATTATCCAATGAATTACTTTTTCTCTCTGCCGCAAATGTCATACATTTCACAGTGTAAGGAATTCGTAATTTAATCCCCGATATTTAATAAATATGCATTCGCATTCTCTCATGGCTCCTTTAATTTACTTAACTTGGGTAACTTTCATCCGTTCCGGAACAAAGAGTTCTACCTAAACCCGCCAGAAAACACTGTTCAACTAAGTTAAATCAAACCCAAAAATTGACTATAACCAATAAACAAATAAACAAAAACTTTTATCTCAACTTCTGAAAGGTTTACTCGAAGCCTCGATACACACTCTAATAGCCATACAGTTTGCTCCGTTATTGCCAGTTTTCTGGTGACAAAAGTGTCACGATGGTGACGTCATCATCAAGCGCTCAATCTGCCAATTCGTAGCGACTTCAAATGAATTGTAAATAATTATTGTTCGATTAACCAAACCTAATTTGTCACATCTGTTCAAATTCTGAATTATAATTTACCACCCCAACCAATCATCTCTAAATTCGCCAATTTTATAAAATCTTTTCGATGGGCATAAATCATGATTGTCTCTTTGTTATCATTTAGAATCCAATTTGCTCTAAATACCTGTCTCGTCTTTGACTTAGTATTTTAATTACAACTCTATTCCCAATACGTTATTCACTTGTCTAATTACAACTCAAACCACTGTGATTACCGTGCACTGTCCCTTTAAGATAAGACTTTTCCTTTGTTCCCCGCAATGAGAACGGAAACCAGATCGTTTTTAGAATACGTTACTTTTTTGTTCAAATTCACTGGCGTTACCTTAACCAAACATCAATAATCAGAAAAACAATCACAACTTCTTACGATTAAACTATTCTTACCTAATTTATAGTCAAAAGCGTTGCACTATATAGCCCCATTTGAGTGTCTAGCAATTCCGTTGCTTGGCTATAGACACAAATCTGCCCGCCTTTGTAAAATATATATTCCCTATTCCGATTGAGTTCAGTTTTAAATTATAATCAGAGTAAACCCAACCGAACTTCTCAATTTAATTTACCCTAACATTTAACGTACCCTGTTTTTGTGTTAAACTTCTCATGTCAATTGATTCATAAATAGCCATAACGTCCAGGCAGGCTGGAATTGTATTGTATCTCTCAGTTATCCCCTTTTTCACAGTTAATTGTATTTGTTACTCCGACATCTAGACAACAGAAAATAGCCCAAATTTGAACGCCCAAAGTTTTCCCTCAGTTCCCTTTCTTTACTCGATTGTCGCCTCTGACTTCCCCACAGTTAAATTACAACCTGTTGATGATTTTTTCGTGGAGTGTTACACTCCCAATTTTGTTACAATTAAAACATCTTGTATTTTTCTTTTTCACATTATTACCACATTCCTTATGTATTTGTTTTACCAGGAATTCTAACTTTTCGACATCTAGGCGTCCGTCAAAACCATACCCTTTTCCCCATTTAGGACAGAAATCTACATTCCTTCTATCTTTTTTTTGTTTCATATAACGGTAATCTTCCGTCTCTTCAGAAAGCACTTTAGAAGGGTTACTACCCATTATAATACATTCCTGCCCCAAAATAATTCCAATCTCCAACCCTTTATGTTAATTTCTCTTTATTGGAATCCTTATCTACTTACGCCTAATAATTCCAATATTTAACACCTTATGGTTAATATCTCTTTTATTGGGATCCTCATCTACTAAAGTCTGACATTAAGTCTCACCCGTATACGATACATTACTGTTCCTTTAGGACTTTTGCTAAGATCGTCGCTCCAAATCAGCCTACTTGTAGGGTTGACCGAAGACAAATAGACCGAGTCTCAAGAGTCTCCGTCCACTCGTCGTTCAATCTGATACTAGTTTTCACCCGTATACAGCGATCAATGTTCCTATAGGACTTTGAACTTAAAATATCGCCCCAAATATAGCTTAATCTGTAGAGTTGATTGAAAATGACCAACGGAAAAGCAACTCAATTGTTCCCCATAATCTAAAAAATAAGGACCACCAACCTGCAGTGTCTATTTCCAAGATCTATATATCTATGGGGTCACTTGTTCCGTCTCTCCGCTGGATACATTGTTCAATCTGATATTTATCTCACCCGTATACAGTAATCCTCGTTCCTTTAGGCCTTTTAACTTAAACTATGTCGCTCCAAACCTAGCCTACTTGTAAAGTTGACCGAAAACAAATGGACCGAGGCCAGTCCCAAAACCAATCCTGCAGTGTCTATTCTTGAAAGCTGATGGCATAAAATCACCTGTTCCGTTTCTTCCCACGGAACCTCAACCACACGATCACTTTTCACTATCAAGAACACAGACTACTAAAAACCGGGAAAGACCCCCCCCGTCCATTCATCGCTCAATCTAACATTAGTTTTCACCCGTATACAGTGATCACTGTAGGACTATACAGTAATCCCTGTTCTCTATAGGACTTTGAACTACAATGTCGCTCCAAGCATAGCCTATTTGTAGAGTTGACTTTTAAACTGAGAACAACTTAAATCACTCTATGATAATTTAAATCATTCCCCCTTAATCAAGAATAAAACATACTGACCTTATCGCCGACTGGGAAAGCAATGTTCGTTGTATCTAGTCACTCTCTCTGTTCTCTGTGATAATACGCAGGCCTGTTTAAGTTAACCTCAATTCAGAGGTCAGGTCTTTAGTAAAACGAGTCAAACTCGTCCGTGCACGATTTTCAGCGTATTACCTTCAGATAAAGATATTTAGATCCGGCTCGAAGGACCAAATTGATAGAGGAATTTTAAATTCCCTTATGTTTTATTGCCAAAACCAATTTAATTCGCACTCATTTCTAATTCATGATAAGATGTAAGTTTATCATTTGCATGAATTAGTAAGAGACCAGTCTTAAAAAACAAGTTCAGCATTTATTCTTGATGAGTACTGAATGCTCACACACATTACCACAGGTTATAAACTGAAAATGACGTCAGCGTTTTCCAAACGTTCCGTTTCACAAACAGAGGGCCCCTCTAATTCTCAAGCCTCCGCGTTATCAGCACGAAGTCAAGGCCAGTCAGCATAAATCAACATTCCCGACCATTTTGGAGATGGCCCGTTCCCACCACCTGGAGATTTGTACAACTGAATGAACTTAAAGAACAGACCTTCATTGTTACTTAACTTCCTGACTACATTATATACAATTGTGAAAGGGAGCAAGAGGGACAGTACATTATAGCATTTGGACTAGTCAGTTTCTGATTGGAATGTATACATAATTAGTCATTTCAAACATATTTTCCTCTATCAAAAATTAAATAATTTGTCATGCTATCCTGTGTTTTACTGCTTAAAGTGTCAGGATTTGGCCAGGGTTGTTCCGGTTTTTGGTCACTAAATGCCCCCATTGTGCCTTTTGACCTTTTGTTTTCCCTTGATCCCCATTATTATTTGCACCTGTGCCTCGTTTCCCCTGATTGTATTTAAACCCTTTGTTTTCCTCTGTTCTTTGCTCTGTGTTTGTATGTTAGCACCCAGCCCTAGTACTCTGAGAACTCTTGTTAATCCCGGTGGACTCTCTTGTGGAATTCTGTTTTTTGTTCTTGTTTGTTTGTTTTTTGAGTATCTTTTGAGGCTTTTTGTGCTTTACCTTCCACCTTGTGGATTTACCTTTTTTGTCTTGGAGGATTACCTTTGTTCTGGTAGGATTCCTTTTGAGGTTGTGGAGTTACATGTTTTCCTGAAGAACTTCACTTTTTACTTCATTAAATACACCGTCTCAAGTACTGCTGTGTCTGCCTCATCTTCTGGGTTCTGCCGACTATTCGTGGCTCAGTTGGTTAAGTGACTGTTTCTCACTCCGGAGACCCGGGTTCGTAACCGGGTCCTGACATAAAGTATAGTCTCTTGTTATATGCTAGTGTTTTTCTAACCTGATACAAACTTGTCTTTGCTATACGCCCAGTCTTATGACTAAAGTACATTTGGGAGCAACCGCAGCATGTGACATCCTGTCTTCCTATGGAATTGCTACCACACTTCTCACTAGTGTTGCACGACTGCAGGATTTTTGGAGTCAACTCCAACTCCTGTGGTTGGAGTCGAGGGAGTCGACTCTTGCTCCACCCCCAAAACATGCTGAAATGGATGCGCACACGTACACACCACCTATTATTGCAGAGTCCTACTATGAAGCAGGGCCAGTCCGGGCCATTCTGCCACCCTAGGCGAGACCAAAAGTTGCCTATTTTCCAGATGTTGAAGTTAGGCGCAATTTAAATTCTGAATGAAAGATGGAAAGACATCCTTTATTGATCTCTGTGTTTAGGCCAAATCAAGGCTGATCCAGACCGGACCAAATCGGAACCAAATATAGACATCTATGATTGGTTCAGATATGACCAAAAACCAACGTCCATGGAAATCAAGGCATGCACCAAAAACATATGTCCAAAAGGCGTCTGCCCCTGTTTACTGAGGTATAGCCTACCATGTCGGCCCCCAATGGAATTTTATGAATGCCCATCCATGTGGTAGGCCCACCGTTTATAAAACAGGCCATTGCATTGGCTTTATTAGACCTGATTCCTGAGACTAATCAATTTGGCTATTTAAACTCTGAATATCAGCTACCCAACTTTATCAGGAGGAGTTATCCTGAGCCTATTTGTAATGTGTTTATACGGGAAATGCAGAAGTATTTTCCTTTTGACTATCATCAGCTCGTCAAAAATTTAAATCAATGATCATGACAATTGAGCCCATGGGATGAAACTCCCGGACAGCAGTTGTGAGTAGCCTAATTGTACATTCCATATGGTCCATTTTAATTTGATCGGTCTTGTTTTTAGGATAGGATAGGCTATGATGTTTGTTAACATGTCAGCGCATTCTTTATTCGATTGGGCGCCATTTATGTTAGGCTATTTGATCGGAGAAACCTGCATGATGTAAAAAATGAATCTCATTACATTGTCATACATTCTCTCCAGCCTGTAGGCTACAGAAAAGGCCACATACTCTTTCTGATAAAGGATTTGTTAGATTATTTTTTGACATAACGTTGGTGGAGTGTTGCATCTCTCCAACAGCACCTGGGAGAGGCGCGCTGGGAATCGACTTATGATTTTTTAAACGCCGATACCGATTATTGGAGGACCAAAAAAAGCTGATACCGATTAATCGGCCGATTTAAATATAACAAAAATACAATTGTAATAATGACAATTACAACAATACTGAATTAAGACTTATTTTAACTTAATATAATACATCAATAAAATCAATTTAGCCTCAAATAGATAATGAAACATGTTCAATTTGGTTTAAATAATGCAAAAACAAAGTGTTGGAGAAGAACGTAAAAGTGCAATATGTGCTATGTAAGAAAGCTAACGTTTCAGTTCCTTGCTCAGAACATGAGAACACATGAAAGCTGGTGGTTCCTTTTAACATGAGTCTTCAATATTCCCAGGTAAGAAGTTTTAGGTTGTAGTTATTGTAGGACTATTTCCCTCTATACCATTTGTATTTCATTAACCTTTGACTATTGGATGTTCTAATAAGCACTTTAGTATTGCCAGTGGAACAGTATAGCTTCCGTCCCTCTCCTCGCTCCTCCCTGGGCTCGAACCAGCAACACAACGACAACAGCCACCACATCTAAGCAGCGGTACCCATGCAGAGCAAGGGAAACAACCACTCCTTGGCTCAGAGCGAGTGAAGTTTGAAACGCTATTAGCGCGCGCTAACTAGCCAGCCATTTCACTTCGGTCACATCAGCCTCATCTCGGGAGTTGATAGGTTTGAAGTGATAAACAGCGCAATGCTTGATGCACAACAAAGAGCTGCTGGCAAAACGCACAAAAGTGCTGTTTGAATGAATGTTTACACGCCTGCTTCTACCTACCACCGCTCAGTCAGATACTTAGATACTTGTATGCTTGTATGCTCAGTCAGATTATATGCAACACAGGACACGCCAGATAATATCTAGGAATATCATCAACCATGTGTAGTTAACTAGTGATTATGATTGATTGTTTTTTATAAGATAAGTTTAATGCTAACTAGCAACTTACCTTGGCTTACTGCATTCGCGTAACAAGCAGTCTCCTTGTGGAGTGCAACGAGAGTGAGGCAAGTCGTTATTGCATTGGACTAGTTAACTGTAAGGTTGCAAGATTGGATCCCCCGAGCTGACAAGGTGAAAATCGGTCTTTCTGCCCCTGAACGAGGAAGTTAACCCACCGTTCCTAGGCCGTCATTGAAAATAAGAATGTGTTCTTAACTGACTTGCCTAGTTAAATAAAGATTAAATAAAGGTGTAAAAAATTAATTATATTAATTTAAAATTTTAAAATTTAAAATCTGCAAATCGACGCCCAAAAATATAGATTTCTGATTGTTATGAAAACTTGAAATCGGCCCTAATTAATCGGCCATTCCGATTAAATCGGCCGACCTCTAGAATGGACAAGATAAATATTTTGCGTCCCTGTTTCATGTGTTGTTGGAGGTGACTATTGGTCAGTTTAGCTCAGAAAATGCCGCCCTCGTCAATCTGCCGCCATAGGCATCCTCCTAATCCTGCCTTATGAGCGGGCCTGTCCTGCTAGGAAGACTACATCTCTTCTAGAGGACTGACATGAGCATGATGCTGGCCATTAGCTCATCAACTTAGCCTATAAAAGGCATATTTTCTTTGAATATAGAAGGTGATGTGTAGGAACTACAATATTTCAGTGATATTTCTGCTGTGCGCAGTCTTCAAATCAAATCAAATCCAATTTTATTTGTCACATACACATGGTTAGCAGATGTTAATGCGAGTGTAGCGAAATGCTTGTGCTTCTAGTTCCGACAATGCAGTAATAACCAACAAGTAATCTAACTAACAATTCCAAAACTACTGTCTTATACACAGTGTAAGGGATAAAGAATATGTACATAAGGATATATGAATGAGTGATGGTACAGAGCAGCATAGGCAAGATACAGTAGATGGTATCGAGTGCAGTATATACATATGAGATGAGTATGTAAACAAAGTGGCATAGTTAAAGTGGCTAGTGATACATTTATTACATAAGGATGCAGTCGATGATATAGAGTGCAGTATATACGTATGCATATGAGATGAATAATGTAGGGTAAGTAACATTATATAAGGTAGCATTGTTTAAAGTGGCTAGTGATGTATTTACATCATTTCCCATCAATTCCCATTATTAAAGTGGCTGGAGTTGAGTCAGTGTCAGTGTCAGTGTGTTGGCAGCAGCCACTCAATGTTAGTGGTGGCTGTTTAACAGTCTGATAGCCTTGAGATAGAAGCTGTTTTTCAATCTCTCGGTCCCAGCTTTGATGCACCTGTACTGACCTCGCCTTCTGGATGATAGCGGGGTGAACAGGCAGTGGCTCGGGTGGTTGATGTCCTTGATGATCTTTATGGCCTTCCTGTAACATCGGGGAGGGCAGGTAGTTTGCCCCCGGTGATGCGTTGTGCAGACCTCACTACCCTCTGGAGAGCCTTACGGTTGAGGGCGGAGCAGTTGCCGTACCAGGCAGTGATACAGCCCGCCAGGATGCTCTCGATTGTGCATCTGTAGAAGTTTGAGTGCTTTTGGTGACAAGCCAAATTTCTTCAGCCTCCTGAGGTTGAAGAGGCGCTGCTGCGCCTTCTTCACGACGCGGTCTGTGTGAGTGGACCAATTCAGTTTGTCTGTGATGTGTATGCCGAGGAACTTAAAACTTGCTACCCTCTCCACTACTGTTCCGTCGATGTGGATAGGGGGGTGTTCCCTCTGCTGTTTCCTGAAGTCCACAATCATCTCCTTAGTTTTGTTGACGTTGAGTGTGAGGTTATTTTCCTGACACCACACTCCGAGGGCCCTCACCTCCTCCCTGTAGGCCGTCTCGTTGTTGTTGGTAATCAAGCTTACCACTGTTGTGTCGTCCGCAAACTTGATGATTGAGTTGGAGGCGTACATGGTCACGCAGTCGTGGGTGAACAGGGAGTACAGGAGAGGGCTCAGAACGCACCCTTATGGGGCCCCAGTGTTGAGGATCAGCGGGGAGGAAATGTTGTTGCCTACCCTCACCACCTGGGGGCGGCCCGTCAGGAAGTCCAGTACCCAGTTGCACAGGGCGGGGTCGAGACCCAGGGTCGAGCTTGATGACGAGCTTGGAGGGTACTATGGTGTTGAATGCCGAGCTGTAGTCGATGAACAGCATTCTCACATAGGTATTCCTCTTGTCCAGATGGGTTAGGGCAGTGTGGTTGAGATTGCATCGTCTGTGGACCTATTTGGGCGGTAAGCAAATTGGAGTGGGTCTAGGGTGTCGGGTAGGGTGGAGGTGATATGGTCCTTGACTAGTCTCTCAAAGCACTTCATGATGACGGAAGTAAGTGCTACGGGGCGGTAGTCGTTTAGCTTAGTTACCTTAGCTTTCTTGGGAACAGGAACAATGGTGGCCCTCTTGAAGCATGTGGGAACAGCAGACTGGTATAGGGATTGATTGAATATGTCCGTAAACACACCGGCCAGCTGGTCTGCGCATGCTCTGAGGGCCCGGGTGGGGATGCCGTCTGGGCCTGCAGCCTTGCGAGGGTTAACACGTTTAAATGTCTTACTCACCTTGGCTGCAGTGAAGGAGAGTCCGCCTGTTTTCGTTGCAGGCCGTGTCAGTGGCACTGTATTGTCCTCAAAGCGGGCAAAAAAGTTATTTAGTCTGCCTGGGAGCAAGACATCCTGGTCCGTGACTGGGCTGGATTTCTTCTTGTAGTCCATGATTGACTGTAGACCCTGCCACATGCCTCTTGTGTCTGGGCCGTTGAATTGAGATTCAACTTTGTCTCTGTACTGACGCTTAGTTTGTTTGATAGCCTTGCGGAGGGAATAGCTGCACTGTTTGTATTCGGCCATGTTACCAGTCACCTTGCCCTGATTAAAAGCAGTGGTTCGCACTTTCAGTTTCACGCGAATGCTGCCATCAATCCACGGTTTCTGGTTAGGGAATGTTTTAATCGTTGCTATGGGAACGACATCTTCAACGCACGTTCTAATGAACTCGCACACCGAATCAGCGGTTCCCATGGGATGATGAAATATCGGCCCGCGCAGAGAAGTGCAAGACTGAATTTTACTCAACTTTCTAGAGTTTTCCCCCTTAGTTAACACTATCAATGTTTCCCATTACTGTGGGAATTGTGATTGAATCAACTCAATATTAGCCACTTTCAATGCAACATACCGAAACAAAACAAACTATGCGAGACTTAGTATGTAAAACTATGCAAGTGATTTTGTTGTAGGCAGAACGCATCAGAGTAGGATTCTATTGCATTGACATGCACGACTCAGCCCGTACTGCAGCATAACCAATCAGAGCTGCAGTAGGCCTATATGCAAATAGACCATTTCCATATATGGATCTGTGCCAGTCACTTTGAACTGGACTGTGTTTACAGCATGAGCGGAGTAGATGCAGTTGTTTTGAGATCAAAGCGAGAGCTGCTTGTAGCCACATGTCCACAATTGTTCATATCCTTTGCTAGTTAGTGAGTTATTTGCTAGTTAGTGAATTATTAGCCAGTCATAGATCATTTGTAGTCAGCAATGTTGGAGTGATTGCTTCCTACAAGAGCACAAAATGTGTACATCTTTGAAAAGTGGGTCCGACAAAGAGCTTTTTTTTGTCTTAAAGTGGCAGTGTTGTATTTTGATACAGGCTTGAATAAGCTAAGTAGCCAATACGCAGAGGGTAGCATATTAATGTATTTTATTTTGTAAAGTGGTTTGCATCAAACAACACAACATTTTCAGTCACCTCCTTGCCTGAATGACAAGTGGATAAACAGGTTAACGTCAAGCCCTGCATGTTAAAATGTTATGCGACGCATTTTCTCCATTGTTTTTGATGGTAGGCCACTCTGGTAGGACCTACAAAATCTAATCAAACACTTCACGAGGGCCCATGAGCTCATGTTGCACAACATTTCTACAGGCTATGCAATTGCGTGAGAAAACGGAGTGATGGCCTTGATTAAAAAGAGGAGGATCACATCAGCTTTATATAGACTAGGCCTACTATATTTATTTCTTGACTTTACTAATAGTAAGCACATTGCTTCTCTTTAACAGGAGTATAGTCGACCTGGCTGGCATGAAAATGAACCATGGGAAAAAGTCCTCCATTCTCTATTTAAGTGCAAAGATGACATGTATTGTTTTCCCTTGCCCGTTTCAAGACAGGTGCACGATAATGGTCCATTCTAAATCAAACCACATTTCACACATATAGTATTTATTAAATGTAAAGACAATATTAAATTAAGAATAGTCTGATGGGTGACAATATTAGTCTATCACTTTTTCACTTGTGAATTCTATTTTAGTACTTTAGCAAGAAATAGCGCATGCTATTTTTTTAAATATCTATATTTATACAAAGTCCCTTAAAATTAAATATCTAATTGACCATGTGACCTAGACACCTCAAACCAATGTTGCAATGTTCACAGGGTTGGGACATACATCGCACAGGCTTTGGTTATTTGAAAAAAATATATATTTTACCCCTCAATTTATTAGTTAAATGTGTGACTTAGAACTTCAATTGCTCCTTGATCACATGACGTAGGCACCTCAAAACAACTTTGTTGTCCAAATATCACTTACACGATTTTATAGAAATATTTGAAAGTATATAATTTCAATAGCTCTTCAACCAAGCTTAGCAACCTAATTTCAACTCTCATTTGTTCCTTACATAGAGAGCTATGTTGCACAAAATCATTGCACTTGTTTTTTTATATCTATATTTATACAAAGTCACTTAAAATTCAATAGCTAATTGACCATGTGACCTTGACACCTCAAACCAACGTTGGAATGATCACAGGAGAGGGACATACAGCGCATTTTGGAAAGTAATAATAATAAGTATTCAGACTCTTGTCCTCATCAATTTACACGCAATACCCCCTAATGACAAAGCAAAACAGGTTTTTAGATATTTTTGCAAATGTATTAAACATAAAAACAGAAATACCTTATTTACATAAGTATTCAGACCCTTTGCTATGAAACTCAGGTGCATCCTGTTTCCATTGATCATCCTTGAGACGTTTCTACAACTTGGAGTCCACCTGTGGTCAATTCAATTGATTGGACATGATTTGGAAAAGGCACACACCTGTCTATATATGGTCCCACAGTTGACAGTGCATGTCAGAGCAAAAACCAAGCCATGAGTTCGAATAAATGGTCTGTTAGCGCCGAGACAGGATTGTGTCGAGGCACAGATATGGGGAAGGGTACCAAAACATTTCAGCAGCTCTGAAGGTCCCCAGGAACACAATGGCCTCCATCATTCTTAAATGAAAGAAGTTTAGAACCACCAACACTCTTCCTAGAGATATATCGAAACTCAAACCAACTTTACCACGGCCCGGAACCGAAATGGGACACTAATGACTTTCGACCTAATCTAAGAGACGTGCATGACCAGAAGCAGAAAGCAGTGAATACATCCTACATTTATAAGCATATTATGCTTACCTTTTCTGGACGGGTTTCTTCCTCTTCTTCGCCGCATAGATCCCCTCATCCCCCGACATGGTGACTTTTCAAAATAAATACAAATCAATCAAGTTTAAGTTTTCCTCCGCAGTTTATCCGCGTAACGAACATTAAACGCAAAACACATGAAGTAGCCGATAGTTCCAAATGCGAACAGAGAAGTTCGCATACTTTCTGCTGGTCCAAACGCCCTTGGCTATCTGCTCTGTTGTTTTGCGGTCGATAAAACGTTGGTCTGACGGTGGTCCTACTCCTATTTGTCCACTCCAAAGTTACCAAATCTCCACTTCAGTCCTTCAAACGTGAAAATTGTCCAGTCTGTTCGTCAAAGCAAGCTCGACCCGAGACCCTAAAAGGGTTTTCTTTCCGGCACGAGGTTTCAACCAATTGAAATCTCTGTAACATAGAGCTGTGTCACACCGAATATTATTGGTGTAAATTCACTAATGTTGCCATTGTTCTTGGTAAAAGCATTATATTGGCAGCAGCAGAGACGACATCAACGACGCCTGAGACAGAGAGCAGTACAGAGTCAGTGTGCGGTGATGGTGAATATTGTGCTTTTCACTTTTCTCGAGGCATATGTAATAAGTGTGTAACAATAACCTCTGCTGGCAGGGCCATAGCTAGGGGTTTTAGGTTTATTGTCTGGGTTTTAGTGAGGTCCGGACTGGGTCTTCCCTTCCTATACATTTTTTAACGTTTAAACTAATTTAGACTACTGCATTTCTATAGGCTACAATTTAAAAACTCTAAAATGCTATTTTGAGAAAAGCAAAAACTATTTGAGTTTCAAAAGTTAAAGCACCTACAATAAAATAAATAAAATAAGGTCAGGGGTTACAAATGTACAAACCAGTGAGAGTTCAAAACAAATCAAACTTTATTTGTCACGAATACAACAGGTGTAGTAGACTTTACCGTGAAATACTTACTTACAAGCCCTTAACCAACAATGCAGTTCAAAATATTTACAAAATAAAGTAAAGTAAAACTGTTCAGCAGTCTTATGGCTTGAGGGAGAAGCTGTTAAGGAGCTTTTGATCCTAGACTTGGTGCTCCGGTCCCACTTGACGTGCGGGAGCAGAGAGAACAGTCTATGACTTGGGTGACTGGAGAATTTTTTGGGCTTTCCTCTGACACTGCCTATTATATATCAATCACGGTCAGCTGTATCACATCCGGCCGTGATTAGAAGTCCCATAGGGCGGCGACCAACTGGCCCAGCGTCGTCCGGGTTTGGCCGGGGTAGGCCGTCATTGTAAATAAGAATTTGTTCTTAACTGACTTGCCTCGTTAAATAAAGGTTAAATACAAATAAAATAAATATAGGTCCTGGGTGGCAGGAAGCTTGGCCCCAGTGATGTACTGGGCTGTACGCACTACCCTCTGTATCGCCTTACGGTCAGATGCCGAGCAGTTGCCATGCCAGGCGATGATGCCACCGGTCAGGATGCTCTCGATTGTGTAGCTGTATAATTTTTGAGGATCTGGGGACCCATGCCTAATCTTTTCAGTCTCCTGAGGGGGAAAATGTGTCGTGCCCTCTTCACGACTGTCTTGATGTGTTTGGACAATGGTAGTTTGTTGGTGATGTGGACACCAAGGAACTTTAAACTCTCGACCTACTCCACTACAGCCGCGTCAATGTTAATGGGGTCCTAGTCCACAATCAGCTCCTTTGTCTTGCTCACATTGAGGGAGAGGTTGTTGTCCTGGCACCACACTGCCAGGTCTCTGACCTCCTCCCTATAGGCTGTCTCATCGTTGTCGATAATGAGGCCTACCACTGTTGTGTAGTCAGCAAACGTAATGATGGCATTGGAGTCGTGGTTGGCCACACAGTCGTGGGTAAACAGGGAGTACAGGAAGGGACTAAGCACGGACCCCTGAGGGGCCCCCGTGTTGAGGATCAGCGTGGCAGACGTGTTATTGCCTACCTTTACCACCTGGGGAATACAGTGACTTTTTGTTATTTCTTTTTAATTGAATATTGGATTTCAAATAAAAAATATATTGCATTTGGGGACAGATTTATAATATTTGTTTTTGTGTATATAACATTTACCAGAGAGAATGAAGAAATTAACAACAAATTATGTAGTTTTGTTTCATTTGAATTATAACATATTACATCTTTCATTGTACATACATCGGTCTCATTAATGAAATAATAAATGTAGATAATTAACTCGCTCCAAAATAACTTCAAAAACTTTTTTATGAGTCACACTCATAAAAGATTTGTATAATTGTGTCATGTTTGTCATTTATTATCATGTCTTGTCCCTGTGCTCCCCATTCTATTCGTTTCCCTCTGCTGGTCTTATTTGGTTCTTTCCCTCTTTCTATCCCTCTCTCTCCCCCTCCCTCTCTCACTCTCTCGCTCTCTCTTCTCTCTATCGTTCCGTTCCTGCTCAGCTGTTCCTATTCCCCTAATCATCATTTAGTCTTCCCACACCTGTTCCCGATCCTTTCCCCTGATTAGAGTCCCTATTTATTCCTTTGTGTTCCGTTCCTGTCCTGTCGGTTCCTTGTTTAGAATTCACCGTGCTGTGATTGTGTATCGCCCTGTCCTGTCGTGTTTTTGCCTTCATCAGATGCTGCGTGTGAGCAGGTGTCTCTGTCAGCTACGGCCTGCGCCTACCCGAAGCGACCTGCAGTCTGTGGCCGCTTCTCCTGTTATTCCCCTCTACAGACTAGAGGATTTCAGTTATTCCCTGTTTGGACTTGAATAAACTCTGTTTCTGTTAAGTCGCTTTTGGGTCCTCTTTCACCTGCATGACAGAAGGAACCGACCAAGGAATGGACCCAGCGACTTCAGACGCTCGTTACACTGCCGTCGAGATCCAAGGAGCCATGCTCGGCAGACACGAGCAGGAATTGTCTGCTGCTCGCCATGCCGTGGAGAACCTGGCCGCTCAGGTTTCCGACCTCTCTGGACAGTTCCAGAGTCTACGTCTCGTGCCACCTGTTACTTCCTGGCCTGCCGAGCCTCCAGAACCTAGGGTTAATAACCCACCTTGCTACTCCGGGCAGCCCACTGAGTGCCGCTCCTTTCTCACGCAGTGTGAGATTGTGTTCTCTCTCCAACCCAACACATACTCTAGAGAGAGAGCTCGGGTTGCTTACGTCATTTCACTCCTTACTGGCCGGGCTCGAGAATGGGGCACAGCTATCTGGGAGGCAAGGGCTGATTGCTCTAACAAGTTCCAGAACTTTAAAGAGGAGATGATTCGGGTTTTTGACCGTTCAGTTTTTGGTGGGGAGGCTTCTAGGGCCCTGGCTTCCTTATGCCAAGGTGAACGGTCCATAACGGATTATTCTATTGAGTTTCGCACTCTTGCTGCCTCTAGTGAGTGGAACGAGCCGGCGCTGCTCGCTCGTTTTCTGGAGGGACTCCACGCAGTGGTTAAGGATGAGATTCTCTCCCGGGAGGTTCCTTCAGATGTGGACTCTTTGATTGCTCTCGCCATCCGCATAGAACGACGGGTAGATCTTCGTCACCGGGCTCGTGGAAGAGAGCTCGCATCAACGGTGTTTCCCTGCTCCGCATCGCAACCATCTCCCTCCTCTGGCTTTGAGACTGAGCCCATGCAGCTGGGAGGGATTCGCATCTCGACTAAGGAGAGGGAACGGAGGATCACCAACCGCCTGTGCCTCTATTGCGGAGTTGCTGGACATTTTGTTAATTCATGTCCAGTAAAAGCCAGAGCTCATCTGTAAGCGGAGGGCTACAGGTGAGCGCAACTACTCAAGTCTCTCCATCAAAATCCTGTACTACTTTGTCGGTCCATCTACGCTGGACCGGTTCGGGTGCTACATGTAGTGCCTTGATAGACTCTGGGGCTGAGGGTTGTTTCATGGACGAAGCATGGGTTCGGAAACATGACATTCCTTTCAGAGAGTTAGAGAAGCCTACGCCCATGTTCGCCTTAGATGGTAGTCATCTTCCCAGTATCAGATTTGAGACACTACCTTTAACCCTCACAGTATCTGGTAACCACAGTGAGACTATTTCTTTTTGATTTTCCGTTCACCGTTTACACCTGTTGTTTTGGGTCATCCCTGGCTAGTATGTCATAATCCTTCTATTAATTGGTCTAGTAATTCTATCCTATCCTGGAACGTTTCTTGTCATGTGAAGTGTTTAATGTCTGCCATCCCTCCCGTTTCTTCTGTCCCTACTTCTCAGGAGGAACCTGGCGATTTGACAGGAGTGCCGGAGGAATATCATGATCTGCGCACGGTCTTCAGTCGGTCCCGAGCCAACTCCCTTCCTCCTCACCGGTCGTATGATTGTAGTATTGATCTCCTTCCGGGGACCACTCCTCCTCGAGGTAGACTATACTCTCTGTCGGCTCCCGAACGTAAGGCTCTCGAGGATTATTTGTCTGTGTCTCTTGACGCCGGTACCATAGTGCCTTCTTCCTCTCCGGCCGGGGCGGGGTTCTTTTTGTTAAGAAGAAGGACGGTACTCTGCGCCCCTGCGTGGATTATCGAGGGCTGAATGACATAACGGTTAAGAATCGTTATCCGCTTCCCCTTATGTCATCAGCCTTCGAGATTCTGCAGGGAGCCAGGTGCTTTACTAAGTTGGACCTTCGTAACGCTTACCATCTCGTGCGCATCAGAGAGGGGGGACGAGTGGAAAACGGCGTTTAACACTCCGTTAGGGCATTTTGAGTACCGGGTTCTGCCGTTCGGTCTCGCCAATGCGCCAGCTGTTTTTCAGGCATTAGTTAATGATGTTCTGAGAGACATGCTGAACATCTTTGTTTTTGTCTATCTTGACGATATCCTGATTTTTTTCTCCGTCACTCGAGATTCATGTTCAGCACGTTCGACGTGTTCTACAGCGCCTTTTAGAGAATTGTCTCTACGTAAAGGCTGAGAAGTGCTCTTTTCATGTCTCCTCCGTTACTTTTCTCGGTTCCGTTATTTCCGCTGAAGGCATTCAGATGGATTCCGCTAAGGTCCAAGCTGTCAGTGATTGGCCCGTTCCAAGGTCACGTGTCGAGTTGCAGCGCTTTTTAGGTTTCGCTAATTTCTATCGGCGTTTCATTCGTAATTTCGGTCAAGTTGCTGCCCTCTCACAGCTCTTACTTCTGTCAAGACGTGTTTTAAGTGGTCCGGTTCCGCCCAGGAGCTTTTGATCTTCTAAAAGAACGTTTTACGTCCGCTCCTATCCTCGTTACTCCTGACGTCACTAGACAATTCATTGTCGAGGTTGACGCTTCAGAGGTAGGCGTGGGAGCCATTCTATCCCAGCGCTTCCAGTCTGACGATAAGGTTCATCCTTGCGCTTATTTTTCTCATCGCCTGTCGCCATCTGAGCGCAACTATGATGTGGGTAACCGTGAACTGCTCGCCATCCGCTTAGCCCTAGGCGAATGGCGACAGTGGTTGGAGGGGGCGACCGTTCCTTTTGTCGTTTGGACAGACCATAAGAACCTTGAGTACATCCGTTCTGCCAAACGACTTAATGCCCGTCAAGCTCGTTGGGCGTTGTTTTCCGCTCGTTTCGAGTTTGTGATTTCTTACCGTCCGGGTAGCAAGAACACCAAGCCTGATGCCTTATCCCGTCTGTTTAGTTCTTCTGTGGCTTCTACTGATCCCGAGGGGATTCTTCCTTATGGGCGTGTTGTCGGGTTAACAGTCTGGGGAATTGAAAGACAGGTTAAGCAAGCACTCACGCATACTGCGTCGCCGCGCGCTTGTCCTAGTAACCTCCTTTTCGTTCCTGTTTCCACTCGTCTGGCTGTTCTTCAGTGGGCTCACTCTGCCAAGTTAGCTGGTCATCCCGGTGTTCGAGGCACTCTTGCGTCTATTCGCCAGCGCTTTTGGTGGCCGACTCAGGAGCGTGACACGCGCCGTTTCGTGGCTGCTTGTTCGGACTGCGCGCAGACTAAGTCGGGTAACTCTCCTCCTGCCGGTCGTCTCAGACCGCTCCCATTCCTTCTCGACCATGGTCTCACATCGCCTTAGACTTCATTACCGGTCTGCCTTTGTCTGCGGGGAAGACTGTGATTCTTACGGTTGTCGATAGGTTCTCTAAGGCGGCACATTTCATTCCCCTCGCTAAACTTCCTTCCGCTAAGGAGACGGCACAAATCATTATTGAGAATGTATTCAGAATTCATGGCCTCCCGTTAGACGCCGTTTCAGACAGAGGCCCGCAATTCACGTCACAGTTTTGGAGGGAGTTCTGTCGTTTGATTGGTGCGTCCGTCAGTCTCTCTTCCGGGTTTCATCCCCAGTCTAACGGTCAAGCAGAGAGGGCCAATCAGACGATTGGTCGCATACTACGCAGCCTTTCTTTCAGAAACCCTGCGTCTTGGGCAGAACAGCTCCCCTGGGCAGAATACGCTCACAATTCGCTTCCTTCGTCTGCTACCGGGTTATCTCCGTTTCAGAGTAGTCTGGGTTACCAGCCTCCTCTGTTCTCATCCCAGCTTGCCGAGTCCAGCGTTCCCTCCGCTCAAGCGTTTGTCCAACGTTGTGAGCGCACCTGGAGGAGGGTGAGGTCTGCACTTTGCCGTTACAGGGCACAGACGGTGAGAGCCGCCAATAAACGCAGGATTAAGAGTCCAAGGTATTGTTGCGGCCAGAGAGTGTGGCTTTCCACTCGCAACCTTCCTCTTACGACAGCTTCTCGTAAGTTGACTCCGCGGTTCATTGGTCCGTTCCGTGTCTCCCAGGTCGTCAATCCTGTCGCTGTGCGACTGCTTCTTCCGCGACATCTTCGTCGCGTCCATCCTGTCTTCCATGTCTCCTGTGTTAAGCCCTTTCTTCGCACCCCCGTTCGTCTTCCCTCCCCCTCCCGTCCTTGTCGAGAGCGCACCTATTTACAAGGTACATAAGATCATGGACATGCGTTCTCGGGACGGGGTCACCAATACTTAGTGGATTGGGAGGGTTACGGTCCTGAGGAGAGGAGTTGGGTTCCGTCTCGGGACGTGCTGGACCGTTCACTCATCGATGATTTCCTCCGTTGCCGCCAGGATTCCTCCTCGAGTGCGCCAGGAGGCGCTCGGTGAGTGGGGGGTACTGTCATGTTTGTCATTTATTATCATGTCTTGTCCCTGTGCTCCCCATTCTATTCGTTTCCCTCTGCTGGTCTTATTTGGTTCTTTCCCTCTTTCTATCCCTCTCTCTCCCCTCCCTCTCTCACTCTCTCGCTCTCTCTTCTCTCCATCGTTCCGTTCCTGCTCCCAGCTGTTCCTATTCCCCTAATCATCATTTAGTCTTCCCACACCTGTTCCCGATCCTTTCCCCTGATTAGAGTCCCTATTTATTCCTTTGTGTTCCGTTCCTGTCCTGTCGGTTCCTTGTTTAGAATTCACCGTGCTGTGATTGTGTATCGCCCTGTCCTGTCGTGTTTTTGCCTTCATCAGATGCTGCGTGTGAGCAGGTGTCTCTGTCAGCTACGGCCTGCGCCTACCCGAAGCGACCTGCAGTCTGTAGCCGCTTCTCCTGTTATTCCCCTCTACAGACTAGAGGATTTCAGTTATTCCCTGTTTGGACTTGAATAAACTCTGTTTCTGTTAAGTCGCTTTTGGGTCCTCTTTCACCTGCATGACAAATTGTTTCCCCTTCTTTACCACAGACAAGTTATTGCAAGGGTATATTTTGTGCACATTTTTAAAGTGAATTTATTTTACTTTATTTGATATGAAACATTTGTGAGGGAGCAACCAAGCTTTCTTTCATTAAATTTCAGTAATATATGCACTCCAGAAGAATTTCCCTCTAGGAGAGATCTTGTTTTTGGAGTTAAAAGGCTCTCTTACGAATGTATTATTACATTTCTTATCCAGCAGAGGGCAACCTTCTAACATAAATTGTGCATCTATCTTAATTTGTGCATCTATGTTCTCCAAAGCACAGATGAGATTTCATTAATTGAGTAAGTCCTGAAGGTATTGCTTTGCGTATAGAATTAAATTATTTTTAATCTATTGGTAGTTAGATGTTTGTAAGAACTTTCTATAACAGAGTATATTTCCTTCTTTATCAAATAAATCAAGCACAAATATAATATTTATTTCAAACCAGGTTTGGAGCCAGTTATTAGTCTGGAACCAGTTATTAGTCTGGAGCCAGTTGTTTAAGATGGATTTTGTTTTCTTTAATCTCTAAAAGAAATTGAGATGTTGATGGACAATACGTTTTTTTGCCATGTGCACCCTTAAATATTTCATATGATCTTTCACTGGAATATGCTCAACAGATTGGTAATTTGAGTTATGTATGGCAAATATTTCACATTTATTAAGTAAAGTTACAGACGAGATGCTGAACAGAATGATTTGATAATTTTAAGTGCAATAGCAACTTGATCCTTGTCTTTTAGAAACATAGCTAGGTCGTCTGCTAATTGAGATATTTGTATTAATTTTCCAAATATT
Source organism: Oncorhynchus gorbuscha (assembly GCF_021184085.1). Classification (NCBI taxonomy): domain Eukaryota; kingdom Metazoa; phylum Chordata; class Actinopteri; order Salmoniformes; family Salmonidae; genus Oncorhynchus; species Oncorhynchus gorbuscha. Next base: position 41,227,738 of record NC_060183.1, on the reverse strand, counting down.
AAAATACCTCTCAGGGTTGTTTAAAATCCTAATATATAGTAATTCTACAACTAAAATGAATACGAAAGTTGAAATAGGGCAACCCTGGCATACACTGCGGTGAATATTAAATATTTTAGATGTGTTAAGATGAATCATAATATAACTTTTAATATATTTTCTGAAACATATTGATAACAGACACAAAGCTAGTCCCGAAACCAGAAGTGTTCAACGACTGTATTAGGAATTTGTGTTCAGTTGTATCAAATGCTTTACAAAAGTTGAGGAATAAAATAATAGCCTCTGAGTCAATTGAATCAGCGTAATCAATCAAGTCTAAAACGAACCCAATGTTACAGCTGATGTGGCGACCTTTCATGTAACCAGTTTGAGTTTCATGAATAAGATTATTTAGGCCCATTGTAAGACTATTGGCATATGCTAAAGTAATCCATTTATAATCTGTATTTAATAATGTAATGGGTCTCCAATAATCTATGAAAAGGGGATCTTTAATCAACCTTTGGTATTAAGGAAATAACCCCATGTTTCATGGTAGTAATCATCTCACCCTTAGCTAGGCATTCATGGAACATGTTGAATACTGGTCCCTCTAAATGTTTCCAAAAGTGTAAATAACATTCTGCAGAAAGACCATCTGTTTCAGGTGCTTTGCCCTTCTTCATAGATTTAAGCGCATCTCTAATCTCCACTAAAGAAAACTCATCTTCCCATATGGACTTGAACTCATCAGAAATCATTGGAACATGACCATGGACATGTTTTATAAAACGTTCCCATTCAATCCCATTAAATTTATACAGATTGTCATAGAAAGAATACACAAAGCTAGTGATTCTCATAGGGTCTTTATTACACAAGATGTCAGTACTTAAGGCAGAAAGAGATTTGGTCTTATAGTTTCTTTTTTGCTCTAGATTTAATAAAGGCCCCTTTAGCTACATTAATTTACATTTGATCTACTTCTATTCGAGATGTATTCAAATCTGTTTATTCCTCTGCTGAAATGGGATCCTTTTCTAAAAAGAACATTCAATTTATTCATAAGCTCATCATCTTTCAAACATTTTTGCTCCTATAGTTCCTTACTGCTTGTAATGCCGATAGATCTTACCTTAAATATGAAATATTTCCCATTTACTTCCATGCTTTGGTTCTAAATCATCTGAATTAAACAAGTCTATGAGCAAGTTCTTTATGCTCTTGTTAAAGACGAGTGAATTACTAAGTTTCCAGTATCCTCGAACGCACTGGATTTTTCAGAACATTCTAACTTCAAAAATATCAATTTATGATCAATCGAAGGAGCATGTTTATGACTTACTTCTTGTACATACTGTAAAAGTGGGGTAGAAATGAGAAACAAATCAATTCTGGATCTGACTATCATTGACCTATTACACCAGGTATAATCGTTTAAGTTTCTATTAAATAAACACCCTGGCAGTTATAATCCATGCATTAGGCTGGGTTTCTGTACAGCACTTTGAGATATCAGCTGATGTACAAAGGGCTATATACATAAATTTGATTTGATTTGTATACTTGTTTTGCAGCTCAGTAAGCTTAACAGCAAGATCCAAAAATAAAGTATTATTTGAGGTGGGAGAATTGTACCCATACACATTGCATATAAAAAAAACATGATCTAGTTTGGAGATCAATATAACTCATCTCCCGTCTCATCTCCCGTCTTTGGACACACAAGCCTCTGAAATAAACTTATGAAGCAATATCATATAACCAGCGGAGTGGCTAGACCCGTGACTATAATAAACAGTATTTCCCAATTGTGATTTCCAAAATATAAGGGCACAAGGCAAGACCCAAATGCAGACACAGGAGGCAGATGGTTGAGCTCTGATATTTATTGTACCAGAAGGGGTAGGCAAATGTCAGGTCTGGGACAGGCTAAAGTTCATAAACCAGGTCTGAGTCCAAACAGTACCAGGGGATAGGCTGGCGAGAGGTCAGGACAGGCAGGGGTTTAGTAAACAGGTCCAAGTCCAAACTGTACAAGGGGATAGGCAGGCTCGAGGTCAGAAAAGGCAGAGTGGTCAGGCAGGCGGATTCAGCATCAGGATCAGGGCAGACAAGGGTCAAAACCAGGAGGGCTAAAAATAAAAATACTATAAAATAAAATGAAAAACAGAAGGGCTAGGAAAAAACAGAGACTGGGAAAAATAGGAGCTAGGAGAAATGCTGGCTGACTTGGCAATACAAGACAAACTGGCACAGAGAGACAGGAAACACAGGGATAAATACACCGGGGACTAATGGGGAAAATAGGAGACACCTGGAGGTGGGTGGAGACAATCACAAAGACAGGTGAAACAGATCAGGGCGTGACAAAACTAGAATCTGAATGTACAATATTTAGTGCATTGAATTCAAAACATTTCATAACCTGAAAAACATTAAATAAATAATAAATAAATACAGTGTAGTGTTATGAATAACCCAAGCCATTATCACATTGGTTGCTACTGTGCAGGTTGACTCACAAGCCGCGGTTATTATATATTATCAGTGGCGATTTTAGCATGTAAATCTTGGGGCAAAAAAACAGTTTTTTTAGATGCATGCCAGTAAAGCCACTACACAACACAACACTAAAAAATACATTCATTGCACTATAACAGTGACAAACGGTGCCCACAAACTGTAAGGGCCTACATAAAGCTGTCCCAACAGCAATCCCAAAACCTTACCACTGCTACACCTGGCTATCAGTGGAGCATTGTCTGGCAGCGAAATAGTTCATTCAGCCAAATGAGGCCTTTAAAAAACTGCCTTTAAAAAAAACATAGCTGATATGGCTGACTTGCTTAATTAAGGATCCTACCCTTTTTTTCAATTTTCGCACAAAATGGCATACCCAAATCTAACTGCCTGTAACTCAGGCCCTGAAGCAAGGATATGCATATTCTTTGAAAGGAAACACTTTAAGGTTTGTGGAAATGTGAAAGGAATGTAGGATAATATAACACAATAAATCTGGTAAAAGATAATACAAAGGAAAAAAACAACCGTTCTTGTGTATTTTTTTAAAACCATAATCTTTGAAATGTAAGAGAAAGGCCATAATGTATATTCCAGCCCAGGCGCAATTTTGATTTTGGCCACTAGATGGCAGCAGTTTATGTGCAAAGTTTTAGACTGATCTAATGAACCATTGCATTTCTGTTCAAAATGTTGTATATCAAGATTGCCCAAATGACAAAGTTTGATGACAAAATTTGCCCACGTAGGACCGCCACTCCACCTTCCTGTTCAAGTGAGCACAGTACAACATGGTGTGTCCAGAAATGTATTGTATACTGCTGCATAAATGTTGTAATATGCCAGGGAGATTTGTGTACTGTAGCTAAGAAAGTAATACTAAGTCTATGTTGTGAAGTAAGATGTTAGTAGCACATGAGCCTCACCCTAATAATTTCACCTACTGTTCTGACTTGGTGGTGCACATGTAGCCTATAACCTGTTTTAAAGAAATGTAATCAACGAATATAGTAAGAGATTTCATTGCCTGCTTATATGCCCCCTTTATTTATCCTACACTTCTAACTTGGTGTACAGGGAGAGCACTGTAAGAACGGCCCTTATTCTGAATTCTATCGCTGTACATTTCAAAAGTGCTGAACAAATAGTTATATTGACTACGTCCGTCCTAGCTCGCTCATTAATGTCTTAATCGAAATCACGGATTGCCTCTTATCCGCTTCTCGTTCCCTTATACCATAGTTTGTACATCTCAATTGTCAGTAGAAGCCACGATTGTTTAAGCAAGTCAGTCATATCAGCTATGTTTTTTAAAGGGCAGTAAATAAGGCTGAATGATGTTTCGCTGCCAGACAGCTTTATGTAGGCCCTAACAGTTTGTGGGCACCGTTTGTCACCGTTATAGTGTAATTAATGTATTGTTTAGTGTTGTGTAGTGGCTTGCTGGCATGCATCCCACTTTAGTATTTTTTTGCCCCACCAAGATTTACATGCTAAAATCGCCACTGAGGTCAAACCATGTTATAAGTCAAACCATGCAGTACAGGAGACAGTAGTCAAATAGAAAAAGACAGTGACACAGTTTCCTCTTATAGTCAAACCCCGGAGGAAACAGTTCCACGTCTTACAGTCCAACCCTGGAAGACACAGCCGCCTTACATTACTGTCACTTTCACGTACACATTGACCTCGTGATGTAGGCTATCACTAAAAACCAATTGACTATATTTTCAAATTAAATTGTGGACCGATGTTGTCTTGCAAAGATGTACCATTGCTAAATGCATAAACAGTCTGGTACCCTGGCTGAGGCTAACTCCGTTCTGTGAATAACTGTACCTGTGGAGGAGCGAACGTAACCGATCTTCTTAGCGGTGTTCCTGACCACCTCCACGAGAGCCACTATAGCCTTGGAGGTGACCTCTCCTCACAACATAACCATACCCGTCTTCATAACAGGTTATAGTGCACAAAGAGTTTGGTAATGTTGAGGTGTTTTCACCCTGGACCTGTTGCCGCTGGGATTCATCTTTAGTTGGTTGGTTAAACAAGTGCTTCAATCAAAAGCTTGACTTGGATTTGAGGTTAGAACGGAAACAGGTACCATACATACTATTGATGAATGATTATTACATTTATACATCTACAGTAGGCGACCGTTTGAAGTTCACTGCATATAGGACACATCACTGCACTCTATCCTACACTGTAAAGTTTACAGTGGTGTCAGGGGTGTCAAACATACGGCCCGCGGGCCGGAACCGGCCCCCAAGGAGGTTCGATCAGGCCCGCAGGATAATTTGAAAGTGGAAAAAATGCATAAAAGACATGGAATTAATATTTTTAATTCGCTGCAATTCATGGATTATCCGCTAAGGGGCGCACTCTTTCCATCAGAGTAGAAGACAAGCCGCATCACTGAGACAGACTGAAAACAGCAGACGGTATCAATGCGCCATCTGCTGCTTGTTACGACGTTGTTAATACCTTGGTCTCTACCTCTCCGCTACACCCTCATTAGCCAAAATGTCGTTATCCAAACGGAGAAAAGTAGATAAGGAGTGTAGAATTTTCAAAGAAAAATGGACCACGTCCTATTTATTTACAGAAATGCACGGAAAACCTTTGTGCTTGGTGTGACATTTTCGGCTCTGTCGTTGCTGCATTGGACAGAGTTGGAGTGGACTGGTCCCGCGCTGTCAGCCTGGCTACAGACGGCGCGCCATCCATGGTCGGAAAGAAAGCAGGTGTCGCGACAAAGTTCAAAGACAAAGTACAAGCCCTTAATGGAGGAGATCGTTTCTGGACATTTCACTGTATTTTGCACCAGGAGGCATTGTGTTGCAAGTCGCTGAAAATGGACCACGTCATGGAGGTGGTTGTTCGCACTGTAAATTTCATCCGGTCCAGAGGTCTGAACCATCATCAGTTTGACAAACTTCTCAGCGACAGCAACATTACCCACAGCCTGCCATACCACACTGAAGTGAGATGGTTAAGCCGAGGCGCTGTGCTGAGGCATTTCTTTGATCTACGAGAGGAAATCGGACAGTTCATGGAGAAAAAGGAAAACCGGTGTTGGAATTACAATCTCAGGAATGGCTACGGGACCTTGCATTCTTGGTTGATATTACTGAACACTTGAACAATCTGAACAAAATGTTGCAAGGCCGCAAAAAGTTGTCACACAGTTTTCTGACAACATACATGCATTTAAGTTGAAGCTGACTTTGTGGGAGATGCAACTGGCAAATGGCAACCCTGCTCATTTCCCCTGTCTGAGAGATGTGTGTGTGACCAGACCTGATGCAGACATGAAACGGTACAAAGACAAAATTGCAGGACTACTGCGGGAGTTTGAGAAACGTTTTCAGGTATTTGGTGAACTTGAGACAGAATTTTCAGTTTTTCGCTCACCTTTCACAGTTAAAGCTTCTGATCTGCCGGTCGAAATTCAGCTAGAGATAATTGATTTGCAGTGTGATGCAGATTTGAAGGGCAAATTTGCCTCTGTAGGTCTGGACAGATTTTATCAGTATCTACTACCAGGGTACCCCAAATTAACAGCCCTGGCTGCTAAAATTTTGTGCATGTTTGGGACAACCTACCTTTGTGAACAAATTTTCTCAGTGATGAATATCAATAAAACAAAAATGCGTTCAAGGCTCACAAACAAGCACTTAAATGACATTCTGAAAGTGACAGCTAGTCAGGACATGACACCTGGTGTTGATGCACTTGTACAGGCCAAAAGATGCCAAGTTGCAGGTACAAATACAAGTCCAGACTAGACTAACACCTTTAAAATGCTGCCTTAGATACTGTTTGCATTGAAAGAATACAGCTCTGTGAAGATGAATCCTTACTGTGGTGATTTAAAAAATGTGCACTTTAATGTTAGTCAGCAGCTTCAAAACAAGTTGTGTGATGGAATTCTACTGTTCATACAACTCCATAAATTTTCAGTATGTATTGTATGTGTATGTATGTTTCATGTATGAAGTTTACAGATTTACAGGACAGGCGAACACTTTCTTCATTACACATTTAAAATCACTCTCCTTAGTTTGTAAGGTGTACGCAGGGATTACATTTAGATTTTATATGCGTATGTGTAAGTGGTTTAAAAATTCCTTTCTTTAAAAGTCTCATTTAATCTTAAAGTGCATTACTATATTTTTCAGTACCAATTAAAGTGTTGTGCCTTTGTACAATCAGTGGGATCAGTTGCAATGCATATTTGTGAATGATAAAAGTAAATTGCACATTTGTCTAAGGAAATATGAGGTGTTTCATGAAATGTTTTGTAAAAGGATAGTTCATTAAATTTCAATATTTTCCTAATGTTCTTGTGCTTCTTTACACCAAAACAAAGGAAAGACATGATATTTTGGTTATTTATAGCAGAGTATGGTATAATTTTAATGGTCCGGCCCACTTGACATCTCCCTAGGCCGTATGTGGCCCACGATGCGAAATGAGTTTGACACCCCTTTACAGTGTAAACTGATCATCTCTATAAACCCGTCGCAAGACCCACTGGTTGATGCTTATTTATAAAACCCTCTTAGGCCTCACTCCACCCTATCTGAGATATCTACTGCAGCCCTCATCCTCCACATACAACACCCGTTCTGCTGGTCACATTCTGTTAAAGGTCCCCAAAGCACACACATCCCTGGGTCGCTTCTCTTTTCATTTCGCTGCAGCTAGCGACTGGAAGGAGCTGCAACAAACACTCAAACTGGACAGTTTTATCTCAATCTCTTCATTCAAAGACTCAATCATGGACACTCTTACTGCTTCGTGTGATGTATTGTTGTCTCTACCTTCTTGCCCTTTGTGCTGTTGTCTGTGCCCAATAATGTGTGTACCATGTTGTTGTTATGTTGTGTTGCTACCATGCTGTGTTGTCATGTGTTGCTGCCTTGCGATGTTGTTGTCTTAGGTATGTCTTTATGTGGTGTTGTCTCTCTTGTAAGGCCTCCCCCGTCACCGCAGGAGGCCTTTTGCCTTTTTGTAGGCCGTCATTGTAAATAAGAATGTGTTCTTTAACTGACTTGCCTAGTTAAATAAAGATAAAAAATAAAATACAAAATACAAAATAGCGCCGTCTGCTGGCCATGATATGATGTGCATGCACCCAGCTGTTGATCAACTTGATGATGAATGTGCCTTCGAATCCTGAGTAAAATGTCTCGTGACATTCTAACGTCCCCTGGAAACGGAACGGTCTAGCCATTTAGCTAGCTAACAAAATGTACGTTACTATTTCTGTTTCAAACTAGCTAACGTTATGCTTTTACATATGCTTTTGAATCCAACATAGGCCTAGCTAGATTATATAAAATAAAGTGTTACAAAGTAACAGTGACAAGCGCACAGGCTACAAGGTAGGGTCATCACAAGAACAAAGATAACCGTAGCAACAAAGTGAAATTGCTGCAAACCTATGCAACTTGTGAGTTTAGCGTATCATAAATTCATTTTTGATTAACCAAGCAATAATTACTCTCCTCAAATGACAGATTTACCGACAAGAACACTGCAGCACAGATGAGTAATTGTGACTATTTGTAACCAACCAAAGACCATGCCAATAGTGTATTGCTGTGTGGAAAGAAGCAACATCATCCTTGCTGATCTTGCGCTCAGAGGTGGAAGGTTTCAGGTAGGCTTGTGTGTGTGTGTGTGTGTGTGTGTGTGTGTGTGTGTGTGTGTGTGTGTGTGTGTGTGTGTGTGTGTGTGTGTGTGTGTGTGTGTGTGTGTGTGTGTGTGTGTGTGTGTGTGTGTGTAAGAGGGAGGGGGATTATTCCTAACAGCTGTAGATGTATTTCTGGGTTGTAGGAGGCAGCATTGAGTTTTCTGAGACCGCTTCCGTTTGGAGCTCTCTATCGAAGGTCCATACAATTGGATGGGTGAGATAACAATTACCAAACTACATCATTGCGAAATGTAATTCCAAGTGCTGGCCATAATGTGTTTGTTTTAACAATCAGGTTCAGATACCACATCCTGTCAGAGGATGGTGTGTCCTACGTCTGTGTGACAGAGCTCAGCTACGAGTCCAGGAGGGCCCATGAATTCCTTAACCAGGTCAGTTTACATGTACAATCTTTTACTGTAGTGGCTTACATAACGAGTTACAATGGCAGAGTCCACCACAAGACATAGGGTACTGGTACAGTTTGATGGCCAAATAAATTGTTTCTTTATTTTCTTCAAGTTATACCCTCTTTACAGAAGTCACTAAGTTATACAATTAATTCTAAACCATCCTGTGATACCTAAACAGTAACACTTAAGCATGTCAAAACAATTAGATCAAATATGTCTCTTTAAAATAACAAGAGCAGAGCTTATTTCCGTAAATATAGTGTATGCCCTGCTCTTCCTGTGTGTTAACAAGTGTTAATATAAATAAATGCATTCTACAATGATCTGTTTTATAAAAGTCGAACTGTGAATAATACAGTCAGAAGTACGATTAGCCTCATGTTTTGAACAGAAAGCTCTGAACGTGACCAGCCATGGAAATCAGGTGTAGCTTATGTACCAAGCGACTTAACTTCTTATTGCCTTCCAGATCTGCAGTTTCTTTGCTAACAGCCCCCTGATAAAGAAAGCAGCCTTTGCCCAGCCATATGAATTCAGCTCTGACCTGCATCAGGTGCTTGGACAGCTGATGGTATGTCTTAAAGACACATAGAATTAGTAGAATGAGAATTCCTGATCAGAACAACATGACATACATTCTTATCACATCGTCTCAGTCAGATTTCCTCTTTCTATCTGAAGTGCTCTATGTGCAATATTGGGTGTGCCATAGAAATATATAACGTTATGAAGATCTTCATGGGGTGGGTTTAAGAGCAATGTCTTTTCTACTAATCCTAGTTCTATGTAAAGAATTTGTAAGTCGCTCTGGATAAGAGCGTCTGCTAAATGACTTAAATGTAATGTAAATGTAATAAATGACTAACGTTGGGCCAATGGTAGCGCCCCGGTGCAGCAGCAGGAGATAATGTGTAACTACAGGGAGGGGAGGCGCCCTGTGAAACCTGTGTCTCAACCTACAGCTGCCTGAGACAGACTTTACCTGTCTCGACTTTATTTACTATGCTTGTCGTCAGTCTGGATAAAACGTCTTTGTGAAACCTTTACCCTCTGAAGTGGTTGTGGATGTATATTAATAGTTTTCTCCTATTCTGACATGGTAAGTAGTTTGACTTTCGTCAAGTGGAGGTCGTGAGGCAGTTCTATGCCTTGAGGGCACACTAATGATTGGAACTGTTAGCACTATGGTGAGCAGCACATTAGTGGTTAAAGACTCGGGAGACTAGGAACAACAGACTGTGAATACAATTATTTCCATGTGACTTGCATCTGTCAGTAAATGTCTGAGTCCAGTGATCTCGTAACATTGCAAGAAGCTTTTGGACTAAACAAATCGGTGACCTAGCTGTGAGGAGGATTTTCTTGTCAGGGGAGTGTCAATAAAGGAATGGTTGAGGCTGAGGGCTAAAGCAACATTCACTTGGCCCTGCTTTCAGATACAGTATGTTCATATGATATGTCCTGGAATGTCATGGAATTGCTTTCTGCCCCATCATGTATTGGCTCCTATATTTTGCACATTTTCTTTAAGTTAATTGATATTGACGAGTCCTCTTAATGTTGCTAGTGTTATCATTGCTAAGTCAGATGCAAATTTCCACACTGTGAACAAATGCAGTTTTTCCATTCCCTTCTGTCTATGTGATGATCTGTGGTGAAATTGGTCATGAAAATGGTTCTCCTACAGTAATGATACGTGTCATGTTATTCTGACGACAATGTTTACACAGTATGCCATACCTAATATGTTGATGTTATTCAGAGATGATTCTCTCCCCTTCCTCCTCTTCTCTGTAGGCTGACTACAGTTCTCAACAGCCAGCCTCCTCTAAGCTGGAATCGGTGCAGGGCCAAGTCAACGAAGTCAAAGTTATACTCAAAGACAACATTAACAAAGTGCTGGAGAGGGGAGAGAGGTTAGATGACTTGGTTGACAAGACACATGACCTACAAGCAACCGTAAGTATTCTAAAAAAAAGACAACTGTGTTTTTTTCTTCTTTTCTTATCCTGTCAAGGTGATAAGGAAGTGCGGTTCCTGTAGGTTGGAGAATGGCTGTAAACAGCCAAGCTGCATTTGCTTTCCTGTCTCTTCCTTCTTTAGCTTACTTGAAACACAATTATATTCGAGTTAACTTTCCATAATTCCCTCCCATTTTCAGGCAGACTCCTTTCAGAGGACATCCACGCGGGTAGCCCGGAAGTACTGGTGGAAGAACACCAAGATGATGATCATCATTGGAGTGATAGTTCTGATCATTCTCATCCTCATCATCCTGTTTGCTACAGGTGTCATCCCCAGTTAAATCACTTCACAGACTCCTACAGTACTACAATATCAACACGAGGAAAAGGACGAACCACAATCACCGAGTCATTTTTTACATTTTATTTTAGTCTCCTCCAAGGCGGATTCAAGGTGGATTGTGCATAGTAACGTGACAAAATATCATTTCACATTACGACTTCTGTAAATAAGCTTCCTGGAATTTGTTTGGTTGTTTTTGGATTATATGGATCTGTTCATTTGATATTTAATAAGATACATTTCATAATGTTTGTTTGTCTATTTTTTATTTATTTAAATACACAATATAAACTCAGCAAACAAAAACGGCCTCTCAACTGCGTTTATTTTCAGCAAACTTAACATGTGTAAATATTTGTATGAACATAAGAAGATTCAACAACTGAGACATTAACTGAACAAGTTCCACAGACATGTGACGAACAGAAATGGAATAATGAGTCCCTGAACATAGGGTGGGTCAAAATCAAAAGTAAGAGTCAGTATCTGGTGTGGCCACCAGCTGCATTAAGTACTGCAGTGCATCTCCTCATGGACTGCACCAGATTTGCCCGTTCTTGCTGTGAGATGATTCCTCACACTTCCACCAAGGCACCTGCAAGTTCCCGGACATTTCTGGGCGGAATGGCCCTACGCCTCACACTCCAATACAATACAACAGGTCCCAGACATGCTCAATGGGATTGAGATCTGGGCTCTTCGCTGGCCATGGCAGAACACTGACATTCCTGTCTTGCAGGAAATCACATACAGAATGAGCAGTATGGCTGTTGGCATTGTCATGCTTGAGGGTCATGTCAGGATGAGCCTGCAGGAAAGGTACCACATGAGGGAGGAGGATGTCTTCCCTGTAACGCACAGCGTTGAGATTGCCTGCAATGACAACAAGCTCAGTCCGATGATGCTGTGACACACCACCCCAGACCATGACGGACCCTCCACCTCCAAATGGATCCCGTTCCAGAGTACAGGCCTCGGTATAACGCTCATTCCTTCGACGATATTCGCAAATTCGACCATCACCCCTGGTGAGACAAAACCGCTACTCGTCAGTGAAGAGCACTTTTTGCCAGTCCTGTCTGCTCCAGCGACGGTGGGTTTGTGCCCATAGGCGACGTTGTTACCGGTGATATCTGGTGATGACCTGCCTTACACAGGCCTACAAGCCCTCAGTCCAACCTCTCTCAGCCTATTGCGGACAGTCTGAGCACTGATGGAGGGATTGTGCATTCCTGGTGTAACAGTTGCTGTTGCCATCCTGTACCTGTCCCGCAGGTGTGATGTTCGGTTGTACCGATCCTGTGCAGGTGTTGTTACACATGGTCTGCCACTGCGAGGACGATCAGCTGTCCGTCCTGTCTCCCTGTAGCGCTGTCTTAGGCGTCTCATTGCCTTGGCCACATCTGCAGTCCTCATGCCTCCTTGCAGCATGCCTAAGGCACATTCACGCAGATGAGCAGGGACCCTGGGCATCTTTCTTTTAGTGTTTTTCAGAGTCAGTAGAAAGGCCTCTTTAGTGTCCTAAGTTGTCATAACTGTGACCTTAATTACCTACCGTCTGTAAGCTGTTTGTGTCTTAAGGACAGTTCCACAGGTGCATGTTCATTAATTGTTTATGGTTCATTGAACAAGCATGGGAAACAGTGTTTAAACCCTTTACAATGAAGATCTGTCAAGTTATTTGGATTTTTACAAATTCTAATTTGAAAGACAGGGTCCTGAAAAAAAGAGTTTAGAACATTTCTCACCACTAACGTTACAGTTTATGGGCCTCATCCCACAGTATAAAGGTGTATTGAATTCCTTAAACTGGATGATTTTCATATTTGTAAATGGTGGCCACCTCTGGCAGCCATAATAGTTCACGCCATTACCGTTTAGTTACACTCCACTAGCAATGAGTTACAGTCACCGACCAGTTTATTAGGTACATCCATCTAGTAACTGGCCGGACCCCACTTTGCCACCAGAACAGCCTGAATTATTCAGGAAATTGATTCTACAAGGTGTCAAAAACATTTGTTGCTCAATTGGTATCAAAGGAAACTAACATGTGCCAGAAAAACATTCCCTACACCAGTACATTAATGCCACCAGCCTGTACCGTTGACACCAGGCGGGATGGGTCCATGGACTCATGCTGCTTACACCAAATCCTGACTCTGCCATCAGCATGACATAACAAGAACCAGGAATCGTCGGAGCAGACAATGTTTTTCCACTCAATTGTCCAGCGTCAGTGAACGCGTGGTCATCTGCTGCAATAACCCAGCCGTGACAAGGATCGACAAGTTGTGCGTTCCGAGATTACATTCTGCACAAGATTGTTGTACTGTGACATTATTATATTTGTGGCCCGCCTGTTCGCTTGCACGATTCTTGCCATTTTCCTTCATTCTCTCTCATCAGCGAGCTGTTTTCACTCACAGGAACTCCGCTGACTGGATGTTTTTGGTTTGTCGCTCCACTCTCAGTGAACCCTAGACACTGTCGTGTGTGAAAAGCCCAGGTGGGCAGCCATTTCTGAGATACTGGATCTCGCATACCTGGCACCGATGGTTGTACTACGCTCAAAGTCACTTAGGTCACTTGTTCAATCAAACAGTAACTGAATGCCACTTATCAATTTTCGGGGTGGTGTACCTAATAAAATTGCTGGTGAGTGTACTGTCCAAGGGTAAAGCATAATGTACCAAAAAGTTCACACTACTTCAAAAACGAAAATACACCTATTTCAAATTAAATTCCAGATAAATGTATTTTATTTTTTTCTGGTGCATTTTGGAATATTCTAGAATCTTGTATACAGAGTGTATTCGTAACATTTTGTTACGTTACAGCGTTATTCTTAAAATGTATTAAATTGTTTTTTCCCCTCATCAATCTACACACAATACCACAAAATGATAAAGTAATAACTGTTTTTTAGAAATATTTACAAATTAATAAAAAATACAAAACTGAAATATGACATTTACATACAGTTGAAGTCAGAAGTTTACATACACCTTAGCCAAATACATTTAAACTCAGTTTTTTTTTAAACAATTCCTGACATTTAATCCTAGTAAAAATTCCCTGTCTTAGGTCAGTTAGGATCACCACATTATTTTAAGAATTTGAAATGTTAGAATAATAGTAGAGAGAAGGATTTATTTCAGCTTTTCTTTCATCACAATCCCAGTGGGTCAGAAGTGGGTCAGAAGTTTACATACACTCAATTAGTATTTGGTAGCATTACCTTTAAATTGTTTAACTTGGGTCAAATGTTTTGAGTGGCCTTCCACAAGCTTCCCACAATATGTTGGGTGAATTTTGGCCCATTCCTCCTGACAGAGCTGGTGTAACTGAGTCAGATTTGTTGGCCTCCTTGCTCACACAAGCCTTTTCAGTTCTGCCCACAAATTCTCTATAGGATTGAGGTCAGGGCTTTGTGATGGCCACTCCAATACCTTGACTTTGTTGTCCTTAAGCCATTTTGCCACAACTTTGGAAGTATGCTTGGAGTCATTGTCCATTTGGAAGACCCATTTGCGACCAAGCTTTAACTTCCTGACTGATGTCTTGAGATGTTGCTTCAATATATCCACATAAGTTCCATCCTCATGATGCCATCTATGTTGTGAAGTGCACCAGTCCCTCCTGCAGGAAAGTACCCCACAACATGATGCTGCAAGCCTCCCCCTTTGTCCTCCAAACATAACAATGGTCATTATGGCCAAACAGTTCTATTTTTGTTTCATCAGACCAGAGGACATTTCTCCAAAAAGTTGGATCTTTGTCCCCATGTGCAGTTGCAAACCGTAGTCTGGCTTTTTTTATGGCGGTTTTGGAGCAGTGGCTTCTTCCTTGCTGAGCAGGTTATTTCAGGTTATGTCGATATAGGACTCGTTTTACTGTGGATATAGATACTTTTGTATCTGTTTCCCCCAGCATCTTCACAAGGTCCTTTGCTGTTGTTCTGGGATTGATTTGCACTTTTCGCACCAAAGTACATTAATCTCTAGGAGACGGAACGCGTCTCCTTCCTGAGCGGTATGACGGCTGCGTGGTCTTATGGTGTTTATACTTGCGTACTACTGTTTGTACAGATGAAAGTGGTACCTTCAGGTGTTTGCAAATTGCTCCCATGGATGAACCAGACTTGTGGGGGTCTACAATTTTTTTGTATGAGGTCTTGGCGGAATTAGTTTTTCTTCCCCATGTCAAGCAAAGAGGCACTGAGTTTGAAGGTAGGCCTTGAAATACATCCACAGGTACACCTCCAAGGGAAGCCATGATGTACAGTACCTACCTAAATCCTATACTGTTGTACTTTCTCTCCACGATCTTCTTCACTCGCTCCTCCTCTTTGAAAGGTGATGAAGCAGAAGCCCCGTCTCTTGTTGCTTTTGGTTTCTATGGGGAGCTCAATGGACTCCAACTGTTCACAGACAACTCAGGAATAGAATAATCCATTGTACAACAAGGTTTGAATGTTTTGGTCAACTTGCACACACAGGCGACGAGAAAACAAAGAGTAAATATCAGCTCTTTCAGGTAATTGCTTTGGACTGATCTGATTCAATCATTTATATTGGCACCCAGGCGAGCACACTCTCTAAAGAACATCTGACCATGTCAAATGTGAGTCTACTGTAGCCTACCTCTCCAAAGGTACCAAATTATTCCCTGATCTTCTCCTCGGGGGTGTCTGGAGAAAGACCTCCACAAAGACTTTCCTGTTTGGCTCCTTGTTCTTCATGGCCTTGACCTTCTTAGGGTCGATCACCTTCCCATTCAGCTTGTGTAAAAATTATAATAAAGAAACTGATTGGGCAGAAAAGACTCACATCCCATTGCTGCCATGTCATATTCACAACATATACAATCAGGAATACCTTATCAACACTGTCAGCTGCTTTGAACAGGACAAAGTCAAACCCCCGAGACCGACCTGTCATGGGGTCAAGCTTCAGGGTGCAGTCTACCACCTCCCCAAACTTGAAGTAATCCTTCAAATCCTTCTTTGTTGTGTCCCAGCTCCAGACCAACACACATTTTCCTGCATTTAAAGATAGTGCAGATACAAACATGTTAAATTATGATTACCAATTCCCAACACAAGGACTCTGGCTGTGTTCCAATTCCCTTTTTCATCTGCTTTCCTTTCACCCATCAGTGGGAAAGAGGGAAAGGAGTTGAAGCCATTACATTAGAGGGAACACAGCCAGTCTTGGATTAGGGTCAATGTTATCATTAGAGATATGATTATGATAATTAACAAGAGCATGCTTGGATAATGCGTACAGCAGCTTTTACAAGATGTAAAGGATTTTTAAAATTTGATTTATTAGGATGCTCATTAGCCAACACCAATGGTGACAGATAGTCTTACTATGGTCCGGCATATAACGAAAAAGACATTACAAACAACACTTTACAATTGATATACATTTAAAAACATGAACATGTAGTGTGTGTGTGTGTGTGTCTATCAGTTACACATACATGTCAGTACATACACACAACAAGTAGTTCACGAGGGAGAGGCATCATTCTTTGGGGTGTTGCTTTATTCGTTTTTTGTAACCATGTTTGCTGTTCATTTGTGCTACATAAGATGGGAGTTCCATGCACTCATGGCTCTGTATAATACTGTACTTTCCCTTGAATTTGTTCTGGACCTGTGGGGACTGTGAAAAGACCCCTGGTGGCATGTCTGATGAGGTAAGTGTGTGTGTCAGTGCTGTGTGTAAATTGACTATGCAAACCATTTGGAATTTTCAACACATTGATTCTATAGGTTAAGTAATCCCTCTCACCCCACCCCCCCCCTAAGTTTTAGATGCACTATTGTTAAGTGACTGTCCCACTGGATGTCATAAGGTGATTGCACCAATTTGTAAGTCGCTCTGGATAAGAGCGTCTGCTAAATGACTTAAATGTAAATGTAAATGTATTCCCGTTTATTATGTGGTGACGGGTGTAACAGCAATCTGCACATACACAACTCTACATCCAAAAAGAGCTGATGGACGCGACAGCCACAATACCCTAAAGGTGAGTTTTAGCTAGCTAGGTACTGGCATTTAAAAAAAAAAGTGATTCCTCATAGAAGTTACCCAACGATGCGAGGAAATACCAAAAGTATTCAACAAAATAGCTACTTGTCACTTACTCGACGCTAAGCTAACTAGCAATATAGGTAACATCAGTTATCCAACGTTAGCTAGCGGTCTCAGTCACCCCTCATCCTGTTCGTTTTTTGCTGGCATCAATCAATTTCCCCCACAGTTGGATCTTCGCGGGATTCAAGACCCTCCGACATGTTGGTGTTGCTCAAATAACTAGTTGATCAGCTGCTGTCGATGATGCGTGCTAGCGAGCGTGTTTCGTCTTGTCTGAATTGCTTTCGAATCGGAAATCGTTGTTTTCCCCCCAGGTTAGTAACATTATCTTGCTAAAGACCAGACACAAAACGAATATTAGGCACCACGGATGAGCAATCCTTCTGGTTTCGCTGACTATTACCTACGGTCCTACTTCATCTAGTATATTTTGCAAGATAACGGCAGTTGACAGCTTGCTTTCTCGCTAGCTACGTAAACATAAATGGCGTCACGTATAAAATGGTGGAAACTAGCTTGAGGGAGGTGCTCATTTTTCTAGACCTCTTAAAACCAAATAGCACAAATGTAGTTATATGCTTTGAATCGCACTGCGGTCACAACAGTTTGGATGACAGGGGAGTTGTCATCCAACTCACAGGTTCCATGCACGGATGTCAAAAACTATGACATCCTAGAAAAAACAAGGCAGTGTTTATTCTCAGTACATAAATGTGTGAAAACATTATTTCACGTGTAATGATTATTGCACCTAGGCTGAAGTCGTACCTACAGGCCTAATGTTCAAGTCAATGACTAGAGCAGCAGCTATGGTTTGGTGTTATGAAATGCAGAACAGAATATCAAGTACAAAGTCAAGCACATCTCTTTTGTACCCTCTTTAATAATACCTTTATCCAAAACACTGCAGAAAAATCCAAGTTTAAAACCGAAAAACAGGCTAAGTTAAATCAAGTTAATAAGAACACATTAAATCATGATGAAACCTAGACCTACAACCTCAG
The DNA here is from genome assembly GCF_021184085.1 of Oncorhynchus gorbuscha. Classification (NCBI taxonomy): domain Eukaryota; kingdom Metazoa; phylum Chordata; class Actinopteri; order Salmoniformes; family Salmonidae; genus Oncorhynchus; species Oncorhynchus gorbuscha. The sequence continues at coordinate 41,209,695 of NC_060183.1, read as the reverse complement.
CACAGTACAAGATGAAGGGAAGTGGGGGGGGGACAAGAACCCCCAAAAATGTCAACCTCGCTATTTACAAAGTCAGAAGCGCTGCATGTCTTCATCTCAGGAAGAGGATTCTGGTGTTTAAAACATGAGCTGATCTGAGGACACGATAGGATTCATCCCCCAATGCTGCCACATGGATACAGGGTCATTCTCCAGTCCACCAGCCAGCCCAGTCCGTCTGCAAACAAGGACACAACACAGTAGGTGTTACCAACTCTGGAGCTCTGTAGGGCACAGTGAACCTTGCACGTCCATGTTTCACTGTTTAACTTCTGCTTGTGCCGTCAACTTTAAACTATTAATAGTTTGTTTCTCTCCATTCCGTTTTAAAGATCATATGTAGAACTCGCAGCTTCACCAAGGTTCTGTAGCCTGTTCTGTAACAGCTCACCGGCCAGCAAAAGCTTCAGCTCCAATGAATTGGTGGCTCAATTTCACCATTAAGGAGCACGCCCAAACATGACCATATCTAAACTATAAAAAGGTAAAAACATTTGGTGGAAGTTTCAAGCCAGCTACACAAATGGCTCAAATATTACATTTTGAGTCGTCAGCTTTTTATGGCATCATAAAGCTGGTTTACATATGATCTTTAACACCTAAGTAAAAAAAAATAAAAAAAGTTGTTTATCAAGTGAAGTTCGCTAAGGGCTATAAAGAAAAAGCAAGCATTGAGTTTAAGAAAGGGGTTCATTATAGAAACAAACAAAAAGCTGAAGCTCCAGAACTGAAACACAAGACCACTAAAATTAAGACAATGCATAAATACAAGTCGAGGTACATTTGTACTGTTTCATATTAATATCCTGTAAAAAATCAATTTGACAAATCGTTAAAGCAAACACTTAAACTGAAAAAGAGATTAATTTGTCCTTTTTCTTATGTTTCTTTTTGTTTAAAATCGCTGGTTACAGGAAGTGTGAAGAGACCATACCGCAGGACAGCGTTTTCTTGTGCATGCCGTGCTCTCTGCCCGCTATGTGCGACGCCCAGAGATTGTCGTGGTCAGGTGACACACGGCCTGCAATGAAGTCCCCGCTGGCAGGTACAAACAAGGTACAACATCAGAGTTAGGAAAAGAAAAGGAAAACTTAGGATAGGTCCTTACTCTGTACCGTTAGCAGTACTTTACCTGTTAACAATGCTATCAAGTCTCTTTATGTTATTTCCTTATGAACACCTGTTAAAAAGCAAGGGGGAAAAGGACAATCTACAGAAAAACGCTTACGTTTTTTCTGGAGAGCTTAATAAAAAAGGCAAACCACTACAGAAGCATTTTTTCCATTAAAGATCTATAGACATGACTCTTTAGATTTATGTCAGAATAGGGGGGTGCATGGTAATCGAAACCACTTGCTTTCTCTCTTGATAGGTTTCAGAGTAATTGTTTAGTGTCTATTGATCTTTAAGTGTTTTTTTTATTTTTTTTTAGGTCAGGCCTAATGTGAAGGTGAGAGTGTGGTCTTACCAGAGGTCTAAGCAGGTCTTGTTGGATTAGATCAGCTCAGTAAGGCTGGTAGTTGTTCTGGTGGGTTGTGACCTCTCGAGAGGCCTTCCCATAGCTGCTCTGCTGGCCTATGGGGAAGGTCAAGGGTTAGAGGTCAGGAAAATTAAGGGTCACAGGAGAACTTCACAGAAACAAAACAGTTGTAGGAGGAAATCCTATCAAGGTGTTATCAATTGAAGTTCAGTTGACATGAGAATTTAAGTTCACTTTCCTTTATGGGGTAAATGGCAGCAAGAAATCATAAATAATCAGTAGGATGTAGTCTGTAGTTTGTGTACCTAATTGTTTTTGTTTTTCTTGGACTTTCAAATGGAATGTTATTGTATCAGTACTGAGATGCAATTATGTGTCAAGATTGGGCAGCAGGTAGCATAGCGGTTCAAGCATTAGGCCATTAGCCAAAAGGTCAATACCATACTACTATGGCTGACCCTGTACATTTCACTGCGCCTATTTGGTGTACACGACAAAACAATTCAAATGTGCTAAAGAGACTCTGTACATTAAGGTGTGCTTTACTCTATATACCCAGGAATGTAACTACAAGTACTCTTAATTGTGTGTGCCATACAAATGTAATCTTATAGAACTGTATATGGGCTCAATGATCATTAATGTTGCAAGTGTTCCCTATAAAATAACAAAGTGCACTGCCTGGATATGGAGGACCCCTCACAAACATGCACCAGAGCAAAGAGACCCAAGGCAGGCAGCATTACAGACATCCGTTTTATTATTTTTTTCCAGAGCTATTGAGTACATACAAGAAGACATTTTTCCACCTGTTGTCTTAGCTATAGGTACAAGAGTTGTTGCTGGGGGCTGAAAGGCACTGCTTGTTTCGATAGTTGCCATCAACAGTGTAGCTTACCATTGTAGTCGTCGTATCCCTGTCCATAACCATAACTATTATAGTTGTAGCCAGAGTAGTCATAGCCTGTGTAGCCATTGTATCCCTGGTTGTATCCGTTGCCGTAGCTACCATAGTTCTGGCTATAGTAGCCATTGTAACCCTGGTTGTAGCTACTCTGACCTGCACAGAGACAATGGAAAGGTTTAGTGTGACAAGTCTGTATTGTAGTTTCAAAGACACTTGTATGTCTTTCTTTTCAATATACTGCAATGCATGCCCTGTTCGGTCATCAGCATGTTCATTGTTGCATGTGTCAAATGCCACACAAGAAATTCCCTTGTGGAAGAATAAAGTTGATTGAATTTAAACATTCTTCTGATGTGCATTCTTCAGTGCCATAGGCTAGATGTAGCTGTACATACCTCCTCGTCCCCGGCCCCTGTATCCTCCGCCTCCACCGTAGCCCCCCCTCTCTCCTCTGTGTTGTTGCTGCTGTCTGTACACTTCTTTGGGTTGGGCCACTTTGATTTCACACTGCAGAGAAAACACACCATGAACCAAAACACTTCTGAAAAACAGTGCTGACATTTTCTTGAAGTTATTTGTCTACAAACATAATTCTTCAAAATCACTGTCTACACTAAGTTGATTAAATAGCATAGAAAGAATAGCTTTGCCCATCAGCGCAAGCTGGGTAACAGGGTTCACTGTGAACAAGCGGACGCCAGCTACCTTTCCGCCCCCGACTTGGTGGTATCTGCACTCCAACAACTTCTGGACAGGGATCTCCTCACAGTAGGTCACGAAGCAGAAACCGCGCCGCTCATTGGTTTTGGTATCCATGGGAAGCTCGACGCTGTCAATCTGGAAACAACACAAGAGTTTCTCTCAGTTAGCTGCTATGAAGACAGTAATCATAACATTCTGCAAATCTCCCAGTCTTTGTACCATGTGAAAAGGATAGTTCATCATACAATAGCATCAGCTCCATTGCACCAACACTTGCTCAGTGGACATACAACTTCCTAAAAGCATGGGTCTACCATTTATAAAACATGAATATATTGGACAGTACAAGCATTCGCTCACATCTCCAAAAGCGCCAAAGTATTCCCTGATCTCCTCCTCCGGGGTGTCTGGGCTGAGGCCCCCGACAAACACCTTCTTGGGTGGCTCTTTCCCCTTCATGGCTTTAGCCCTCTTTGGGTCGATCAGCTTCCCGTCCAGCTTGTGCTCCTTCAGCTCCAAAACCTGCACACAGGACAAAGTGTCAGTGAAACTGGGTGTGTGTGTGATTGTTCAAGTAAAGTGAGTGGATGCCAACTATGTAAGTCTTCAAACCTATCTAGTTATTTCACATCTGTGCAGATTTAAGAAAGGAAGACAATTAGAGGCATCATGCCCTGTCCTCAGTCTGTTCTAGTGCCTACCCTGTCTACGCTCTCTGCGTCTTTGAAGAGGACAAAGCCAAAGCCCCGGGACCGGCCCGTCATCAGGTCTGTTTTGATGGTGCAGTCTAGAACCTCTCCAAACTTAGACAGGTAATCCATGAGGTCCGTTTTGCTGGTGTCCCAACTGAGCCCACCGATGAACATCTTGCTGTGAATGGAGAATGAAGGAGACTAATACAGGCGACATCAGACAGTCATAACTACATCCTTACAGCTACTGACTGATAGTGATATTTCAGACTAAAATTATCTTGAAGTTACCTCCCTAACAAGCTGAGTCACTAACTATGACTCATATTTACATTAGGTCAAGCTTTGATAGCTATCACCTGCAAGCTGATTGGGCCTAAATGATTCGAGCTGTCTAGAACGGTTAACTATAAAGGCAACAGCTTTGTCACTTTGTCACTGAATCAGTAAACTTCGTCACACGTCACACTTCTGACTCTAGTCTCGGCGGGCCACTGAGTGTATGCTCAGGACAGGACAATAACCAACAAGACCATTGACACGAACGTTACACCAATGACAATCTGACAAAAATCAATGCTTTTCGAAAGTTATAAATATCGCAGTGACAACTTGGGTTAGTCAAGTTAACGTCGTCAGCCAACTGAGCCAGATATGACGCGCTGGTAAGATAGTTAACAAGTTAGCTATCACTAATTAGCTAGCTATGCACGATCACAACATGGACTAACATTAGCTAGCTAGCTAGCAAACTTTGGCTTGTTACCACTCCAACCACTAGTCTCCAGCTGGCAAAATAACAGTAACTAGTTACGCTTAAAATTAAGTTAGCTACTGTAATGTTACTTAAATAACATTAGCTGGTTCGTCGCTTACCCGTCATCCTGCAGGTTTTTGCTTGCGTTTATCTTGGAGCCCTCCGGAAACTCGTCTGTGCTGAAGTCAACTTGGCCTTCGGTTTCCATTTTTGCACTTCAGGCGGTTGTCAGCTGTAAATATAAATTTGTATTTAGGCCTGATTGCTAGCTACTTTTTTGGGGACGAATTCAGTCGCGATTGCTATGTAAAATGGCTGACATCTAGGGCGGCCAGGGTGGCGGGGAATGACGCAGATGATGTGGTTTGTTTGTGGGGGCTCATGCCTTGTTCAAATGCTAGTTGGATCTACGAAACTCGGACATTTCCGACTTGTAATTTCGTCGAACGCGGCACGTGTATAACTACAACAAGTTGGCAAGTCGGAAATTGAGTTTCCTAGTTCCGACTATTACTTGAACGCGACATCAGTTTATCATCACTAGTTACCATAGCCGCAAAGTAAAAATTATGCCTAAACCCCGCCCATTTCCACAATGTATCCTCTTAAAACCTTATTTTAAACAACCTTAACCACACTGCGAACATTAGGCCTAACCTTAAGTAAAAAAATTTAAAAAAACTATTTTTGGTGTTCATACATTTCTACGCTATAGACAATATTTTACTCTGTGGGTGTGGTAAACTAGTCACTCACTCAAAAAAGGAAAGAAAAGCAATTGCAAGTTTCAATTTTGTAAAGTTAGTGTTGGAGAGGTGGAAAAATTATTGTTATTGATCAATAGTGACAATCTGACATTGACAACTTAGATGGAAAGCTACTGAGGATGGTATCAGACTCCTATCTGTCATATTTACTTTTCTGCTCTTTTGCACACCAATATCTCTACATGTACATGATCATCTGATCATTTATCACTCCAGTGTTAATCTGCAATATTGTAATTATTCGCCTACCTCCTCATGCCTTTTGCACACATTGTATATAGACTCCCCTTTTTTTCTCTACTGTGTTATTGACTTGTTAATTGTTTACTCCATGTGTAACTCTGTGTTGTCTGTTCACACTGCTATGCTTTATCTTGGCCAGGTCGCAGTTGCAAATGAGAACCTGTTCTCAACTAGCCTAACTGGTTAAATAAAGGTGAAATAAAATAAATAAATAAAATAAAAAAATATCTTTAATATGAGAGGAAAGTCTGTCCTCAGGTCGGGAGGGAAGCCAAAGTCATTCTGCTACCCAAGAGTGGTAAAGAGGTACTAACAGCAGAACTATCAGCTTGCTGCCAGCTCTTAGCAAACAGTTGGAAAAAATTGTGCTTGAGTTTCAGCATGCTTATGGAGAAGGGCACTCAACACATACTGCACTATTAAGAAAATATTTACTAAATATGACTGATGATTGGTTGAAAGAAATGCATAATAAGAAGATTGTGGGAGCTATACTGTTAGATTTCAGTGCAGCCTTTGATATTATTGACAATTGGTTGAGAAAACGTATGTGTTATGGCTTTTCAACCTCTGGCATATAGTGGATTCAGAATCTATCTAAAAGAACAGAGGGGTTTCTTTAATGGAAGCTTCTCTAATGTCAAACATGTCAAGTGGGGTGTACCAGTAGGCCCTCTACTCTTTTCTATTTTTACCAATGACATGCCACTGGCATTAAACAAAGCACGTATGTCCATGTAAGCGGATGATTCAACCATCAGCAACCACAGCTAATGAAGTCACTGAAACCCTTAACCAAGAGTTGCAGTCTGTTTTGGATTGGGTGGCCAGTAATAAACTGGTCCTAAACATCTCTAAAACTAAGAGCATTGTATTTGGTACAAATTATTCCCTAAGTTCTAGACCTCAGCTGAATCTGGTAATGAATGGTGTGGCTGTTGAACAAGTTGAGGAGTCTAAATTACTTGGTGTTACCTTAGATTGTAAACAGTCATAGTAAAAACATATAGATTCAATGGTCCATAATAAAGAGATGCTCTGCGTTTTTGACACCACACCCCACAAATCAAGTCCTGCAGGCTCTAGTTTTATCTGATCTTGATTATTGTCCAGCCATAAGATCAAGTGCTGCACAGAAAGACCTAGTTAAGCTGCAGCTGGCCCAGAAATGAGCAGCACATCTTGCTCTTCATCTTCATAATCAGAGGACTAACATTAACACTATGCATACCAGTCGTTCTTGTCTAAGACTTGAGGTCGGACTAACTGTGTCAGTTGTTGTTTTTATAAGAACCATTCATGTGTTGGAAATGTCAAATTGTTTGCATGGTAGACTTACGCAAAGCACTGACACACACACTCACCCCACTAGACGTGCCACCAGTCCGCAGGTCCAGAACAAATTCAAGGAAACCTACAGTATTATACAGAGCATGAGTGCATGGAACTCCCTTCCATCTCATATAGTGCAAGCGAACAGCAAACAACACCTCACGGCACAATGCCTCTCCCCCATGTGTTCTACTTGTTGTGTGTATGTACTGACATGTATGTGTAACTGATAGATGACACACACACACTACATGTTCATGTTTTTAAATTATGTAAATTGTAAAGTCTTGTTTGTAATGTTTTTTTTTCGTTATATGTCAGACCTCGGTAAGGCTATCTGTCTCCATTGGCGTTGGCTAATGGGGATACTAATAAATCAAATAAATGGGGATACTAATAAATCACAACCGTTCTCAGTGGGGGAGGCGCTGTGATCTTTGCTACAAGCACTGGTCCTACCTCAGCTTTGAGTTTTGACGTAAAGGACTATGGTTATGATTGGGAATGTTAAAGCTGATCCTAGATCATCATCATTACAAACATCTTCCTGATTTTAATATTTCTTCATTTTACCAAATGCTATTTATTTTAAAATCTCCGATTTTAGCAAAATAGAGGTTTTGTGGTAAAATTGTCAGCACAGTAAATGCCCTTTTTTGTTGCGTCAAAACGAAATGCTGCATATGATTTCCATTGTAATCAACATTCAACATACACCAAAGAAACTGAAAAGAAGTTTCAAACATCTCTGCAACAGCCAGACAGATACTGTAATATTTCTCCAGGAGCAGCACCATGGAGGAGCACAGTTGGATATACAGTATATGCACAGCTGGAGATAGCTAAAGCAAGCATTTCTGTCGCCATATAGAGTTTATTTTCAGACCTCACATGCGCTTTGACCTCATACAAGTACCAATAAATACAGTACAGTATGAAGATAGGCTAAAACTGTTCATCCAATAGAAATCCCCACTCACACTTGTAGGCGATGTCATGGCGATGTTGGCTTGCTAAACTCATGCGTAGAAACATGTCATCGGGTCGAAACGGTCTTCTAGCGCCAAATTGCGCATGTGCAAGCCGTCAACTCAAAGGTAATCCTTCGATATAAAGTAATTTCTTACGAAAATGAAAACGTGTCAGTTTGTCACTTTCACGAGGTTGGAGTAGTAACATGTTCAGCTACTTAAGACATTATCCCGAATCTAGGTTGTGCCTTTAGATTTCTAGAAAAGGAACAACTAAGGACGAATATTTCACTTCTGTTTGGTCTGTTTTACAAGCATTCCCGGAAATCTCGCGATGTTGTACATTACATTACATTTACATTTACATTTAAGTCATTTAGCAGACGCTCTTATCCAGAGCGACTTACAAATTGTACCTATGGGTTTAGAAACTATGTGGTACCAAAGATGCTGAAGCACTGTTGCTTCACTTTTTGTGATCTCTTCAAGTATTCTGGCCTCATAATTAGATACGCCAGAGCAGATAATCTCTTGATATGGTTAATTATGCAATGGTTTACACATTTTGGCTTGGCTGGTTTGGAAAAGAACGCATTCTACAATATGTGGACTGTGGAATACTTGGGATGGGACATTTGATTGCGCATGCCCCATGCCTGTCCCACACCCAAAAATAATCGTAAAATCACCTTTGTGAAAATAGCGGTTTGCCTTCAAAAAAGTATTATTATATATACATAGTCACTTTACCCCTACCCATATGTACCAGTTACCTCGACTAACCTGTACCACCGAACATTGACTCGGTACCCCCTGTATATAGCCTCATAGTGTTACTTTAAAAAAAATACTTTAGTTAATTTAGTAAATATTTTCTTAATACTATTTTATTAAAACTGCATTGTTGTTAAGGTCTTGTAAGTGAAGGTCCTATGTGGAGGCGGTGATAGCATTGAAGGGGCAAGAGGCCACAGTGCTGAAGGTGATATGGTGGGGAATACACCACAACCAGTTACAAATGTTAGAAGTCAATCAAGTGATCTGGATACACTTACTGTGAAGGTGGATTTTGTAGACTTTATAGCCACAGTTATTAACTGTACTGCACATGTCTAAGAATGACAAGAAACTGGACATCCTTATATCTGCCACCGATACGTTTTTGGGCCTCAAATGTCCCGCCCTCACAGGATCCGTCTGAGCCTGTGTTATAGGGACCTGATTAAAATGTGGGAAAAGCAGGCTGATTTAAATTTCTTTATTGATAGCTTGTGTGTGTGTATATATATATATAAAGTTTTAAAAAGTATATATATACTTTTAAAAACGTTTTTAACCCTGCATTATTTCCTTTTTGGGATCTTTATTATCCAGCCGCGCAGTAGGTGGCGGAATGCACATATCATTGTTGCAAAGGCCATTATACCAAAGAAGGTTTGTGATGCTCGTTGTTTGGTCAAACTCAGACAGGGTGGCGTGAGTGGTGAAATAGAATAGTCATTGTCTGTTCTTTTGAGTTTTGATGTTTTTGCCTGACAAAGTGCTGTTTGGATATAGAAGTTATCCTGTATGAGCTTTTGTGCTGAATATGGCATGTGGCAGCAGTGTGTAGGAGGGAGGTTCCTAGGTGTTAGAAGTGTGCAGAAGAACATGAGACAAATGAATGTGTAGCATTGGGGAAAGTAGTGGTACAGTATGTGTTAATTGTAGTGGTGCTCATGGGGCTGGGGATCAGAAATGTCAGGTGTGAGAGAGGCAGGTTGAGGATTCCAGGATAGTAGTGTCGAAGTTGTCATATGCTGAGGCAGTGAAGAAAGTAGAGGAAGAAGGGTCAAGGGGGAGGGATCCTGAGAGGAGTGGTGTGAGTAGTAGATCTGTACCAGTACAGAGGGATAGGCCAGCAACTGATACAGTAGAAGTCAGAAGTTTACATAAACCTTAGCCAGATATATTTAAACTCAGTTTTTCACAATTCCTGATATTTAATCATAGTAATAATTCCCTGTTTTAGGTCAGTTAGGACTACTGCTTTATTTTAAGAATGTGAAATGTCAGAATAATAGTAGACAGAATTATTTATTTCAGCTTTTATTTGTTTCATCACATTCCCAGTGGGTCAGAAGTTTACATACACACAATTAGTATTTGGTAGCATTGCCTTGAAATTGTTTAACTTGGGTCAAACGTTTCAGGTAGCCTTCCACAAGCTTCCCACAACAAGTTGGGTGAATTTTGGCCCATTCCTCCTGACAGAGCTGGTGTAACTGAGTCAGGTTTGTAGGCCTCCTTGCTCGCACACGCTTTTTCAGTTCTGCCCACAAATGTTCTATAAGATTGAGGTCAGGGCTTTGTGATGGCCACTCCAATACCTTGGCTTTGTTGTCCTTAAGCCATAACTTTGGAAGAATGCTTGGGATCATTGTCCATTTGGAAGACCTATTTGCGACCAAGCTTTAACTTCCTGACTGATGTCTTGAGATGATGCTTCAATATATCCACATAACTTTTCGTCCTCATGTTGCCATCTATTTTGTGAAGTGTACCAGTCCCTCCTGCAGCAAAGCACCCCCACAACATGATGCTGCCACCCCCGTGCTTCACGGTTGGGATGGTGTTCTTCAGCTTGCAAGTCACCCCATTTTTCCTCCAAATATAAAGATGGTCATTATGGCCAAACAGTTCTATTTTTGTTTCATCAGACCAGAGGACATTTCTCCAAAAAGCTGGATCCTTGTCCCCATGTGCAGTTGCAAACCGTAGTCTGTCTTTTTTATGGCGGTTTTGGAAGTGGCTTATTCCTTGCTGAGCAGCCTTTCAGGATATGTCGATATAAGCCTCGTTTTACTCTGGATATAGATACTTTTGTAACGGTTTCCTCCAGCATCTTCTCAAGGTTCTTTGCTGTTGTTCTGGGATTGATTTGTGCTTTCGCACCAAAGTACGTTCATCTCTAGGAGACAGAACACGTCTCCTTCCTGAGCAGTATGACGGCTGCGTGGTCCCATGGTGTTTATACTTGCGTACTATTGTTTGTACAGATGAACGTGGTACCTTCTGGCATTTGGAAATTGCTCCCAACGATGAACCAGACTTATGGAGGTCTACAATTTATTTTCTGAGGTCTTGGCTGATATCTTTTGATTTTCTCATGATGTCAAGCAAAGAGGCACTGAGTTTGAAGGTAGGCCTTGAAATACATCCATAGGTAAACCTCCGATTGACTCAAATGATGTCAATTAACCTATCAGAAGCTTCTAAAGCCATGACATAATTTTCTGGAATTTTCCAAGCTGTTTAAAGGCACAGTCAACTTAGTGTACATAAACTCCTGACCCACTGGAATTGTGATATAATGATTTATAAGTTAAATAATCTGTCGATAAACAATTGTTGGAAAAATTACTTGTATCATGCACACAGTAGATGTCCTAACTGACTTGCCAAAACTATAGTTTGTTAACAATATATTTGTGGAGTGGTTGAAAAATGAGTTTTAATGACTCAAACGTAAGTATATATAAACTTCCGACTTCAACTGTAGATGTTTCAGTAAGATTGGATTTTTTTTGCATTTATAGCAATGGTTATCAACTGTACTGCAAGAATGGAATGTAGGTCGCTGAAAATTGAGGTTGTAGTGGCAGCTGCAGAGAGGTATTTGAGTGTGAGAGACTTGTCATCAGAGGAGATACAAGGTGTGTTAAGTGGTGGTGTCCAACCCTTTCAGGTTTTTGGCTTGAGGTAGGAATAAATAGATTTGAATAATGGAGTAGGGTGGTATTTGTGTGTGTAGTAATGATAGATGGTATGGTATTTGTTCATTTATTTTCAAGCAAAGTATAAGGGAGTTGTACTCCAGTCTAGTAGGTGGCGGTAATGCAACATGTATAGGATGCCAACCGCTGTTTAGCCTCATCAAAGAAGAAGATACCAAAGAAGCAGAACACTTCCTGGGCACGCGGCTATTATTATGCACGCTCCATGTGTTGAGAACCTTCAAATGGGTCTGCTGACGTGACGAGCCTCCACTACCCAACATTAGCTAATTGAAAAGGAACTTAACACGACTTGGAAAGGAATTGGTTGTCCTCTTTCTTAGGTTGGCTACCGTATTTTTCCAACCGGGATAGCTGAGTAGATCGCTAAACTAACAATCGCTATACTTGGTGCATTTAGACAGAAACATGGCTACGGTTTTAATCCCTGCAAACACTACCGCACTTTTGCTGGATATTGAAGGAACCACGACACCAATAACGTTTGTGAAGGTAGGACAACGAGCTGAGTTTAATATATGGCATTTGAGGTGTGTATTGTAGCTCGCAAGTTACATTCTTTGCTAGACCGATTGCTACCAAATGAGCAAAATGACTTTGGAAAATACGTCTTATCCAGACGTTGGAATTTGGTTAATTAGCCACAATTATCCTTGCTAGCTAGGTAGTTCGCTGGTGTAGTGTTAATTTCATCAACAACTACTCATCAACCCATTTTTCTTGACAAATAATAAATATTACTAATAACTTTTCATTTTATTTGACAACAAATGTGACGAGACAATTTCCACGTGACAGTAATGGACAATCAATTTGACATCAAGCTCCTTTTCATCTGTTTTTGTCTGAATATTTCATGTAATCCTCTCATTGGCAGAATTGTAAAAATTCAGTTACGTGGTCTCCCAAACAGCTCCCAGGTGGTCACTTCAGTTACTCGTCAATCGTTTGAACTGATCTGAAGCCAAGACACTTGACTTGTAACTAAACTCAACTTAGAACCAATGTTTACACTCTCTCGCTCTTACTTTAACGTAGGCTATGTTGCATTCATCTGTGTGGCCTCAGTTGACAAAAGCGAGTTTCGGTTGCTTTTTTCCAATGGGTAAAAATGAATGATATTAGTAGTACAGTAATACTTCTGGCATGTTTGGAAAACAAAAATTCTCCCATTTTCAAGGAAACCACTGTTATTTAACCCCTTGATGGTTATGATGGGGAGGAAATCAGTTGTAAATTGTGTAACCTGTAGGCTTTATACCCTACATGGTTAATTATGGCTGTCATTGGTTACAATCTGACACAATATCAATGTTGCCAGCTAAGGTATACAAGGGGATGGTAGCCTTGTCCATCTAGGCCTATCTGTATGTGCACATGATGGAAGTTAGAGGTTGCCTAAATATTAATTATTTAACAGAAAAAAATGCACGGACTATATTGTGACCTAAAAATGTCTGACTAAAACTAGACTAAAATTGTCCAGAGGTTTAGTCGACTGAACTAAAACTAACGATTGATGACATTATCAAACGGTGACGTAAGGCTAAAAGGTATTTTAAGATTAAATCTCAAATAGCTGCCAAAATTAACACCGTTAGCGTAGCTTGCTTGCTTCACATCGATTTGATAGTCAATAAAATAACATCAATGTATATCGCAGCCTCTGGCTAGTGCTCGTAAACCACAGGCAGGATTTGGTATGATTGCAGGCAGTCTGTTTACCTGTCTAGATGTGAAAGCGTGCCATGCGAGTGCACAGTTTAGGAATCGTTCAATTGGATTGGAGGGTTGGGGTAGCATCCCCAACACTGGGCACGTGCTGCTAAAACGGGTACAGCAACGGGTTTGGTGATATATCGCAAGCTATTGCTATGGATTGCCCTTCAGACCCAGCTTATTAATAGATCATTAAAGGTGTCTAAATTTGAGCTAAGTACAGTAGAGCACAGATGAATTCCTTACAGTAGAATATAGTACATTATACTGTATTTTACGATAGCTGCTCTACTGTATTGTACTGAACTATACATTTAGACATTTAGGTCATTTAGCAGACGATACTCAACTGTACTGTGCTCTACTGTACTGTGCACTCCAAACTTGTGAAAGATGGACGTCTATGATTTGGACCGGACCAAAGCTGAACCAATTAGACGTCCAAAAACGCATGTAGACGTTGAAATCAAGGACATTGTGGACAAACCAAATTTCTATGTCTTTTCAACATCCATCAACAAGGGGAGTCTAATGGTGCACACTAGGTAATGAATGACAGCTAGCTAGCTATATGCTAACAGTGCTATTTTCTCCTGTAGGACATTTTATTCCCATACATCAAAGATCATCTTGAAGAGCATCTGTCTGCGCATTGGGAAGAAGATGAATGCAAACAAGATGTGCATCTCCTGAAGAAACAGGTAACTGGTTTTCTGAAAACCGTGGACAATGATGAGCAGTCAGCAGTGACTGCACACATCAGACAGAATATGGAACACTCATGCATACATTCTGGGTGAAAACATGTACCTTGTTCTTTGTTGAGCCTGTTAAACAATCATTATGTGGTATGCCTCAGATTAGTACATTAAATGAATCAGCAGTTCAGAGTTGGGTGTCTACAGTGGGTTTGGCCCAAATATATAAACTCAGCAAAAAAAAAGAAACGTCCTCTCACTGAGCACTGAGTTGATTTTCAGCAAACTTAACATGCGCAAATATTTGTATGAACATAAGATTCAACAACTGAAACAAACTGAACAAGTTCCACAGACATGTCACTAACATAAATATATTAATGTGCCACTGAACAAAAGGTGGGGGGGTCAAAAGTCAGTATCTAGAATGTGGCCACCAGCTGCATTAAGTACTGCAGTGCATCTCTTCCCCATGGACTGCATCAGATTTGCCAGTTCTTTCTGTGAGATGTTACCCCATTCTTCCACCAAGGCACCTGCAAGTTCCCGGACATTTCTGGGGGGAATGGCCCAAGCCTTCACCCTCCGATCCAACAGGTCCCAGACGTGCTCAATGAGATTGAGATCTGGTCTCTTCACTGGTCATGGCAGAACACTAACATTCCTGTCTTGCAGGAAATCACGCACAGAACAAGCAGTATGGCTGGTGGCATTGTCATGCTGGAGGGTCATGTCAGGATGAGCCTGCAGGAAGGATACCACATGAGGGAAGTGTCTTCCCTGTAACGCACAGCATTGAAATTGCCTGCAATGACAACCAGCTCAGTCTGATGATGCTGTGACACACCACCCCAGACCATGACGGACCCTCCACCTCCAAATCGACCCCGCTCCAGAGTACAGGCCTCAGTGTAATGCTCATTCCTCAACAATAAAGGCGAATCCGACCATCGCCCCTGGTGAAACAAAACCGCGACTTGTCAGTGAAGAGCACTTTTTGCCTTGTCTCATCTGGTCCAGCGGCGGTGGGTTTGTACCCATAGGCGCCATTGTCATTGGTGATGTCTGGTGAGGACCTGCCTTGCACAGGCCTACAAGACCTCAGTCTAGCGCCTCTCAGCCTATTGCGAACAGTCTAAGCACTGATAAAGGGATTGTGCATTCCTGGTATAACTCGAGCGGTTGTTGTTGCCATCCTGTACCTGTCCTGCAGGTGTGATGTTCTGGTGTTGTTACACGTGGTCTGCCACTGCGAGGACGATCAGCTGTTCATCCCTGTAGCGCTATCTTAGGCTTCTCACAGTACGGACATTGCAAGTTATTGCCCTGACCACATCTGTAGTCCTCATGCCTCCTTGCAGCATGCCTAATGCACGTTCGCGCAGATCAGCAGGGACCCTGGGCATCTTTCTTTTTGGTGTTTTTCAGAGTCAGTAGAAAGGCCTCTCTTTTTAGTGTCCTAAGTTTTCATAACTGTGACTTTAATTATCTGCTGTTAGTGTTTTAACGACCGTTCCACTGGTGCATGTTCATTAATTGTTTATGGTTCATTGAACAAGCATGGGAACAGTGTTTAACCCCTTTACAATGAAGTTATTTGGATTTTTACTAATTATCTTTGAAAACAGGGTCCTGAAAAAGGGACGTTTAGTATATAGTATAGCTATGTAGGTCACAGATTAGTGGGTGTATTTGATTAGCTGCTGGGCCATAAGTGCCCTGCATCCTGTCAGTTGGGATGACATGAGTGCAAGCGATGAGACAAGCGTTCAGAGCTGCACTCATGTTCACTGGCTGCTGAAGTCTAGCAGACCTACTGCAGGAAGCTCTTTGTTTTTGTTTTTACACCAGGGAAGGACTGGCAAACTAGGGTGGTTGAACTCCTTTGAGGGCCACTTGACTGCTTTAGATCTGACTAGATCGGTCATTTGACGGACCAGAACGGGGGGGTTGTTGAGGTACACTGACATAATTCATGGAAAGCGATCTACATCCGAGAAACACTTGACTACAGTAAATTCTGTAACATTGGGTTCTTCAATAAGGGATGCAGCCAGGTGGTCTGTGACTGGAGCTAATGACTTCTCCTCCTCCAATGAGCTTATTGATATGCAGAACAGTGAGAAGTTCTCATAATAGCGTGGCGGCTACCATATCTAATTTACTGGAATTAACAGTTTTGTCGGCCAAGAGCGGTCTGTCTTCAACGTTGGATAACCCCAAGAGTTGTTGATGGTTAATTCAAACCCTGCTCCCTAATGAACATGACCCTGATTAATCCTTGACCCTGTGCTGACCCTTTCATCATGTTAGGTTGAGGAGGACCTGCGTCTGAACCGAGCATGTGCGCAGCACGCCCTGGACCAGTCTGGGCACACGGACGAGGAGAAAGCCATCGGAGAGGTGGTGGACAACGTGCTGTGGCAGATGGCTTCGGACAGGAAGACCACGGCCCTGAAACAGCTGCAGGGACACATGTGGAGGGCGGCCTACGCTGCTGGGAGAATCAAAGGCGAGTAAGTAGCCAGAAGTTTTCCTTCTATTGCACTGAGGGTACTGTATGAGGGATGAATCCTAAATCGATTTTAGTGCAAATATCTATATATATAATTTGAGGGGTTCCCTTGACCAACTGCTGTTTTCAGATCTCACCATAGGTTTTGGATGGGATTTACATCTCTTCGCTGGTCACTCCAGAACAGTTCAGCGTTTTCTTCTTGAATCATTACTTGGTGCTTTTTGATGTGTGTTTGGAGTTGTCATGCTGTAAGAACCACAGACTTCAATGGAGTCTCAGTTTTTGCACACTGGGCTGAAAATTAGACTCCAACACCTGATAATCTGCTGATTTCACGTTCAAGGCCCCCAGTACCAGAGCTTGCCAAGCAAGAGATTCCCTAAAAACACGCCACTTTGATACAGCTACGACCGGAAGTGACTTACGCAGCAGTTTAACCTGCTATGAAAAGCTTCTTCCGGTTGTCGCTGTATCGAAGTGGTGTATTTTTAGGGAGTCCCAGCAAACAACCCCACCACATTATCAAACCTCTCCCATGTTTGATTGTAGGGAGGATGTTATTTTCATTGAACGCTTCCTTTGGTCATCATTGATCTGTATAGCCAAAGATCTCTAATTTTGTTTCAATGATCCACAGAACAGTTTCCTAGGATTTGGGCTTGTTTATTTGGGTTTTTGAGAAGTTCAATTGGGCTTTCTTGTCTCCTTCAGCAGTGGGTTCTTTGTATGTTTACCAATGACCAAAGGAAGCATTCAAAGAAAAGAACACCCTCCCTTACAATCAAACATGGGTGAGGTTTGATAATGCTGTGGGGTTGCTTTTCTGCTGAAGAGTGCCAAATTGCCCGTTTTTAAAGGTGCAGCTAGCTCATTGGATCTGTCGACAGTTATCTTGGCCAAAGGCTGTGCAACTAAGTACTACCTCCGGAGTGTCAATCATTTTGTCCATGCCACTTTTTTTATTTTTTTTACAGATTTTTTTTACTAACAAAAATTGTAATTTGTTTTGCAATGTTAAAATTCCAATAACAAAGTGTGGAGACCCAAATGTATTTTCCTTTATATATATATATATATATATATATATATATATATATATATATATATATACACATTTTTTTTTATTTTTTTTTTAAAGAAGACATTGGCAATAATATATCCCTCACCCACCCCACCAAGGCATCATACGAAAAAACAATGGCAATAAGTAATAACCATAATAGTAATGGAGGGGCAATAAGTAATAACCATAATAGTAATGGAGGGGCAATAAATAATAACCATAATAGTAATGGAGGGGCAATTACAACACTGACATTTTAAGAATGCATTAGAGAATGTTGTTCTCTTTTAGCAGCTCTTACCATATTTGGCCTAGGACAGCATCCCCCAATCTCGGTCCCGGGGATCCGGAGGGGTGCAAGAAACGGGTAACTGCCCCAGCATCCAACACACCGACTCCAATCAGAGGCTAATATGTTGGTAAGTTAAATCTGGTGTGTCGGCACTAGGGCAAAAGCAAAGATGTACATCCCCCGGGTTCCCAAAACCGGGGGAAGCCAACTTCCAATTCAATCGGATTCAGATTGTTTGTTTAAAAGTTACGTGTAATGCTCGCAGTTGCCCGAGACTACCGCACAGAAATATCAGCCCGCAGAGAGAAGCATGAGATTGAACTTCACTCAACTTTCTAGAGCAGTGGTCACCAACCAGTCGATCACAATCGACTGATCTCCAAGGCATTCCTAGGCGATCGCCAAACGTTTCTGTGAAAGACCTAATGATAAAGCCTTGTGTTCCTTTTTTATTTGATTTTTGTGTCTTGGGCTGTTGGCGGTAGGTGTGCCGGATTTCAGCTGCCCTGCTTGCTGGGTAGGTGAACGGTTGCAATTTTGAACCATTTCATGTGTCCGAAGGTACAAACTCTGCCTTCCCGGCTGGCCCAGTAAGTGCACTATAGGCCTAACTAATGCTGGCCAAACGGATGGCTCAGATTACCATGTCTGCTGTAAGGTAGCAGGCATTAAAGAAAGCTACAGAAAAGTTGCTACTGTGAGATTTCAAAATGTTTAAACCCATGACTAAAGAGAGACTGTCAACGAATAGAGCAAAGAGCTGCTGTTTTTATGAGTGAGTTTAAGTTCTTACTCAGCACTGTCAACACTTTGTATTCAACACTTTTATAAGCCATAAATCCCATTTCCATTCAGCACTACGAGCACTGCAGCAGGAATGAGTAGAAAAATGTATCTATAGGCTTGTGTTATTAGCGGCTTGGGTCTCTTTTTAATATTGAGGAATATTGTATTCTCTGTTCATAGGAGTAACAACATGAATTTGTGCATGAGGCAGAAATGATGCGGTGCGACTCGAGTTTCACCATCATCTGTAGCTCAGTTGGTAGAGCATGGCGCTTGTAACGCCAGGGTAGTGGGTTCGATCCCCGGGACCACCCATACGTAGAATGTATGCACATATGACTGTAAGTCGCTTTGGATAAAAGCGTCTGCTAAATGGCATATATATTATTATTATATTATTATATATTATTATTAAGACTGTCCCTTTTTATGGTAAGGGAGAGCGGAGATATGTTGAGGTGGATCCTCAGTCTAATGCTCTCTCCCTCCACTGACTGACCATTAGATACAGGCCCCATCAGCCCAATAGTAAAAAAAAAAAAAAAAAGCAAATTATTTAAATGTGAAGCACAGCTGAGTGAACATACAAGTAATACAACAACCAATCTATTACTGGTGTGATCATATAGCCTAAAAATGACCTGACCAACAATGCATTGGCAGGGCAATTCAAGCAAAGCCAATATGCGGTGATAATGTATTGGGCCTATAGCTTACTATACAAACCTCATTGCCACAGTTCTATTTTTAATTAGTTAATGTTGCATAGGGTTATGTTTTTTTTTAAATATATTAAAAAATGTGAGTGGTAGATCTTGCCTTGTACTTTGACTCAAAGGTTGGTGACCACTGTTCTAGAGTTTTTCCTGTTAACACTATATCAATGTTTCCCTTTACTGTGGCAATTGTGATTAAATCAACGCAATATTAGCCACTTTCAATGCAACATACCAAAACAAATTTTGTTAGAGGCAGAACGCATCAGAGTAGGATTCTATTGCATTGACACGCACGACTCCACCCATACTCTAGTGTACACAGACCGGTGCGGCATAGACAATCTGAACTGCAGTAGGCCTTTATGCAAGTAGAACATATGGATCTGTGCCATTTACTTTGAACTGGACTGTGTTTACAGCATGAGCGGTCATGAGTAGATGAGCTTGTTTTGAGATTTAAAGCGAGAGCTGCATGTAGCCACGTGTGCACATTCAAATCAAATCAAATCATCCAACACACTGACTCCAATCATTCTGTTCAAATCCTTTGCTAGTTAGTGAGTTATTAGCCCAGTTCCATGATTTGTAGTTTAATAAGGGAGTGATTGCTTCTTACAAGGGCACAAAACGTATACATTTCTAGACCACTTTGAAAAGTGAGTCAGGTAAAGAGATTTTGAAACCGGCTTGAATAAGCTAAGTAGAGGCAGAGGGTACCATCATTTGTCTGATTCTCTGTTATAATGGTATGGGAATAATGCATTTTATTTTGTAAAGTGTTTTCTTGCATCAAGCACAACATTTTCAGTCACATCCTTGTCTGAAGGACAAGTGGATAAACAGGTTAATGTCAAGCCTACCACTGAGGAAGTACAGCTCCCGCTCAGCCCAGTCAAAACTGTTCGCTGCTCTGGCCCCCCAATGGTGGAACAAACTCCCTCACGACGCCAGGACAGCGGAGTCAATCACCACCTTCCGGAGACACCTGAAACCCCACCTCTTTAAGGAATACCTAGGATAGGATAAGTAATCCCTCTCACCCCCCCCCTTTAAGATTTAGATGCACTATTGTAAAGTGACTGTTCCACTGGATGTCATAAGGTGAATGCACCAATTTGTAAGTCGCTCTGGATAAGAGCGTCTGCTAAATGACTTAAATGTAATGTAAATGTATTTTCAAAAGTCTCATGGAATGTAGGCCTACATTGAACACCACATATTGGCTGCATGATATAACAGATATTTCCATGTTAAAATGTTATGGGATGCATTTTCTCCATTGTTTTTGATGGTAGGCCACTGGTAGGCCTACATTATAATCAAGTAGCCTACATAGCCACTGGTTAAAACTAACGTAAAGCAGGACAGCCTCAGTGGTCACATGTACAGGGTTGCAGGTGTGATTGCAGGGTGCAGTAAAAATCTAAGCCTCTGAGCTCCAACATTTTATTGTATTTTTTTATTTAACCAGGTAGGCTAGTTAAGAACAAGTTCTCATTTGCAACTGCGACCTGGCCAAGATAAAGCAAAGCAGTGTGACACAGACAACACCAGTTACACATGGAGTAAACGATAAACAAGCCAATAACACAATAAACAAGTCAATGACACAGTAGAAAAAATAGTCTGTTGGCCGGGCTTGGAGTAGCCAGGAGGAAGGCATGGCCAGCCGTTGAGAAATGCTTATTGAAATGTTCGATTATCATGGATTTATCACTGGTGACCGTGTTACCTAGCCTCAGTGCAGTGGGAAGCTGGGAGGTGCTGCTCTTGTTCTCCATGGACTTTAGTGTCCCAAAACCTTTTGGAGTTAGAGCTACAGGATGTGAATTTCTGCTTGAAAAAGCTAGCCTTGGCTTTCCCAACTGACTGTGTGTATTGGTTCCTGACTTCCCAGAACAGTTGCATATCGTGGGGACTATTCAATGCTATTGCAATCCGCCACGTGATGTTTTTGTCCTAGTCGAGGGCAGTCCGGTCTGGAGTGAACCACGGGCTATATCTGTTCTTAGTTCTGCATTATTTTTTTTGAACGGGGCGGAAGGTGAGGAAATTCCTCACCATCACAAACACTTGGTTTAAATTTGGATAGATTCTTGCCAGCCTGTCATTTGAGTAATGGAAATGGTGCAACACTTTTTGATCTGAATGAGCCCATACTTTTGTGTACAATTGTGTGGATACGCTCTATACTACGTTGCCATATGTCTTTGGTTTATTTTCCAGTTCAACTTATTTTAGAAGAAATGGGAAATTATTTAAGGGAAGGACAAGGGTGCCAATATATTTGGCCACAACTGTATCTGTGAACAGATTGAGTTTTTTTTTTTTTTTTTTCTGCAGGAATGGAGATCCTATAGGTTGTGTTTAGTCTTATGTAGTGGTATTAATGCTAATTGTTTCTAAACTGCCTGTGAGAGGATCAAGTCCTATTGTACTGCTGCATTTCTTCCAAATGTCACCTTCAAACCATCATTGTCTGGAGTCCTGTTGACTCATCCAGACAGTATTACTTGTGTGTGTGTGTGTGTGTGTGTGTGTGTGTGTGAACCAGGCTGTACCAGGATGTGGTTCCATCCATCAGGAGGTGGAGACGGCAGGGCCTGAAGGTCTATATCTACTCATCTGGCAGCGTGGAAGCCCAGAAACTACTGTTTGGATACTCCGTAGAGGGAGATGTCCTAGATGTAAGAAACTCTTCTCTTTTATAAACTTTTTAGAACGCACACTAATCTCTCTGGTTCATTGTAATTAGGGGTGTGAATATTTAAACACAGTTGGGATTGTTAACGTTTAGAATTAGTCAATCGTTAAAATATGGGTGGGTGGGGGGTCTCACAATGAAAATCACAGTGCAGTTGTCACAATTTTTATTTTCTGTGTTATAGCCTAACTAGACAATAGTTAGGCTATAACGCCAAGTTGTGTAATTTGAAGGAATTTTGTAGTCCTAGTCCTGGAATTTTGTAGTCCTAGTCCTGGAATTTTGTAGTCCTACTCCCAGCTAACTTCAGATTCTTTATCCTTTCAGCTATTTGATGGCCACTTCGACACCAACATAGGCGCCAAAGTAGACAGTAAAAGCTATGAGAGAATTGCGGAGAGAATGGGCTGCCTGTCTGAGGAAATGATGTTCCTGACAGATATCACACGGGGTAAGTGTTGTAGCAGGCAAATGAGTTCACCGGTGAATGCTCTTTACATATTGTTTGGGCCAGAGCCTTTCTACCTAGCTGGATCAGCCTCCGAAGCTTTGCCAACCTTAGCTATGACTGAATTCCACAGTGGAATTTCCCACTTGCTTGTCAAGGGGTTTGTCCTAAACTACAACATCCCAGCCTGCATTAGACAAGTACATATGCTGCTTATAGAATATCAAATGGGCATATTTTAACTTGTATTTATTTTCTTGTTTTATGGACACGCATGTTCTCAATAACCTACTGGGTAACATGAAGGGAGATAACTGAAGCCATGTAGCTAGCCCTGCTTTAGAGCAGAATAGCACTTGGAAAGGCTGTTCTATCAGCGTTAAATCAGTATAGTGTTAGAGCTATATGCTGTACTGCATCAGAGTGCGAGCCTCCCCCTGAGGTATGGCAACTACCGTACATGTCTCGGATTGCGCGGGACAGTCCAGCAGTTTGGCCCTTTGTCCCCCATTCCGCAACTATACTGTTTATGTCCTGCATTTTATCAACAAATTCAAACAAATTTCAATGTATTTTTTACTTTTGTCCTGTTTTTCATTCGAACCGGTCTCTTGCAGTTAGGCTTATGGAAAATGTAGGCCTATATCATTAGGATTTGTTTAAGGGGAGTTGAACACTTCTCCAATCGTTGCTGAGATCTGATATTCTGTGCAAGACGAGACACAGGCCAATGTCAACCAATTACATTTCTCAAATCCTTTCGGGCTAAATTCCAGCTGAACTCAGTGGACAGTTAGGCCTAACTACTTACAAAAAGCTGATGAAGAGTAAGTCCACAGCCGTATTAGACTGAAAGATGGACTATAGGGTGATTGTCAAACTTGAGGCTCTCTATGCTCATTAGTTGCTCATTCATCATATTTTCTACTACTTCACTCAATCCCATTATACATTCCCTAAGACCAACCAGAAATGTTTCCTTGGCCACACACTCCCAGATTTTCATAAAACCAGCCACATGTGGTGTCTTTTTTTTTTTTTTTTTTTTTGCATCACCAAAAGAGTAGGCTAGGTGTGCTTCAGTTGGCTCATTCAGTGCAGCGGGAGAAGGGGTGTAGTGCTGCAGGAGCAGTGCCACTTCTTACAGTGGTGCTCATCTAGTAAAGTTGGATCAAAGCTGAATCCATGTCTCGGAAGATCACACTGTTGAATTAGTATTCTATATAACAGCATAGTATAACGTTACTGTTACTAATTTCTTGAGATTTTAAAATGGTTAGCTGAATAGTATATTTATAAAAAAATCAAATGCAATCAAAACTCCATAGCGTGCGTCACGAGGCAGAATGGGTTTTTGATTGGAGAAAAAAAAAATTAAGGCGATATAGTTTAACACAATCTTTTCTCATTTTCTCATAAAACAGTAATTCAAGAAGATCTAAATTAATGGCATGCAGTTTGGACATTTCACCATAAAATGTGAAGAATTGTCCATATTAGGTAGCCTGACTTGGTGTTTTGAGGGTATTACAAATACTAATTTCATAGGCAGATGTTGCAGGTGGAGGACGTGTTTTGTATAAAGATATTCAATGGGCTACATTAGTGGAGGGGTGCGAATGTCCCTCACTCATTGATTTGGATATTTTTAAATGTGGTCACCCTACCCTGATGGGAAGCGGATGTCATCGCACGGAGAGCCACACTGCTGCCTCAGGCTGGCCCCACAATCACCTTTAATGTTCTACCTTCCTTTGTTGTGTAGGTTGTTAGCTAAGCTTACAACAAAGGGTTAGTGCCTCTTGTTACACCGTCACTGGGACTTGGGTGAGCCTGCTGTCCTGGGATCCTAGTGTGACTCAGTGAGCATGATCGAGAGGAGGATATGTGTTTTTGTTCTTCCCTGCAGAGGCCAAGGCAGCGGAGGATGCGGGTGTGAACGTGGCGGTGGTGGTGCGGCCGGGGAACATGGAGCTGACGGAGGAGGAGAGGTCACACTATAACCTCATTACAACTTTCAGCCAACTGGAAGTGACGGGTGGCGTTTAACACTGGAGGGGAGGGGAGAGATGCTGCCGTTCGAATTCTGCCCTTTTCCTCCTCAGTGTGCACTCATTGACTCCCCCCTTGTGGATGGAAAGATACTGGATAAGTGTACGCATGTGAGGTTTCGCCAAATATATCTAAAACCTTTGTTTTAAAATACATGAGGGGGAGTAATGAGTGTACACTTGGGAGACAATCGGAACACAGCTAAAGAGGGAGAACACTTACTCACTAGCCCCGTTCAATCATGTTCCCTAGCCTCTTCCCCTAGCACCTACTGCCCCTTGGATCTTATCAAAGGACTGGAATGGTAAAAGCAAAGTGATTGACGCTCCTTTTTAAGCCTATTGGAGAGCCAGGTGGAGCTATTGCTTTCCCCTATCTGGTCCTTACAGACTCTGAAGGGGAGTGGGCTATGGGAAGAAGCTACTAACCGAAATTGAACCGGGCCACTCTCATAAGAACTGTTTGTCCAAGGGGAGGGGAATGGGAGGGTCTGCCATTGATCCAAGGATTTTGGGAGTGCACTAAAAGGGGAGCCTGGGTGCCAGTCTGTTTCTGCTCTAGCCAACATGTCGTTGTCTTAGCCAGGTAACAGTGTAGCGTTGTTGAACACAGAAACAGTCGGGTATCTAGGCTACACCCAGGGTACCAAGAGTCGTACCAGTCTGCAGACTGCACATTCTAAGGGACCTCCCAGGGTTTCTTTCACCTTTTTTAAGCATTTTAAATAAAAAACATATTTAAGTTGATCACTTTATTTGTATTTAACTAATCTGGTTCAAAATCTGTTTTGTTTCCATTGTGAGTCACATTTTGTGTATAGCCCAATCCTGTACAGTACATTAATCAGAATGCAAAGACAGGTTTTATAGTGTAAAATCATTTTAATGTTCTAACAAACAGCAGTATAAAACTGAGATGCATGTGTCAGTTATGCTCGAATGACACCCAATTATTGCACTAAATCACATGCAGTGGGAGAGAACACTGAAAAGGATTCCCGTGACTTGTTTAATGGGAGCGATATGGGAGCGATACGCAACAGCGATATGGTTCAGAATGGCATCATTGTACCTGGGCGATGACCTAAAAAGTAATACCGCTGTACTGATCTTCAGGGGCTGAGATTTCCTCACAAACGGTCTGTCTGAAAATGGAGGTAGACAGGAAAGCGAGCGAACGCAGCAGAAAACCTCATGCCGGTAAAGGAAGTTGGGTAGAATCCAAACTGGGAGAGGGTGTTTGGACTCCCACATTTTGAGGGCTTAGCTACAGTGCTGATTTTGCAGGTTTTCCTACTTACAAAGCATATAGGAGGTCTGTAATTGTTATCATAGGTACATTTCAACTGTGAGAGACGGAATCTAAAACAAAAATCCAGAAAATCACATTGTATGATTTTTAAGTAATTAATTCTCATTTTATTGCGTCTCTCACAGTTGAAGTGTGCCTATGATAAAAATGACAGACCTCTACATGCTTTGTAAGTAGGAAACACTGCCGATTTTGCAGGTTATCAAATACTTGTTTTCCCCACTATACATTCATCTGAAAGCCAGTGAGGCGTGGTGTCACTATTAATCTTGAGACATGAGTTCTCCAACTCACAGCTACATGATAGACATCCATGTTCATGCCTGCAATGAAATCGTTTAGCATATTTTAGTGAACACCCCTGCTGATGAGATGAAAGGTTGCTTATGGAAAGAGTGTTGCTTTTGAAAGATCACCTCGACGTACAGTAGTCAAGTCAGACATGCTGTAGTGGTTGACTAACTCTAAAGTAAATGACACCCACTGGAGCCCTTGACCTCCTAAAGACTTCATGTTAATTTGTTAATTTCCCCCCCCTCCCCCGACACAACCACAGGCAACCTAACTGTTTTGTAGCACTCCAAAGCTATAGCTGGTCCGACTGGTACTCGGACACCTCTGAGAAAGTTGCTGACAGGCTAAGAGGCGGATCGCGGTTGTCGGTGCAGACGATCTCAAAGTGGCAGTGTCTGAACTCGATGGCGACGGTTGCGAGGAAGCTCAAAGAACATGACCAGAGCCCACTGCGCTCGGGCCGCATGCATGTGAAGATGCTGCGCAATCAGGGCAAAGTCTGAACCGGGGGAGTTAAGGCTCAAACGAACACTACAAAACATAAAATGCTTAATTCCTTGCTTCCTTCGAGGTAAACACTGATCAAACTGTTGAATAAGTGAAAGCAAGGTTTCCATCTCACATACCCATAATATTCACTTTGTAAAAGCGTCGAGGGTGAGTCCCTGGTGCAAGCCAAAGCCAGAGGAAGGATACAGAAAAGCATGCAGGCGGTGAGGGTCCCAGACAGCACGAAGTGAGGGATGCCTGCCCTCCGACCCTCGTTCCTAAGGTTGACTTTCAGGGTGATGACAGATTGAACCCAGCAGAACAACGTTCCCAGGCCAAACGTCATGTATGTCCCAATGTTGTGGAGCTCCTTGTCATTTGACAACTAGACCAGACACAAAGACAAAAGACATGGCTCTTATCTGTTTCATGTTTACCGTGACCCTACAACCTCTGGCAAACATCTGATTATCACTGCAAACCAGTTTGAGGTTTTTTGGCTATTTTATCAGTGGTTCCCAAATGTCTTGGGTCTGGGCAGTAGGGGCTAGGAGTTGTCAGACTCCTATGAAGTAGGCCAGTGACTGTCTAGGACAGGGTCAGTGACTCTTACCTGGAAGTTTCCTACCAGTGTCATGCCGAAGCAGGCCAGGGATAGGGCCACGAGACTGCTGATGTTGAGCCAGGGTTTGTGGACCTGGGGCTTCAGCTGCAGATATCTGAGGACACCAATGATGAACCCAGAAAGGAGAAACCTCATAAGGGATCTATCTCTGGTCTGGTGGTCTCGAAACATTTCATTCCTGGGCCTGGGGACCCACAGGATGTGCAGGCTTTTGTTCCAACTCAATGCTAACATCCTCAACCGTTTTGTAATGAGCACTACATGGTCTGCCATTGGAACTGACTAAATGCATGCCAAGCAATATCAAATCAAATTGATTTATATAGCCCTTCGTACATCAGCTGATATCTCAAAGTGCTGTATAGAAACCCAGCCTAAAACCCCAAACAGCAAGCAATGCCGGTGTAGAAGCAATAGACAGCACTTCCCCATTTTATAATGTGCATCCCCTTGTTTCTATCACTGTGTCTATCCTGTCATTTGTTTTTGGTTCAGTGGTCAATGTTGACTACGTTTCCATGTTCATACAGGGGATAAACAGAAGAACATGCGTCAGTCTCGAGGTTCATGACCTGGCTAAATACACAGCTGGCCGGGGGAGCATTGCCTGCAAAGCTGAGAGAGAGGGGGAAGATAAATCAAATCAAGTCAAATTTTATTTGTCACATACACATGGTTAGCAGATGTTAATGCGAGTGTAGCGAAATGCTTGTGCTTCTAGTTCCGACAATGCAGTGATAACCAACAAGTAATCTAACTAACAATTCCAAAACTACTGTCTTATACACAGTGTAAGGGGATAAGGAACATGTACATAAGGATATATGAATGAGTGATGGTACAGAGCAGCATACAGTAGATGGTATCGAGTACAGTATATACATATGAGATGAGTGTGTAGACAAAGTAAACAAAGTGGCATAGTTAAAGTGGCTAGTGATACATGTGTTACATAAGGATGCAGTCGATGATGTAGAGTACAGTATATACATATGCATATGAGATTAATAATGTAGGGTAAGTAACATTATATAAGGTAGCATTGTTTAAAGTGGCTAGTGATATATTTACATCATTTCCCATCAATTCCCATTATTAAAATGGCTGGAGTTGGGTCAGTGTCAATGACAGTGTGTTTGCAGCAGCCACTCAATGTTAGTGGTGGCTGTTTAACAGTCTGATGGCCTTGAGATAGAAGCTGTTTTTCAGTCTCTCGGTCCCAGCTTTGATGCACCTGTACTGACCTCGCCTTCTGGATGATTGCGGGGTGAACAGGCAGTGGTTCGGTGGTTGATGTCCTTGATGATCTTTATGGCCTTCCTGTAACAACGGGTGGTGTAGGTGTCCTGGAGGGCAGGTAGTTTGCCCCCGGTGATGTGTTGTGCAGTCCTCACTACCCTCTGGAGAGCCTTACGGTTGAGGGCGGAGCAGTTGCCGTACCAGGCGGTGATACAGCCCGCCAGGATGCTCTCGATTGTGCATCTGTAGAAGTTTGTGAGTGCTTTTGGTGACAAGCCGAATTTCTTCAGCCTCCTGAGGTTGAATAGGCGCTGCTGCGCCTTCTTCACGACGCTGTCAGTGTGAGTGGACCAATTCAGTTTGTCTGTGATGTGTATGCCGAGGAACTTAAAACTAGCTACCCTCTCCACTACTGTTCCATCGATGTGGATAGGGGGTGTTCCCTCTGCTGTTTCCTGAAGTCCACAATCATCTCCTTAGTTTTGTTGACGTTGAGTGTGAGGTTATTTTCCTGACACCACACTCCGAGGGCCCTCACCTCCTCCCTGTAGGCCGTCTCGTCGTTGTTGGTAATCAAGCCTACCACTGTTGTGTCGTCCGCAAACTTGATGATTGAGTTGGAGGCGTGCGTGGCCACGCAGTCGTGGGTGAACAGGGAGTACAGGAGAGGGCTCAGAACGCACCCTTGTGGGGCCCCCGTGTTGAGGATCAGCGGGGAGGAGATGTTGTTGCCTACCCTCACCACCTGGGGGCGGCCCGTCAGGAAGTCCAGTACCCAGTTGCACAGGGCGGGGTCGAGACCCAGGGTCTCGAGCTTGGAGGTATAATTGTATTGACAGGGATCACCAAACCGAGGTAAAGATTAGTACTAGTATAGGGTGTGTACTGTACCTTATATATGGAGGGGATTTTAGGGCCAGATCGGCTGTGAAAAATGACATGTAAATATTTAGAAACTGGTGCGTGGTCATAATAACTGGAATAACATATTGCTACGTTATAAACAATCCTTACTTGTATTCTGAACTCAGGGGTGTTATCTTCTCATCTTCAACAGCTATGAAATACCTGCAACCAATGAGAACCATTTTTGTTAATGTCACATACACACACACACAGCTGTAAAGCCAAATGGCGTGTGAGATAGCAAAAACAGTGTTTTTTTAAATGTGTACTTACACAACCCAGAGTCCAGCAGCTGTGAAGAGAGAGTACATGGCAGGGAGAAACGTCCAGGGACTGCACTTCCTCATGGCGTCTCCTGTATACAAAGACCGCTTCAAACATCTCCACTGTCTGTCAACAGTAAGACAGGAAATTAAGCAGGTAGAACTGTTTTAGGACCAACTGAGGCAAATAGGGTAGAACCTATCCCTGAGTTGTTTGGCGTGTGTTTGAGGGAATTACTGTAACTCAAAATAGAAGCACAGGAATGCTGTTCAGAAGCCACACTTCTGAATAGTGAGACCAAGATAAAAAGTCAGATATACAAAAGAAAAACACAATGATGCGTTGTTCTCTGAATTGTACAATGTAAAAGACTGCAGTCACCTCTTCCGGAGTGATGTTAGGTTTCCATTGAGGAGGACTGAACTGCTAGGGCTAGTAGCCTACTCCAATAGCCTGCTAGCTGCTTCAATAATTAGTTCTCGTAAGGCAGTCATACATAATTGCACTTATAATAACCTTGAATTAACTGACATACAGATTGGTGCATGTATATTTAGAGGCAGAG
This sequence comes from Oncorhynchus gorbuscha, assembly GCF_021184085.1. Classification (NCBI taxonomy): domain Eukaryota; kingdom Metazoa; phylum Chordata; class Actinopteri; order Salmoniformes; family Salmonidae; genus Oncorhynchus; species Oncorhynchus gorbuscha. Next base: position 41,179,337 of record NC_060183.1, on the reverse strand, counting down.
CTAAAAGGTGAATGTTTTTGTCTCGGGCATAGCCTTGAATAAAAACGACGTATCTAACATGCAACGCTTTCCACTCTATTGCTGGCGTGCTGGGAATTGGAATTTAACACCCTGTCAATATGCTGTTATGTCATGTCTGACATGACGCTTCCACAACAGAGACAACTTCACATGTAGGTGAGTGACAACAGTTCAATTTCCCAGACGAGTGTTTTCTTTTGTGGTTCCCCACAATTGATCAAATGGAGGATACCTTCACTAACTGTCTTCACCAATCCCAATATGATTGGGGTCTCTGTTTAATCGTCAGCCACAAACATGAAATACCTCGTTGTCAGCCAGCGCCTGTTGGATTTATATGATGTCTTCTCATTTCATATTTGACTGAAACACGCAGTTTTTGTTATCAGTCATAGTCCCCAGTGAGAGAAATTACGTTGAAAAGACGTATTTTCCAGATGTAGAAATAAGGTTCATTTTTGGTTCTGAATGAAAGTTGAAAAGAGGTCTACCTTATTTGGATGCACTGACTGTAATTCGCTGTGGATAAGAGCGTCTGCTGAATGTCCAACATATAAATGTTAAAACAAATACTTACAACGCATGCTGGGTATTATTCCAATGAGCTCCGCACCCAAACAAGTACACATGAGACCAGACCAAATCTGAATGAATTATAGATCTAGGCTACATTTCACAATTTATAACAGCACGCTACAGTTCGACACAGTTAAGTAGAGCTTAGAGTACGGTAAAGTTTAATTCAGTAGAATACAGTACAGTTTTAATAGAGCAGAGTACATTAGGGTAAAATACAGAACATTATACTGTACTATACATTTCTTTATTCTACTGTATGTACTATACTCTACTTTTCATAACTATAATGTCCTGTACTGTGATGTCCAAATTTATGAAAAACGGATGTCTGTGATTGGACCAAATCTGAATCAATTATAGACGTCTATGTTTGGGCCAAATACAAGTCGGTCCGGACCGGATGACTATGGACGTTGAAACCGGACCAAATCTGAACCAAACATAGACATCTATGATTGGTAAAAAAATAAATAATCAAAATTAGTGGACGTTACAATCAAGGCCAATCTGGACCGCCACCAAGACAAAACGTTGGCGTCGGATAAACATGTGCTAGAGAGCACTAAATCCAAAGATAGTGAGATAGAAAGTGCAGTCCCCAACATGCACCAGGTCATAGGTGATCCTCTCTCTGTTATCAGCCCATTATCTGCTTCAAAATGTCATCCCATCACGTTTATGCAAAAAGTTAGGCCTCAACCAATTGATGCCTATGTGAACTGGTTATACTCCCAGCAGGCTTTGTGGTGCCAATGGGAAAATATGAGCTGTCAACCAACTGATGCTTATGTCAATACATTGCAGTCAATGGGAAAATAAAACATTAACCAACTGACTCTTCTGTCAATACATTGCATTCAATGAGAAAAGATGAGTGTCACAATGTTGATGCTTATGTCAATACATCACAGTCAATAGGAAAAAATGTCTCTCAACCAATTGATGCTTACGTTAATCACAGGAGGCTGCTGAGGGGTGAATGGCTCATAACAATGTCCGGAACGAAGCAAATGGAATGGCATCAAAACACCTGGAAATCATGTGTTTGACACCATTCCACTGATTCTGCTCCAGCCATTACCACAATCCCGTCCTCCCCAATTAAATTGCCACAAACATCCTGTGATGTCAATACATTTCATTCAATGGGAAAAGATGTGTGTCACAGGATAGACGCTTATGTCAATACATTTACAGTAGTACTGAGCGATTAGTGCTTTTTGATTTCGGTTTGATTCATTAAAAAAGAAACATTAAATGCATTATGTGGGTTGAATGCTGTAACACAGAATAAAACAATTAATTACCATCATTTATTCACATTACTTTACTTTAAAATATTTCAGTTGTTGTGCAAGTCATCATCTCATTTCTATAGAGCTGCTGCCTATGCTGTCTGACAAAATCACTATTTTAGTAGTTCTTCAAAGTAAATAATGTATTATTTTATGACTGCTGAACACCAACTATCAATCACTTCATGTATTTTCAGGTAGAGATACCTCCCGAAGCAACTGCTCTCTATCCCTCTCGATCGTGCGTCTTCTGTCTCTTCTCTCCCTTTCCGGTGTGCCGCACACAGACCGGCGCCTAATGGATTATGGTCATTATAGTTAATTACCATGTTTTCTGCACTAAACTATGTATAAATTTGGCCTGTAGGAAAATACAACTCCCTACTACATCGCACAGTTCGGACTTGTTCTGATTTATCTCTAGAAAAAACTGAGCTGGTCACAGGGGACAAAATGAACAACATGGAATTAAAATAGTTGAACTGATGTCGGTCAATTAGTTGTTTAAAAACTGAAAAAAAAAACCTACATTTTGGTTAATCGCTCAGCAATAATTTGCAGTCAATGGGAAAAAATGAGTGTCACAAGGTTGACGCTTATCTCAGTACATTTCATTAGATGGGAAAAAAAGAGTCACAAGGTTGACGCTTATCTCAGTACATTTCATTAGATGGGAAAAAAAGAGTCACAAGGTTGACGCTTATCTCAGTACATTTCATTAGATGGGAAAATAAGTGTCACAAGGTTGACGCTTTTCTCAGTACATTGCATTCAATGGAAAAATAGGAGTGTCACAAGGTCGACGCTTATCCCAGTACATTGCATTAGATGGGAAAATAAGTGTCACAAGGTTGACGCTTTTCTCAGTACATTGCATTAGATGGGAAAATAAGAGTCACATGGTTGACGCTTATCTCAGTACATTGCATTCAATGGAAAAATAGGAGTGTCACAAGGTCGACGCTTATCCCAGTACATTGCATTCAATGGGAAAATAAGTGTCACAAGGTTGACGCTTTTCTCAGTACATTTCATTAGATGGGAAAAAAAGTGTCACAAGGTTGACGCTTTTCTCAGTACATTTCATTAGATGGGAAAATAAGTGTCACAAGGTTGACGCTTTTCTCAGTACATTTCATTAGATGGGAAAATAAGAGTCACATGGTTGACGCTTATCTCAGTACATTGCATTCAATGGGAAAAGATGAGTGTCAACCAATTGATGGTTATATCAATACACACACCCGTACATACACCCGATCCATCTCCTTCTCTTTGCCTCCCTCCATCTGGGGCGGCAGGGTAGCCTAGTGGTTAGAGCGTTGGACTAGTAACCGAAAGGTTGCAAGTTCGAATCCCTGAGCTGACAAGGTACAAATCTGTCGTTCTGCCCCTGAACAGGCAGTTAACCCACTGTTCCTAGGCCGTCATTGAAAATAAGAATTTGTTCCTGACTTGCCTAGTAAAATAAAATCTCTTCCTCTTTATCACCTTCTCTCCCCTACCTTCCTCTCATCTCTCTCCCACCTCTGTCTTTTGACTCTCCCCTCCCTTCTTTCTCTTCCCCCCTCCCTCCTTCACACTCTCCCTTTCTCCCCCCTCCATTCTCTCTCCTTCTTTCCCATCTTCTCATCTCTCTTCCCCTCTCCCTCCTCTCTCCCACCTCCACAGACAGGATATTTGACACATAAATATGCATCAAGGGTATTCGCGCACAAGTCAATACATTGCATTCCAGGTAAAAAAGTTGGGTGATACAGCTGCAATGGATAAATTGGTGAAAAACTCAGACAGGCAGGCAGACAGACAGAAGAAAGGCAGACGCAGGTAGGCAGACAGGCAGACAGACGGACAGATCAACTGACCAACAGGCAGACAAAGACAGATAGACAGGCAGACAGTTTTCAGGGATGTAGTATGTTCAACCTAGCTTCCTTTTCCCCTATATTCAACCTCGCTTAGGCATTTATTTAACGCCTGCTACTTTAGTTTACATCAACCCTAGCTTGAACCCTAGCTTCAACCCTAACCCTAAACTTTTGCTTCATCTCTACATTTTGTCTCAACCCGAGCCATAACCCTACCTTCTTGTCCACTAACCCTACACATAACCGGAAAAACAGGAAATAGCTTAATTCATCCTCAACATGGTGCTTTAAACTCTCCCTCAAGTTTCACAAAAACACTGTCTTCTATGTAGCCCGTTCCTGCAGTTAAAGACCAAAAGCGCCCTCTTTGGCTTCATGGGTGGAATGTTATTCATGTTTTTCATAATGAATAAAGACTGATGAAAATCCAGTGTTTTTATGTTGAACGGTTTTGTTATATTTCAGTCTTCTGTGATGTGCAATATTGGGATGAACACTCATAATTGAATACATTTCAACTCTATATCTGACATGGTACCGTTGTTTTATTTTTTTAAGCCCATAACCATGAGTGTGAGATGTATATTTTTGTAAGCCGGACCATGTGAAAGGAAGTCTTCAACAGTGAAAACTTACCGTGGCAACAGGAAATAGCTTAATTCATCCTCAACATGGTGCCTTATGTCGTGGAAGGATCAGAATTTGTTGGTAACATTTGTAAGATGTTTAATATTCATCAAATGTGTGTAAGTTACTTCTCATCAGAATGGTATTTTTGTATAATACTGTGGCGAGGTTGCAGTTATCTGTTCTATGTCAAAACTAAGTTGCATGGGCCACAGAGAGGGGAGAGGTCAAAGTGTCATCATGTGTAAACATATCTTTTACTCCCTACCTTTCCCATTCTGAGGAAAGGAGGGTTGCAGTGTCTGGAATCATTCTATGCTCCCTCTAATGTTGTTTTTATCTTAACCTATAGACTCATTCTCCTCTCCGTGAGCTTGTCCAGGAGGTTGTATTTTGAGTTGGTTGTATCTAAATGACAATTTGATATATGCCTGTTGATATGGAGGATTTGGTTTATGGTTCTGGGGTTTGGGAAAGGAGACAAAGCTGAACGATGAATTATGTCTATGCTGTCTGACTATGTGTGTCTTTGCTATTAAAATGAACTCAGTTGCATTGTAAGGGGGCTCTCAGAGAATTCACTGGGAGACACTGAATTTATCTGAGAGTCACAGGATTGTGATAGAGCTCATATAATTAAAGATGGACTTTTATAACTAACTCTGACGTGTGTGTGTGGTTTGCTCCCATGATTTGGTAAATAGAGGAAATTTCCACGACACTTAAACTCTCCCTGAAGTTTCACAAAAACACTGTCTTCTATCCTCTGTAGGACAGTCAATTCTTAACGTAAAGACTTGAAGCGGTTGAATCTTTTCAAATTTGACATATTTGTGACTAGGGGACCGTCATGACCTGGCATATGAAATTTGAAGTCAATCAACCCAATAGCATTTTTGACCTCCAATGGACACAATGGTCTTGCAGTTCTAGAAGTTAAGAGCCTTCTTAGAATGAATTCTGAAGAGGATATTGTTCACATTAGTTTAGATTGACTCGAAACTCCCACTGAATGCAATGTATTGACGTGTCAACCCTGTGACACATCTTTTCCCATTGAATGCAATGTATTGACGTGTCAACCCTGTGACACATCTTTTCCCATTGAATGCAATGTATTGACGTGTCAACCCTGTGACACATCTTTTCCCATTGAATGCAATGTATTGACGTGTCAACCCTGTGACACATCTTTTCCCATTGAATGCAATGTATTGACGTGTCAACCCTGTGACACATCTTTTCCCATTGAATGCAATGTATTGATGTGTCAACCCTGTGACACATCTTTTCCCATTGAATGCAATGTATTGACGTGTCAACCCTGAGACACATCTTTTCCCATTGAATGCAATGTATTGACGTGTCAACCCTGTGACACATATTTTCCCATCGAATGCAATGTATTCAAATAAAATATTATTTATTTGTCACATACACATGGTTAGCAGATGTTAATGCGAGTGTAGCGAAATGCTTGTGCTTCTAGTTCCGACAATGCAGTAATAACCAACGAGTAATCTAACCTAACAATTCCTAAACTACTACCTTATACACACAAGTGTAAAGGGATAAATAATATGTACATAAAGATATATGAATGAGTGATGGTATAGAACGGCATAGGCAAGATGCAGTAGATGGTATCGAGTACAGTATATACATATGAGATGAGTAATGTAGGGTATGTAAACAAAGTGGTATAGTTTAAAGTGGCTAGTGATACATGTATTACATAAAGATGCAGTAGATGATAGAGTACAGTATATACATATACATATATACATATACATATGAGATGAGTAATGTAGGGTATGTAAACATATTAAGTAGCATTGTTTAAAGTGGCTAGTGATATATTTTACATCAATTTCCATCCATTCCCATTATTAAAGTGGTTGGAGTTAAGTCAGTGTGTTGGCAGCAGCCACTCAATGTTAGTGGTGTCCTGGAGGGCAGGTAGTTTGCCCCCGGTGATGCGTTGTGCAGACCTCACTACCCTCTGGAGAGCCTTACGGTCGTGGGCGGAGCAGTTGCCATACCAGGCGGTGATACAGCCCGACAGGATGCCCTCGATTGTGCATCTGTAGAGGTTTGTGAGTGCTTTTGGTGACAAGCCGAATTTCTTCAGCCTCCTGAGGTTGAAGAGGCGCTGCTGCGCCTTCTTCACGACGCTGTCTGTGTGGGTGGACCAATTCAGTTTGTCCGTGATGTGTACGCCGAGGAACTTAAAACTAGCTACCCTCTCCACTACTGTCCCATCGATGTGAATAGGGGGGTGTTCCCTCTGCTGTTTCCTGAAGTCCACAATCATCTCCTTAGTTTTGTTCGAGTGTGAGGTTATTTTCCTGACACCACACTCCGAGGGCCTTCACCTCCTCCCTGTAGGCCGTCTCGTCGTTGTTGGTAATCAAGCCTACCACTGTTGTGTCGTCCGCAAACTTGATGATTGACCTGTCAATCCCGTGTCACAAGTATTGACCTGTCAACCCCGTGTCACATCTTTTCCATCTTTTCCATGCTCCGTAGGAAAGAGTAATAGCAGTACGCCTCTTGTTTTCAGCACGCGAGCTGTACTATCCTACACTAGAGCCTGTGTGACGTGAGAGCAGGCCACTTGGAGCTGCTCTGCTGTGGTGCATCTCCCAAGTATGTGGGTTTTTGCTGTATTCAATTATGCTAATGCATACTATGCTATTATAATGGAATCGTGTTATGTTGGCATGCTGGGCTATAGAGTAAAACCATAATAGATCTTCTGTACTTGAAATGAAAAAGAAATGCACACAAACGTTCCTCCATCCTCAGAGGACTTCAGGGACATCAGCTGCTTTTCCAGACAATAAACATAAAAACTGGGGAGATTTGCGTTAAAGTTCTCGAGAACCATACACAAAATATATCATTGGACCCAATGTTCTCGGAAGAGGTCATCGTTTCATGAAGTCTGAAGGAAGTAACCAAATGGAAAAAGTGGTGAGCAAGTTTGGTCCAAAAAAACACATTTTCATGAGGTCAAATGATTTTATTGTGTTAGAGGTTTAATTATGCTTGTATCTAAAGCAAAGTAGATCATTTAAAGATTGGTCTATACATCAGTTAGGCTCTCTATAAGCTTCAATATGAGGTTCTAAACCAGCATGAAAAGGTTTGCCTTGGAGTAAGTTGAGCTCATGGCTATGGGGTAAGTTGAGCCAATTGAAATGTTTTTTTTTTCCCCAGGCGTAACGCAAGACATTATCACTGGGATATGAGGTAACAACAGGGCTTGGCCTATGTTAAAAGTGTTGTTTTTTAAAGTACAAAGTCTTCGTTAAGTGTTAAGCCTGTGTTAAAATCTGCTTAAAATGATTCAAAGACAATGGTTTTGAAAAGGTAGTGGTCATATTTCATTCAGTACAGAAGTTTGTAGACGGCTTAATTTATCCTGTCCCGCGGCTCAACTTACCTCATACCCAGGGTAAGTTGTGTCAAGATACCACTTTTTTTTGGACAAGCTTTGCGTTGAAAACTAATGTTGAAAATTAATTCAGATTTTTCCAAAGATACACAATATCCTTACACCCACTTTTGCCCTCAGAACAGTCTCAATTCGTTAGGGCATGGACTCTACAAGCTGTCAAAAACGTTCCACAGGGATGCTGGCCCATGTTGACTCCAGTGCTTCCCACACTTGTGTCAAGTTGGCTTGATGTCGTTTGGGTGGTGGACCATTTTTGATACACACGGGGAACTGTTGAGTGTGAAAAACCCAGCAGTGTTACATTTCTTGACACAAACCAGTGCACCTGACACCTACCTAAACCCTGTTCAAAGGCACTTACATTTTTCTGAATGGCACACATACATAATCCATGTCTCAAGGCTTAAAAATACTTATTTCAACTTCCTCCTCCCTTTCATTTACACTGATTGAGGTGGATTTAACAAGTGACATAGTTTTCACCTGGATACACCTGGCCAGTCTATGTCATGGAAAGAGCAGGTGTTCTTAATGTTTTGTATACTCAGTGTATGTAGGTATCTTTGTTAGAAACAATACTATATTTCCCTTGATGGAGTGATGCTGAATGTCAAAAATGGCTCAACTTACCACACTCTCCCCTATACGATAGTTGATTATTGAAAAAACACTCTCCAACGCATGGCACAAAGTCAACACACACATAAAGCATCTGTATTAAATAATTTATCTTAGCTATAATAATGGCACGATGATACACTATAGACATTCACATACCCACACGTCAGTTTAATCACATGTATCCTCTCAGCCGGATCCAGTCATTTACAAAGGAAACTCCACCACCTGGACGTGTTTACTTATCTGGTCCCCACAAGAATAATAAACAAATGGACATTTGACCAACTGGCGATATTTTGTTAGTCCCCACAAGGTCAGATGCTATTTCTAGGGGGTTTAGGGTTAAGTTTAGAATTAGGGTTAGGAGCTAGGTTTAGTTTTAGGGCTAGGTTTTGGGATTAGGGTAAAGTTAGGGGCTGAATTGTGTGTCGCCACAAGGTTAGTTATACAAGAATGTGTGTGTGTGTGTGTGTATGAGTTTAACCAGGGGTCCTCACAAGAATAGTAAACTAAGAAAAAAATTGACCAACTAGGGACATTTTGCTAGTCCCCATAAGGAAAAAGGCTATTTCTAGGGGTTTAGGGTTAAGGTTAGAATTAGGGTTAGGAGTTGGGTTTTCAGGTTAGGGTAAGGGTTAGATTTAGGGTTCAGTTTAGAGTAAGGGGTTAGAGAAAATAGGATTTTGAATGGGAATCAATTGTGTGTCCCCACAAGGTTAGCTAAACACAACTGTATGTGTGTATGTGTGTGTCCAATTAGAACTAAACCAGAAGTATATAGGCTATTGATATCGACACAGTATAAAACCCACACAAGACAGGTACAGAATACAAACAAATACAGCCATTCCACCACTGGGGGAGGAAAACACAGGCATACAACAGACGAGCTCATCTCTCAACAATACTATAAAGTACAGTAGAGCAGTAACACAAGTCCTATGGTAATGTTATCACTCCTTACACATGATAATAGAGTGGAATCAATTCATCAAAGGGATAGATCAAAGTTCAGGAACATGCTCTCGTAACCTCACATCTTTTTCTCATGTTCTGTCTTGTAATTAAATTCAAATCTGAATCGCTCCCACTACGAAGTACATCATGACCGAGAGACTTCTGTTTTATACCTGAGAGTAGTGGTGTGGTGTTGTGTAAATGTGGAGACTGAACTTTCAGCATAGTGAGTAGATAACGCTGAAATGTTCCTGCGAGCGTTTTTTTATCAACTACTTCGTCGCCATGGAAGCTGCAGTACGACCTTGCTTTGACTGATATATTGAATATCTACCCGCCACTTCTTCCACGGTCTGTTAGATTCTCTGAAAGCATAGACGTGAACTGTGATCATTAAAGACTGAATCAGTCAGAGACCAGTAATACTCATCCACTCAGTCTGACTCCTCAGTCATCTATCTGAGTCCTCAGTCATCTATCTGACCTCCTCAGTCATCTATCTGACTCCTCAGTCATCTATCTGACCTCCTCAGTCATCTATCTGACCTCATCAGTCACCTATCTGCTTCTCAGTCATCTATCTGATCTCCTCAGTCATCTATCTGACCTTCTCAGTCATCTATCTGACCTCTTCAGTCCTCTATCTGACCTCTTCAGTCCTCTATCTGACCTCTTCAGTCCTCTATCTGACCTCTTCAGTCCTCTATCTGACCTCTTCAGTCCTCTATCTGACCTCTTCAGTCCTCTATCTGACCTCTTCAGTCCTCTATCTGACCTCTTCAGTCCTCTATCTGACCTCTATCTGACCTCGTCAGTCATCTATCTGACCTCCTCACTCATCTATCTGACCTCCTCACTCATCTATCTGACCTCCCCACTCATCTATCTGCTTCTCAGACTTCTCTTTTCTTTATTCCACATGTCTGTCTCGCAGACAAGCTGAACGTGGAGGGAAACAGACAAATTATACATCACAGGCGATACATTCTGATTGATGGTAAGGCAAGGGAATAAAATAAATGTTCCCCGCAACCAGTGGCCCTATTTCACATCACCTAAGGACATCCCAATGTGATGAAGGATTGAAGGGGGGTGGGGACTTGGTACAGGTGACGTGAGTTTCCACGCTAGAGGGAACACACCAGGGACCTTTCCTCTCTCCCTTATGTCACGTTCTGGTAAACATGTCGAAACATATTAAAGTTAACCCCCATACACCATTACCTCTGCATGTGACATTTACAGTCCACGTTTCGGTCGGTGACCTTTTTCAAGACACGACAATCAAAAGGTTGACAATAAACAGCATGTGTATCCTGAATGCAGGGGTCATCTTTTATAATGCCTCCCCACCAGTCTCCCTGTACTAGAAACCCTTCTCCACATAGTAACGTACTGCAGAGCCTGGCTTGTGGAAGCTCATGCAACAGGTAATTAACAATGCTAGGATTTGATTTTCTTATTTCAAAAGGTGTCTGGTTGTCTTGGTTTCCAGAATAAACCTTGGATTAACTAACCAGTGAGTCAAAAACGACACCTTTGTGTCAGAACATAATGTACAGCTAAAATCGTTTTTATTTACTAACTCTATTTCATCAAATGTACCAATCTGGCTTCAGGAAGAAGCATAGCACAATTACAGCAGCCATTAAGGTTTTAAATGATATCACTTAAGCCCTTGACAAAAAAACAGCACTGTGTCTCACTTTTTATTGATCTCTCTAAGGCTTTTGGTACAGTTGATCATGCTATACTAAGGCAGAGATTGTCGAGTGTAGGTCTTTCAGAGCATGCAGTTGCATGGCTTGCCAACTATATGTCTGATAGAACTCAGTGCACTCAATTTGATGGGCTTATGTCTGTTAAATTGTCTGTCTTTAATGGTGTGCCCCAAGGCTATGTACTTGATCCTCTCTTATTCACTATTTATATAAATGATTTAGACAAAAATGTCCAAAATGCACAACTTCATTTTTATGCTGATGATACTGTTATTTACTGTTGTGCCTCGTCTCTTACAAAAGCTTTCCAGAACTTGCAAACTGCTTTTTATACTGTTCAACATACCTTGTGTCAATTGAAGCTTATCCTCAATACTGACAAAACTAAACTAATGGTGTTTTCTAAAGCAAGAAATAGACCTCTGAACCTTTCACCTATTACTACCTATCAGGGCAAGGAGATTGAGGTTGTAACCTCATAAATATCTTGGAATTTTAATTGATGACAGCCTCTCTTTTAAATTGCATATTCAACATCTTACAAAAAAGGTATGCTGAAATTGTGATTTTATTTTAGGAATAAGGCCTGTTTTTCTTTTGAAGCCAGGGGGCTAGTATCACCTACATTCATGCCTTTACTAGACTATGGGGATATTTTATATATGAATGCTTCCGCTCAGTGTTTGATATTAATTGACACCCTTTACCATGGCACTTTGAGATTTATTTTAAACTGCAAAACCCTTATGCACTACTGCACTTTGTATACCAGGATTGGCTGGCCTTCTCTAGTGACTCGTTGGCTCAGTCACTGGTATACTTTTATTTATAAAGCCATTTTGGGTTTACTACCTTTTTATTTGGGCATTTTTATTGTTCAGAAATGTGTTGGGTACTCTCTTTGTTCGCTGGACTTTATCCTGCTACCTGTTCCAAATGTCCCAACTGAATTTGGTAAAAGGGCTTTTATGTCCTCTGCGCCAACGTCTTGGAACGCCTTACAAAATACTTTTAAACTGGAAGAACTTGTCCCGATTGGTATTTTTAAATTACTGATGAATGATCTTGAGACTGACTCCCTGACCTGTCAATGTTTTTAATTTGCAGTTTTTAATTTTGTTATACTCTTGTGAATTCTATGGTTTTCACTAGATTACTTGTAGTTTTTCATGTTGTTTGTCTGTCATTTTTGTAATGACTTGGCACTGCCTATCTTGGCCAGGACGCTCTTGAAAATGAGATTTTAAATCTCAATGAGCCCAAAATAAATCAATCAATCAAATGAGAAACCGTAATGCAGTGGCGGTCTAAGAACATATTGACGTCTCACCATGGACTTCTCAACCACGACTTGGTTCAGTGAGAACCACCACTCATCCTTCTTTATCTTGTGTGCTGTTGACCGCTCCGTAGCTCCCATCCCCTGTCCTCAGTTTCCTGGACTGTATTGTTTCCACGGAGGCTTTCTTGCGGTTGCTGGCCAGGCCCATCCAGCACATGAGATCGATAAAACAGGTGGTGGGGTTGAAGCGCAGGCCGAACTCACTGGTAGAGTAGTCAAAGGGGAACGTGTGGTGGAAGTTATGGAAACCCTCACCTAGGAGGATGTGTATAGGGGATAGGTGGGGAGTGGAAGTACAAATGTTATATGCATTATTTTGCATACAGTTCCAGTCATTTCAGTCCATTCATCTGAATCACACGATATCAGACAATATATCAGACAAGTCAAAGCAGTAATGAAAAGTGGCTCTAGATACAGCAACGTTATCAGTCACTACAGTATAAGACATTGTATAGGAGTTACAACATGTTATAACAGGTCATAGCCAGACTCACCGATGGCTCCGAAGGTGACCCAGCGGTTCTCGCGGGGGCTGATGTTCTGGTCGTACGGCCGGTTCCCGTACATGTGGGCGGCGCTGTTCACCAGCCAGGTGACGTTGAGCGAGACCGTGTAACGCAAGATGGATGCCAGGAAGTAGGAGTTCCACAGTGTCTCACCCCAAAAGTACCAGGGAACCACAGTGGGAACCAGGAAGCACATGATCAGGACTGAGGTCTTATAATACCTGGGATGAAATAGTAGAAAAGGAGAGGAGGTGAGGAGGGAAGAGAGGAGAGGAGGTGAGAGGGAAGAGAGGAGAGGAGGAGAGGAGGGATGACGAGAGGAGAAGAGTAGAGGACAGTATATCTTAGCTCTTATGCAGAGTAACTTGTGATATCTGTATTGAACTTACAGTAAAACAAGCGCAGAGTTAGGGTGTCGTGTTCTGGTCAATCAAACGGGGCTAGAGCTAGGGCTAAGGGTCCATGTGAAATGGGACAGTGGACCCACCTTCTCTGGAACTGGACCACGGGGTCAGCCAAGAGATCAGTGACGTCCAGCTTTCTTCCCTTCTCAGTGACATCGCGGTGTTTACGCACAAACAGCCAGCCAATGTGAGCGAAGAAAAAGCCTCGTGTTGCATTGTGGGGGTCTGCATCTGTCTCTGAGAACTTGTGGTGCACACGGTGGTCTCTTGCCCACTCATAGATATCATTCTGGGGAAGAGAGGAGGAAAACGATGTGTGAAAATGTGCGAAGTGAACATTTTGAATCCTGCATTCAGGCAAGTTTAACATAAAGAGGACATTCCGTTTCTGGTGGACATTCATGATTTATTTGTGGAAGAGAAACATGATATAATCTACAGTTTGCTATTCTAGAAAAGTCTCTTAGTGCACCTGGGTAGTCATGACGACACGACTATTCTTTATGTCCAGGAGACTTCCCACAGCAGTCATTGTTTCCCTGCTTTAGAAACCAGTGGTGTAATATATTTCAGGTCCTGGGAGGAGACTGAGAGCACAACGGTCAGCCACTTAATTAGATTCATTAAGCTGAAACTCAGATCAAATGGGGTCATGGGTTCCAGAGGGATGAAACTCAGCTCAGGTTTATAGCTGCCAGTTTGTCTGTTGGGTTGTGTTTTGGTCCTTTCCTCGGAGGTAATGCTGACATGACGCAGCAGAGCCTCAGAGAGACTTTGGAAGAAATAGCTTTTGATTTGTACAAGTACAGATATTAAACAATTAATATTTACCTGTTTTAGAAATGTATTTCAAAAACTCCGACGTCTTTTATGTGTCTGAAAGGGCAGAAAGACCAGCAATACGATACTACATTGAAGTTGTATATTTATCCCTGTGCTTTATGAAGGTTCTCTAATGAGTGACTCCCACCTGAACTAATTAAAACATATCTTCAGGGGATGTCAACAGTTCGGAGGGAGAGAGAGGGATGGAGGGAGGACATGAACTAACCTGGAAGGCCATGGAGTTGGCGGCTGCGAGGAAGACTCTGAGAGGAAGCTTGGCCCTGTAGGAGCGGTGGCTCCACAGCCGATGGGCCCCTGCTGTCACCCCCAGGGCTGTCACGATGAAACACACGTAGGCTGCAACAACACACCAGAAGAGACGACAGTCAACATAAATACCCTCCTGTTACACACCTGAGCACACAACAGTTTCATCTTTAAAAAACACATTCCTCTCTTTTATTTGACATTCATCTATCTGGGTTATTCTCAGTGAGATTAAATCTCTTTTGCAAGAGAGGCCTGGTCCAGGATAGCAGCAGGTTAGTAACTGTTACAGGTGGTACTGAGAGTTTATTCTCATCCAAATCTCCCTGTTTGGCACCCAGTTCACAAAAAAAGGTGCTTTTGAATAATGAGGGCTCATAGACCGGAGGCTGTGCAGCTATAAATAGTGTCCCCCCTTGTTCAAACGATTAATTACTAGACTAATGAAAAGGGTTCCACTTGGGAGAGCTGTGCTGTCTGACGTCTCTGTGGAATTGATTCCAGGAACAGTGGATCACTGTGATGACTGACTGGGGCATGGTAAACACCCACCCACCCAGAGTGGCACAGACACTGTCCATACAGGGCTGGACACACTGTGACTGGATGTGGTTCATCTTCAAAGTTTTCCAAGAAAATAAACAAATGACAGATTATGGTTATCCCTCAATTCATATCTTAATAGCTCAAAATGATGTAGCTAATAATTATAACATGGTCATTTGGTAGATGACAACACATGATTTTAAATGATTATTTTTAATTCGTTTCGGTTTTTACCTACCATATATTCATGTTTTAGGTCATCAATACACTTTCTCACGTAACCGTTTAAACAGTTTTAATTTAGAAACCCTTATAAAACACGACGCCTGCTGTTTCTGACATGGTGCTGACATGGTGCTGACATGGTGCTGACATGGTACTGACATGGTGCTGACATGGTGCTGACATGGTGCTGACATGGTACTGACATGGTGCTGACATGGTACTGACATGGTGCTGACATGGTGCTGACATGGTGCTGACATGGTACTGACATGGTGCTGACATGGTGCTGACATGGTGCTGACATGGTGCTGACATGGTGCTGACATGGTGCTGACATGGTGCTGACATGGTACTGACATGGTGCTGACATGGTACTGACATGGTGCTGACATGGTGCTGACATGGTGCTGACATGGTGCTGACATGGTACTGACATGGTGCTGACATGGTACTGACATGGTACTGACATGGTGCTGACATGGTGCTGACATGGTACTGACATGGTACTGACATGGTACTGACACGGTGCTGACACGGTACTGACACGGTACTGACACGGTGCTGACACGGTGCTGACACGGTGCTGACATGGTACTGACATGGTGCTGACATGGTGCTGACATGGTGCTGACATGGTACTGACATGGTGCTGACATGGTACTGACATGGTGCTGACATGGTGCTGACATGGTACTGACATGGTACTGACATGGTGCTGACATGGTGCTGACATGGTACTGACATGGTACTGACATGGTACTGACATGGTGCTGACATGGTACTGACATGGTACTGACATGGTACTGACATGGTGCTGACATGGTACTTGACGCCACTACATTTTGAAGGAACAATCTGTTCAAGACGTTCAATTGTCATCTCAATTATCTCACTGAAAGCTCACAGCAAAAAAATATGTACTCTGAAATATCTACATATTAGCTTGCGTGAATTAAACGTCTAATAAGACAATACCTTTCCAGTTATGAAATCAGAGGAATTACTGTCTCTAAAATAGTTGGTTACAGAGTAAGAAGACAGGTTACTCTGCTCTATAATACTGAAAAAACACAATGCCTTTTTTTTTTAGGACAAATTAAATTCACAGAAGGATTAAGGAGTAATTCAATTCACAAGCGCAATACTAATCATTATTTACAGTGCTGGCATCTCCTTTGTTTACTCATAAATGTGTTAACATAAATAGCATACACTTTGGGATTCGGATAGGCTACATATAACATGCATCTCATCACGTATTCAGTGGCATCTGCTTGCACCGACCGACTGCAATGGTAATTTCCAGAAGTTGCACAAGCACGCTATGAGTGGTAGCCTCCACACGGCAAGTTATCTCCGGCAGATAAGACTTACACCAGACCCAGGTAAGGGGCTTCGCTCTGGGGATAACAAGGATGGAATACACCGCCCCGATGTGCAGAAAGGCCATGAGGATAACGTTTTTCCATACGATTCCCAGAGACCGCCACCGGTCAGCCTTCTCATCTCCAGCCCGACACAGAGCTTCCATCGCCATCTCGCTGCAGTCCTCAGGTCCCATTTGCTCCTTGACTATAGTCTCCCCATCGTGAAGAACAACTGCGTCCGGAACACTCACCATCTCCACTGCGCAATGTGGGAATATGGTCTATGATCAGTCCGACTAGGCTAAAACGAATTTACCCCAATGGAAAATATAAAGTCACACACTATGTAGCAAAAACGCATACATTTCCAGGTAAAAGCTCTCACACTGATTCTCTCGCCTTCCTCTGCTCTGACCTCAATGCCAGTGAGGATGAGGTGCGCTGGCTGAGAGCGTTGAAAGCCCTACTGTGGCGCGCACGGGAGCTGCAGTGGCGCAGCCAATAGCGTGCCGCAGCTGAGGTGGTCCTGATGTCAGAACACTTGGAATCAGGACCAGCTGAGTGCAATGATGATGATGTAGGAAAATAACTTATCTTGTACAGTTTAGCTTTTTACCGAAAGGTTTTCAAGCAACAGGACTGTCTGTAGAAGAGCATATTTGCCACAAGACGATCAAAGTAGGTGTGAAAATATGTGAGTGAAAGTCCATCTCTACAGCTCGATACCTTACAGTAGCCTAATGTATCATGATAGAATATTGGAGAGCTGAGGAAAAATAGACTGCACATGATTTGTGAAAGCATTTATTATTATTTTTACAAGTTACATAGTTAAATCTAATGTACATACATATTAGGCCTAGTACATATGATGGAGTGCAGGCAGAGATTGTTATAAAAGCTAATAGTGGCTCTATTTTGTAAATACATAACATTACAAATTCCAGATAGTAAAAACTCCAAGGTCAAGGCTGAAGATGGAGCTAGAGACAGTCAAGACACATACGTTTAATTCTCCGTTCCAACACACTCGCATTGCATTCAGACACTGCATCCAGTATCAGATTAGTTAAATGTCCAGTACCAACTCATTTGCCAGTATTTGTAAACGGAAAGACAATTAGTCTATTAAAACATGACATCCAACCTGTTTATGACAAACATTAATTAGTAACATCTGAAAGCAACTGATATTAAAACAATGAAGCAGCAGGTTTAAATAAATACTATTTATTGAAAATATTGCATGTTGTCAATTTTTTTTAAATTCCCATTTGCAACATAAGTGTATTTCTGATCTTACCAGGATGAAGAGACAAATAGACTGTTTAATCAAAAGCCTAAATCATACTGAAGACAAGAACTGAGGGAAAGAAAATGGACGCTGTCGCGTGAAATTCATGGCATGACGGACCATTGTAAAAAGCTAGTTCCCTCGTTATTAAACCTGACAATAATACCCAATTAAAACAGTCTGATGATGATCCCTGGCATATTATCTTCCCATGGATTCCTCCTGTGTTTTAAAGTACAGTCTCTGGTTAAAAGGGGAGCAACCCCCATTGCACTCTGCTCTGTCTGAAAATCATGATTACACTAAAAATGAACAAGAAAACTAAATATGATCCTCAAAACTGGGTTGTTTGGCTTCTTAACACATTATCCCAGTGACAACGATAAGACTGGCAATATCAATACATCTTGGTCCTAGGTCCCGCATGTGTTTACTATACTGTAGTGATACTGGTGGCATGGCTTGTGTTTGAGTTGTAAAAGAGAAGGGAGAGGGGTCTCGAGTCCGGAATGGGATGAAGAAGTTGATCGGACAAATCTCATGATCCCACAGGAAGTGTAATATCTGCACTGGGAGCCACATGGAATTCCCACTGATTAAAACACCTGGCTCCCTATGTCTACTTCCTGGCCTCTTATGACATCTCTGACCAATCCTTCTCCATCGCACCTCAGACTCTGAGGAGTGGGGGGGTGTCTCTCCTGCTCAGACCCCCAGTTTGTTGGCTTGGGTCAACACCACCTTGAGCACAGGCATGAAAGCAGACGTCTCACTGAAGTTGCTGCTGCTCACTATGTGTGTGTGGATGTTGAGGCTCTCCACGTAGGATCGAGACTCTATGCACTGCACCATGTTGTGCAGGCCCCCTATGATGGCTGGGGAGAGCTAGAAGGAAACAGAAACGAGAGAGAGAAAGCGTGAGAAAGAGAAATCGAGAGATGTGGTATAAGCGCAACATTAACACAGAATTTTTTAATTGTAACAACGTAGAATTGTTCCAACTCACAGTCTGCTCTCGTAGCTTGTCGTAGAGGGCCACAAGGCGTTTGTTGGCGTCATCCAGCTTCCTCTTGGTTTGCTGTGGGGAGAGAAAAATATGATGAGACACGCATATCAACAGCCAAAAGCTGAGGGAGTGTTTGAAGAGGACGTGTGAACAATTTTACACTAATGATAGAACTTAAGGAAAAGTAGTTGTACGTGACGATTTATGAACTCCAGAGCTAATCTGACTCGATAGACACGCTGCACTCACAGGATCGGTGGCAGCAGCCAAGCACTTGTGGATGAGGCCCTCAAAGGTGTTTTTCAGGACCAGGTGCTCATCGGGGATGGGCTTCATGGTTATTTTCTCAGCAGGGATGGACTGCAGCGGCTGGAAGGTTAACAGAACCACAGCACATGGGTTTTAGACTAGCTCTTAGGAATTGTTGTGGAGCTTTCTAAGTTGCAAATTGTACCACGTGAAGAGTTTTGAGGCCATATTGCACTACCAGTAATGTAATCCACTAGAAATATGTTTCTCATAATTTCAATGAGGAATACACCAAATGTATTTAGGACTAGACCAGCACCTGTATGGTATCTCCAGTAGGGGCTCCGGGCGCTCCCTCCACACTTCCTCCACGCGTCTTGAGCATACCAGGGTTCATGGGTGGGGGGGGCCATCTGCTGCTGCATGCCCTGGTAGGGGGCCTGGTTCTGGGCCTGGCCTGGAGGCATGTAGGGGGGGCTGCTGGGGGTCCCCAGCACCGAGGGGAGAAAAGATGGGGGCCATGATGGGGGAAGGAGGCGTGTAGTTCTCTGGAACCTGCAACAGTGGAAAGAGTGTAATGTACACTGAACTCAAATATCAACAACATGTAAAGTTTTGGTCCTGTGTTTCATGAGCTGAAATCAAAAGATAGCAAAAATGTTCCATACGCACAAAATGCTTCTCATATTTTGTGCACACATTTGTTTACATCCGTGTTCGAGAGGAATTTCTCCTTTGCCAAGATAAGGCAGAGCCCCACCTGTTTGAGCCCCACATTTAAATTTTTTGTGGGTTTGATTACAGGCTGTAATAAAAAATATAGAGTGGGGCAACAAAGTATTTAGTCAGCCACCAATTGTGCAAGTTCTCCCACTTAAGATAAGCCTGTAATTTTCATCATAGGTACACTTCAACTATGACAGACAAAAATGAGGGGGAAAAATCCAGAAAATCACCTTGTAGGATTTTTAATGAATTTATTTGCAAATTATGGTGGAAAATAAGTATTTTGTCACCTACAAACAAGAAAGATTTCAGGCTTTCACAGACCTGTAACTCCTTCTTTAAGAGGCTCCTCTGTCCTCCACTCGTTACCTGTATTAATGGCACCTGTTTGAACTTGTTATCAGAATAAAAGACACCTGTCCACAAACTCCAACAGTCACACTCCAAACTCCACTATGGCCAAGACCAAAGAGCTGTCAAAGGACACCAGAAACAAAATTGTAGGCCTGCACCAGGCTGGGAATACTGAATCTGCATCTGGTTTGAAGAAATAAACTGTGGGAGCAATTATTAGGAAATGGAAGACATACAAGACCACTGATAATCTCCCTCGATCTGGGGCTCCACGCAAGATCTCACCCTGTGGGGTCAAAATGATCACAAGAACGGTGAGCAAAAATCCCAGAACCACACGGGGGGACCTAGTGAATGACCTGCAGAGAGCTGGGACCAAAGTAACAAAGCCTACCATCAGTAACACACTACGCCGCCAGGGACTCAAAATCTTGCAGTGCCAGACGTGTCCCCCTGGCAGTACAGGTCCAGGCCCGTCTGAAGTTTGCTAGAGAGCATTTGGATGATCCAGAAGAAGAATGGGAGAATGTCATATGGTCAGATAAAATCAAAATATAACTTTTTGGTATAAACTCAACTCGTCGTGTTTGGAGGACAAAGAATGCTGAGTTGCATCCTAAGAACACCATACCTACTGTGAAGCATGGGGGTGGAAACATCATGCTTTGGGGCTGTTTTCTGCAAAGGGACCAGGACGACTGATCCGTGTAAAGGAAAGAATGAATGGAGCCATGCATCGTGAGATATTGAGTGAAAACCTCCTTCCATCAGCAAGAGCATTGAAGATGAAACGTGGCTGGGTCTTTCAGCATGACAATGATCCCAAACACACCACCCGGGCAACGAAGGAGTGGCTTCGTAGGAAGCATTTCAAGGTCCTGGAGTGGCCTAGCCAGTCTCCAGATCTCAACCACATAGAAAATCTTTGGAGGGAGTTGAAAGTCCGTGTTGCCCAGCAACAGCCCCAAAACATCACTGCTCTAGAGGAGATCTGCATGGAGGAATGGGCCAAAATACCAGCAACAGTGTGTGAAAACCTTGTGAAGACTTACAGAAAACATTTGACCTCTGTCATTGCCAACAAAGGGTATATAACAAAGTATTGAGATAAACTTTTGTTATTGACCAAATACTTATTTTTCCACCATAATTTGCAGATAAATTCATTAAAAATCCTACAATTTGATTTCTGGATTTCTCTCTCATTTGGTCTGTCATAGTTGAATTGTACCTATGATGAAAATTACAGGCCTCTCTCATCTTTTTAAGTGGGAGAACTTGCACAATTGGTGGCTGACTAAATACTTTTTTGCCCCACTGTATATAAAACTATTTACTTTTTCATGTTATTTTGGCATTAATACACGTCACATCAGTTTTCAAACTATGTAAATAAAAATGTATATCATTGAATTAATGAAGATGCATACAAACAGTCTCTTTGTTTTCTTCAGTAAGGCAGCTCCAAAATGCAGCTGAGCAAAGTGCTTTCTGTGGTGGTGTACTACTCCCTTCACAGAACAGCGCAAACTGGCACTAACCAGAATAGAAAGAGGTGGGAGACCCCGGTGCACAACTGAGCAAGAGGACAAGTACATTAGAGTGTCTAGTTTGAGAAACAGACACCTCACAAGTCCTCAATTGGCAGCTTCATTAAATAGTATCCGCAAAACATCAGTCTCAACGTCAACAGTGAGGAGGAGACTCCGGGATCTTCAGTTTTTTGGCAATTTCTCCCATGGAATAGCCTTAATTTCTCTGAGCAAGAATAGACTGACGAGTTTCAGAAGAACGTTCTTTGTCTCTGGCCATTTTGAGCCTGTAATCAAACCCACAAATGCTGATGCCCCAGATACTCAAGTCTAGAGAAGGCCAGTTTTATTGCTTCTTTAATCAGAACAGTTTTCAGCTGTGCAAATATAATTGCAAAAGGGTTTTCTAATGATCAATTAGCCTTTTAAAATTATAAACTTGGATTAGTTAACACAACGTGCCATTTGAACACTGGATTGATGGTTGCTGATAATGGGCATCTGTATGCCTATGTAGATATTCCATTAAAATTATTATAATAATATACACTGCTCAAAAAAATTAAGGGATCACTTAAACAACACAATGTAACTCCAAGTCAATCACACTTCTTTGAAATCAAACTGTCCACTTAGGGAGCAACACTGATTGACAATAGATTTCACATGCTGTTAGACAACAGGTGGAAATTATAGGCAATTAGCAAGACACCCCCAATAAAGGAGTGGTTCTGCAGGTGGTGACAACTGACCCCTTCTCAGTTCCTATGCTTCCTGGCTGATGTTTTGGTCACTTTTGAATGCTGGCGGTGCTTTCACTCTAGTGGTACCATGAGACGGAGTCTTACAACCCACACAAGTGGCTCAGGTAGTGCAACTCATCCAGGATGGCACATCAATGCGAGCCGTGGCAAGAAGGTTTGCTGTATCTGTCAGCGTAGTGTACAGAGCATGGAGGCGCTACCAGGGGACAGGCCAGTACATCAGGAGACGTGGAGGAGGCCGTAGGAGGGCAACAACCCAGCAGCAGAACCGCTACCTCTGCCTTTGTGCAAGGAGGAGCAGGAGGAACAATGCCAGAGCCCTGCAAAATGACCTCCAGCAGGCCACAAATGTGCATGTGTCTGCTCAAACGGTCAGAAACAGACTCCATGAGGGTTGTATGAGGGCCCGACGTTCACAGGTGGGGGTTGTGCTTACAGCCCAACACCATGCAGGACGTTTGGCATTTGCCAGAGAACACCAAGATTGGCAAATTCGCCACTGGCGTCCTGTGCTCTTCACAGATGAAAGCAGGATCACACTGAGCACATGTGACAGGCGTGACAGAGTCTGGAGACACCGTGGAGAACGTTCTGCTACCTGCAACATCATCCAGCATGACCGGTTTGGCGGTGGGTCAGTCATGGTGTGGGGTGGCATTTCTTTGGGGGGTTCGCACAACCCTCCATGTGCTCGCCAGAGGTAGCCTGACTGCCATTAGGTACCGAGATGAGATCCTCAGACCCCTTGTGAGACCATGCTGGTGCGGTTGGCCCTGTGTTCCTCCTAATGCAAGACAATGCTAGACCTCATGTGGCTGGAGTGTGTCAGCAGTTCCTGTAAGAGGAAGGCATTGATGCTATGGACCGCATGTTCCCCAGACCTGAATCCAATTGAGCACATCTGGGACATCATGTCTCGCTCCATCCACCAACACCACGTTGCACCACAGACTGTCCAGGAGTTGGCGGATGCTTTAGTCCAGGTCTGGGAGGAGATCCCTCAGGAAACCATCCGCCACCTCATCAGGAGCATGCCCAGGCATTGTAGGGAGGTCATACAGGCACGTGGAGGCCACACACACTACTGAGCCTCCTTTGGACTTGTTTTAAGGACATTACATTAAAGTTGGATCAGCCTGTAGTGTGGTTTTCCTCTTTAATTTTGAGTGTCACTCCAAGTCCAGACCTCCATGGGTTGATAAATTTGTGTGATTTTGTTGTCAGCACATTCAACTATGTAAAGAAAAAAGTACTTAATAAAAATATTTCATTCATTCAGATCTAGGATGTGTTATTTTAGTGTTCCCTTTATTTTTTTGAGCAGTGTATATATATATATATATATATATATTCTTTTAAATCAGACATTTCCAGCTACAATAGTAATTTACAACATTAACAATGTCTACACTATTTCTGATCAATTTGATGTTATTTAAATGGACAATTTTTTTTTTTTTTAATCAACAGCTCCTGTGTCCTGGAGAGCAAGGTTCAGTGACCACAGCATGACAATGTGTAAGTGTACTTGATTGTGTGATAGGTCTCACCTTCTTCTTCTTTGGCACTCTGCTCAGGGTAGGCGGGTCGTTCCAGCCATTCTGTGGGCCTGTTGACAAGCATAGAGAAACCCATCACACACACACACACACACACCTGTCTCTTCACTACAGTCTGGCTGCCACGGTCCCTGCACTCACACGTGCTACATTGTTAGCTCGCCTTGCTAACGCTAGTTGGGTAAGAAACCACAGTTCGACTGGCACCTAGGCTACTCACAGCACAACACTACATATTTCATACTGCATCAGCAAGACAATGAGCAAAGAATGTTTTCTTTTTGTCATTAAGCAGACCATCTTATATCCAGAGGTACTTACAGGGGCAATTAGGGCACATCAATATATTTTTCACCTAGTCGGCCTGGTGATTCGAACCAGCAACCTTTCGGTTCCTGGCCCAACGCTCTTAACCGCTAGGCTACCTGCCACGGTTGGATAATTTCCTTGCCATTTGAGCAAATGACCAAAAACAGCTCTTTCAGGCTAAATGTATTGGTATTTGAGTGCAGCGTAGCCTGGGCTGACCCCTAAATATAATCACCATGACTCCCCCCCCCTGCCTGTCATTTTCATCAGGATATTGCCTGCCCTAGATAGCCAAGCAAAGCTCCGAATCAGACCAATCTGACTAACTTACCAACCCAATCATTCCCGTTTTACGCTCCTGCCCAGAGCACCACACATCTGGGTCAACCAACTGACACTCATATCCATGTTTACCTTTCTATCAACAACAACGATGAAGATTATGTCCTTGGTACTTCAGGTCTATGAAAAAGTTGATTATGTGATAGCGCCCGTTAAAAATTAGCTGGTTTTAAAAAATTGCTGCAGATTCCTTGATTGAACATTCACCAGAAAACAGAATTGGCAGCGCAACAGAAGCGGCAACGCATCACATTGTTGATCGGGGATATTGGCGAGCGCTTTTGATTAAATTGATTGGTATGATCTGGTCAGGCTGGTCATTTACAGGCAGTAATTGCATAAGGTAGCAGAGTGGTCTTTCAATTCACCTTCACCTTCCATGAAACAGGTAGTGTCTGGATTATATCCCTCTGTGGACGAAAAAAAAACACTCTAGAACAGTTCACCGAGCCAACAGAGCTGATGTGAGAGATGCTAATGGAGTTGATAGCTAGGGAACTAATAGCATACTCAAAATGTGTCGTTAGTGAGTGTTACTGTACCTGTAAATGTTTACAACTAATAAAGTCCCATTTCATTTAACAATGTGCTAATGCTAACAACATTAACACCCCTCGCACAATTCGAACGTGACCCTGTTAATAAGGAACCGCCATATTTCAGAGGAGTAACAGTGTCTCAGTTGAGAATTGTTACCTCCGCTTTCCCCACCCAGGGAGAGAGAGAGAGGTGCGAGAACGAGGCATGGAACAGCAGCAGCCGTTGACAAATCTGAAGGCCGTCTGCGCTCGGCTGCACTGTGCTCACTAAGCAGATAGCTAGCACAAACACACTCCTGGCTCCGCTATGCCCTTACAGTTGGACACCGTCTAAACAGCTGCTTTCGGTGACTTACTCCATTCAGACCAGTTTAATATCCGCCATTAGCTTCCTATGCGGGACTCTGACCCTACAATTGACATTCCCTGTCCACATTTGGCCCGGCCATTCAAAACAGAACTATGGCTATGTTCCAATACCCACACTAGCATACCACTTTAGAATACAGGTCCAATACACTGCTTCTTTCTGAGGGGTATTGTAGTGTGGATCCTTCGAACAGATCCAGTCACACCTGTTCTCCCAGAGGCCCGGATCAGGCCGTGTACCTGAGGATCCGGTTGGTGGGAGTGGCGGCATGTACGAGGCAGGCGAACCCGGTCCGCCATGTTGGAAAGACGCTCCAGATGACAGCGGAGGAGGAGGAGAGAAAGGAGGAGCGGAGGACACAGGCTGGCCCATGGAAGGAGGTGGGTAGAGGGGTTGTTGGGTGTATTGGGGCATGAAGCCTGGGGCTGGGGCTTGGGGTGAGGAGGAAGAGAAGGAGGGAGGAGGAGGAGCAGAGTACTGGAGAGGTGAATAGATAGCTGGGCCACCAGTGCCAAGGGTGTACTGGCTGGCCGGAGGGTAGGCTGGGGGTTCACAGGAAAGAGAACAGCATGCATTAGTCACGTAGTTATGTTAAAGACTAACTGGAACAGTGCTCTCTGGGGTCCTTTAGGAGTAGTAACATGCATTCTAATTCTTAGCAGTTCAGGAAATGTGAAACGGAAGCATTTCCTCTTAATAATTACAATCTGGTAACATTACAGAAAAATGCTTCAACTTTGTTAGAACTTCATTCAAAAGTATGTAGACGTTTATAGATAGACTATCAGGCATGAAAGATTTGTTATTCACAACAGGACATCATGCAGAGAGCGAGAGAGTTTACAGCCAAACATTCTCAATTAGAAAACATGGCCATAGAAGGCTCAAGGCCGAGCTAATTACCAAAGAACTTTCGAAAGAGAACACTGGGCAAACATTCTCCGCCAGAAAATGCTTGGTTTAAATTTAGGAAAACGGGGCATCGAAGTCAGACTATCTGTATGTAGAATACCCAAGGCTAGCACCTGTACCTGAATCAGAGGGGTTGGGTTAAATGCGGAAGACACATTTGAGGTGTACAACTGACTAGGTATCCCCCTTTCCCATCTGTATGTGCGAAGCCACGATTAGCTCTTGATGCTACGCAGTGTATCCTCCAAACCGGTTGGTGGCGGCAGACACACACACTTCTAGGTGTTCAGGCTGCCATTTTCCTCCTACACAAAGAAGAGTACATATAACCTGGAAGTGGTAGTGATGTTCGAGACACTTACGCTGGTACTGATGTGA
Organism: Oncorhynchus gorbuscha; assembly: GCF_021184085.1. Lineage (NCBI taxonomy): Eukaryota > Metazoa > Chordata > Actinopteri > Salmoniformes > Salmonidae > Oncorhynchus > Oncorhynchus gorbuscha. Next base: position 41,152,366 of record NC_060183.1, on the reverse strand, counting down.
GTACATGGGGGGGTATGCAGCAGACGAGGAGGCTGGGGGAGCAGCTGACCCAGAGGGAGGCATCCCATACATGGGGGGTGTCGGCTGAACCTGCAATGATCGACAGGACAGACACAAAAGATGACATCACAGACTCATTGGCTGCCTTCCAAATGGCAGCCTAATCCCTATATATATTGCACTATTCTTTAACAGAGCCTTATTCAATGGCCTATAAAGTGCATTATATAAGGAATAAGCTTCCATTTGGGAAGCAGCCAGGATCATAACCACGACTAGGGCTGGGTTTCATTCCAGAGAGAATCTCCCTCTCGTCAGGTCTTGTTCACTCCCCTTCACAGATCTTAAAGTAACTGCCCAGTAATAATCTCACTTTTAAACAGAATATGAACTAACTCATATCCAAATACTGTTTTTGTATTTATACTCGTGTGGCCAAAGCATAAATTGGAGGGCAAAAAAGGCAAAAACACACCCCACCTCAGAACGTTCCAGAAATGCTTGCCATTTCCTCATAGAACATGTCATCTCCCCAAGGGGGATGAACTGGCCAATCAGCAGTCTACTAGCATATTTTTTTGTGACCGATATATGCCCACACCTTCCAACACAGAAAAGCTGCATTTAACATAATTAGTCGGGGGAAAAATATTTCACTCATATTGTAAGTAATATTTCAAATAAAATCGAGAAACACTGAGCAGTTATATTCAAGACAACTAGATAGATGCACAAAATAGTGTAACACAAGAGCAGTGAGTGAATCAGAAACAAGAGAAACGGGACACGGACCGGAGAAAGAGACATGTTTTAGAGCAGCGCCTCTTAAATCCGGTCCTGGGGACACAAAGGGATGCACTCCATTGTTTTTGCAATACACACCTAATTTAAAAATCATTAAAGCTTGACGATGGGCTGATCATTTGAATTAACTGTGTAGTACTTGGGCAAAAACACAAAGCCCTTTGGGTCTCCAGGACCAGAGTTAAGAAACAACGGTTGGATCAGGTGCTCCACACGGACGTGCATGACAAACCACACATGGATCCAGGGTGGGTTGGGGGTATGAACAGGGTGTCATGCATTACTACAGCATCCGAAGTAAGTGAACAGCTGGTGTGGGGACCATGGGAACGGGGTGGAGACTTGTCTTCCAACAGACGGGAGTCATGACGCGACGCGTGTTGCAAGGAGCGGCGCAGAAAGCAGTCGCGCTGTCTGACGTATGACAACAGGGGTTGGAGCTGTGTGTGGGGGGAAAGGGTCAGGTAGAGAGACAGACTAGGGTCATGCAGTTATGGGGGGGGGGGGGGGGTTCAGTGGCCCTGAAGTGAGAGGTCAGGGGGTACATGGCTGTGACCCTGTGCTTGGTATACATGCCTGGTCTACGTCGTACCACAATAGCAAGAGCAGCGCTTGCAACAGAAGAGAGTAGCAACGTATAGACCCATAGTAGAACCACAGCAGCCCCCCCCCCCACAAGAAAACAGTAACGAGACCATTGGAAAATCAATTCATTGGTTTAAATCCCAAAGAAAGATCAAAAGCGATTTAAAAAAAAGACAAAAACATTCAGGGAAAAAGAGTTAGGAAAGCGAGCCACTGGTACTAACTACAGCATGTAGTGACTTGCAAAGAAAGCAGGGGAAATAGTTCACAACATCTGTTAGGTAGTGGTCTGTCTGTTTATTTAGCTGCTACAATTAGATTTCAGAGTTAAGTCAAGATTGAGGAATATTGAACATAAGCCCAAAAAGCTGAAGCACAGTTGCTGGTGTGGTACGTGTGTGTGTGTGTGTGTGTGTGTGTGTGTGTGTGTGTGTGTGTGTGTGTGTGTGTGTGTGTGTGTGTGTGTGTGTGTGTGTGTGTGTGTGTGTGTGTGTGTGTGTGTGTGTGTGTGTGTGTGTGTGTGTGTGTGTGTGTGTGTAGTCACAGCCATCGTTAGGGATTGTGTGTGTGTGGTCACAGCCATCGTCAGGGATAGTGTGTGTGTGTGTGTGTGTACCTGGGGCTCTGTGGTGGCAGGGCCTAGATGAGGAGGAGGGACACTGGGGAGAGCTGTGGGAGTTTGGTTACTCCAGGAGGTAACTGTAGAGGCAGACCTCACCTGGAGAACACACACATACACACAGTCCGCATGGTACACACACACCAATGAGTAACACACAATGGAGGAGCCCCGACAAAAACAACCCCAGCTCAACGCTAGAGGTCGACCGATTAATCGGAATGGCCGATTAATTTTCATAATCGCTAATCGGCATTTTTGGACACAGATTGTGGCCGATTAAAAAAGAAAAAAGTTTTTACTATTATTTAACTAGGCAAGTCAGTTAAGAACACATTCTTATTTTCAATGACTGCCTAGGAAAGGTGGGTTAACTGCCTTGTTCAGGGGCAGAACGACAGATTTTTACCGTGTCAGCTCAGGGATTCGATCTTGCAACCTTCTGGTTGCACTCCACGAGGAAACTGCGTGGCAGGCTGACCACCTGTTACACGAGTGCAGCAAGGAGCCAAGGTAAGTTGCTAGCTAGCATTAAACTTCTTATAAAAAAACAATCCATCTTAACATAATCACTAGTTAACTACACATGGTTGATGATATTACTAGTTTATCTAGCTTGTTCTGCGTTGCATATAATCGATTCTGGTGCCTGTTAATTTATCATTGAATCATAGCCTACTTCGCCAAATGGGTGATTTAACAAGCGTGTTCGCGAAAAAAGCACTGTCGTTGCACCAATGTGTACCAAACCACAAACATCAATGCCTTTCTTTAAAATCAATACAAGTATATATTTTTAAACCTGCATATTTTGTTAATATTGCCTGCTAACATTACTTTCTTATAACGAGGGAAATTGTGTCACTTCTCTTGCGTTCAGTGCAAGCAGTCAGGGTAAATGCAGCAGTTTGGGCCACCTGGCTCGTTGCGAACTGTGTGAAGACTTTCTTCCTAACAAAGACAGTAATTAATTTGCCAGAACTGTACATAATTATGACAGAACATTGAAGGTTGTACAATGTAACAGCCTTAGATAAAATATGGAACGGTTCAGTATTTCACTGAAAGAATAAACGTTTTGTTTTCGAAATGATAGATTCCAGATTTGACCATAACGACCTAAGCCTCGTATTTCTGTGTGTTATTATGTTATAATTAAGTCTATGATTTGAGATTTGATAGAGCAGTCTGACTGAGCGGTGGTAGGCAGCAGCAGGCTCGTAAGCATTCATTCAAACAGCACCTTCCTGCGTTTGCCAGCAGCTCTTCGCTGTGCTTCAAGCATTGAGCGGTTTATGACTTCAAGCCTATCAACTCCCGAGATTAGGCTGGTGTAACCAATGAGAAATGGCTAGCTAGTGAGCGGGGTGCGCGCTAATAGCGTTTCAATCGGTGATGTCCCTCGCTCTGAGACCTTGAAGTAGTTGTTCCCCTTGCTCTGCAAGGGCCGCGGCTTTTGTGGAGCGATGGGTAACGATGCTTCGAGGGTGGCTATTGTCGATGTGTTCCTGGTTCGAGCCCAGGTAGGGGCGTGGAGAGGGACGGAAGCTATAATGTTACACTGGCAATACTAAAGTGCCTATAAGAACATCCAATAGTCAAAGGTTCATGTTAAAAGGAACCACCAGCTTTCATACGTTCTCATGTTTTGAGTACTTTTACTTTCTTCTCCAACACTTTGTTTGTGCATTATTTAAACCAAATTGAACATGTTTCATTATTTGAGGTTAAATTGATTTATGGATTTATTATATTAAGTTAAAATAAGTGTTCATTCAGTATTGTTGTAATTGTCATTATTACAAATAAATACAAATTTGGCCGATTAATCGGCAGCAGATTTTTTTGGGCCCTTCAATCATCGGTATCGGCGTTAAACTCATAATCGGTCGACCTCTATTCAACACCATCAGAGTCAGCGGCCGTCGGCCACACAACATGTGGGAACAAGACCAAAAGGGCACCCAGACAGCATCAAAATCAAGAGAGGATCATCAACCACTTAGGGGCTAATGAGGAGGCTGTGTGAGTGACTGTCACTTACCGGCTGGTAATACTGCTGCGGTGCGGTGGCAGTGGCAGGCACAGGGGCCGGAGCGGGCTGCTGGGACACCATAGAAGGCTGGGTAGGGGTGAAGAGCTGCCTGGGCTGGGCAGCTGTGGGCTGAGGGGATGGGAGTTGGGCTACTGAGGCTGCAGCAGGAGCCTGTTGACCCAGAGCTCTGCTGAGACGGTCACGCAGCTGCTGCACCGCAACCTGGAGGTGGAAAAAATACCGCCGAATTAGAAGCAGTAGAATGGACATTACGTTCCGGTTCTGAATGAGTAACCCGAGGCAGATTTTAGGGCAAATGTATCGTGTGTATCATTCACCTGCTCTGTGTTCTGGGGCAGGTATGCGATGGCGTTGGTGAGGCTGCCCTGGGAGGCCAGCAGGCTGGCATACTGACTCATCTTCTCCCCCAGTAGAAGCCCCACAGCAGAGGGATCAGACTCCTGGTTCTGCTCTACCGCCTTGCGGAGCACCACCACCTTCTCGACTAGATCCTGCCGCAATACAAACATTACAGATCCACACACACACACACAAACCAGGCGTACAACTCCACACACACACCCGCGTACCTGCAGAGAGAGAGGGCAGTGTCTGTCCTGTGCTCTGGTCCAGCAGGTCACCAGTTTCTCCACGTTGCCAGCGCAGATGTAACACAGACAAGCCTGAGCCTGCAGCGTGAAGTCCTCCACAGCCTCCAGTCTGCAGCCCAGCAGGTCTAAAAAGACAGCAGCACAGTTGGGTTCAAAATTCACAACTGGTTCACACGGCAGCAAACGCATCAGAAATGGAAAGAAACTTTGAAAGGGAAGGCCAGTGAGGGAGAGTGTGAAAGGCTAAGAGAGACCATAAAAAGGCCCCGCGTGGTCAATCCGTCGCCTGCATTGATCACGCAGCATTTACTGTGATACAGCCTCTGCAGAAGTCAGGGCATTCATACTTCTTGCGCGTCGCTGAGGAGAGCAATTGTGAAGGAAGTGAGCTTGTGTTTATACAGGACCTCCCGCCCCCAACCAATCATGTACAGCGCAAAGCTATACGGAGCTCTTCGCATTGTTACAAATGTACAAAATCTGGGAGGCGCACGGCGATGCAGGAGCAAGCATATAAATTGGCTTTAAGGGAGAGTGTGTGAAAGAGGGAGAGAGAGAGAAAGTGTGTCCATTCCTACCACACAGAGAGGAGAACTCCTCGGGCTGAGCGTAGGTCATGACTGCAGCCAGAGCTTCCTTCCAGTTCTGCAGCTCACAGGTCTGCAGCATGTCACGCCAGTCCCTCATCACCACCGCACTGATCAGCTGTTAATCCCAAAAAAAATCTAAATCATCAATACCGTAGACCTCCCTCTGATCAGCTGCGAGACCCAATAACGGCCATAATCAATATTGTTCACGTCCGTCTGCCAGTTCCTCAACCCCACCAATCAGCTGCAGGAGACACTGAAAGTAAATCAGTAGCAGAACAGTAGCAAATACCACGGATCAACTAACTGATCACATGACCATGACACTGACTGACATGGTCACGGTGCTCGTCACCTTGGTGACCTTGCAGTGACCCGTGCTGGGTTACCTTGGTGATCTTGCCTCGAGTCTTGGTGAAGTACTTCCTCTGTGTTTTCTCCAGAAGCTCAGCCCCTCCGGCGATGGCCAGGATGATGCTGTCAGCCATGCGGTTGTCATGGAGACAGAGTTCCACTGCGCCCTGGAAGTCCCCCGTCAGCAGGGCCTGGGTGATCAGGCCATCCACGCCTGACGGGACAAATCAACAACGGTTTGCTCTTTAGAACTTCGACAAAAAAACAGCAGCACGCAGTCAACCTAAAAACCTACAAATAAGAGATTCAGATTGATATTACCGGATCGTTACCTTGACTGACGCGGAGTTTAATGCCCTCTGGGACTGGAGCCTCCCTTGGCAGGCTGGCCTCTGCCTCTGCTGGTGGAGCCGCCTCCTGACAGACCAGAGGGGGAGTTGATCAAATGTTATTTGACCGAGAGCAGTACCGTCCCTGGAGTGTCAGTACAATTCCAACTACTGCGGAAATCTGTTGATGTCAACGGGAGATTTCCCCGGAAGCATAACGACGCAAAACAAGTGTTATTCCGTACCGCCATACCATCTACTCAGAGCTTTACATATAACCATAAAACAGCAAAGGGAAACTAAATTAACAGGTGTGAGTCTACCCCAGAGAGAAAGTTGAAGTTGAAGGAAAATAGGGGGGAGGTAAAAGAAATTGGGCGAGTTACTTATAGTTAGAGATGAGACACTATGTGAAAGCAATGTCACAACATAACCGGAGCCATATAATGACATAGCAGCACCAATGTAATAGGTTTACAGTTTTAGCGATGAACAACGATAACGACAAAGCAATAATAGTACGATGCTCTCTCTGGGATGGACTGACGGGATGAGAAGAAGGTACCTCCTCCAGAGGAATCTCTTCATTTACTGGCATCTCTTCCTGGGCGATGGGCTCAGCTCCAAGGGCTTCTGTCAGGTCTACTTCTGCTGCCAATGGTTCCAGATGTCCTGTCACTTCCGCTACTGGCTGGAGGTTTGCAGCGGCGATGAGGTCAAATGGATCTTCCGTTTCTGGTTCCGGAGCAGGTGTGAGTTCCACTTCTGCTGCTGGCTGGAGGTTTGCAGCGGCGATGAGGTCAAATGGATCTTCCGTTTCTGGTTCCGGAGCAGGTGTGAGTTCCACTTCTGCTGCTGGCTGGAGGTTTGTAGCAGCGATGAGGTCAAATGGATCTTCCGTTTCTGGTTCCGGAGCAGGTGTGAGTTCCACTTCTGATGCTGGCTGGAGGTTTGTAGCAGCGATGAGGTCAAATGCGTCTTCAGGCGGGAGTCCAGGGTCTGCTAGAGGCTGCAGGGTGGAGACAGGAGGAGCCAGGTCCAGCTGGACTGCCGACTGCAGACTGGGCATTGTTGATGTCGGGTCGAAGCCGGGTACAGCCTGTAAGTCCACCTGGTTGAACGCAGAAACAGGCTGTAAGTCGACTTGGTTGAACTGAAATACAGGCTGCAAGGGCACCGGGTCAAATTCTAAGACATGCTGCAAAGCTACCTGGTCAAATTCAGATACAGGCAGTGAGTTCACTTGGTTGAACTCTGTTGGAGGCTGGAGGGTAAAGGGGGCAGTGGGATCAAACATGGGTGCTTGCTGCAGGTCAGCTTGGGGGGCCAGAGCTGGGGGGGCCTGAGTAGGGTCAGACTCTGGCAGGAGAGCAACGGGAGCAAGAAGCTGGGGTTCTGCACTGAGGTCAAGAGTAAGAACAGGCTCCGATTGGAGGACAGGCATAGGATCAGAAGCTGAAAGGTCACCACTGGGCGGGGGGGCAAGCTCTGGCTGGGGTCCAGGTTCAGGCTGGAGGGCGGGCTCAAGCGGTGCTTCGGGGGTGGGCTCAACAGTAGCAGCCTCAGGCACGGGAGGAAGGACCTCAGGCTCTGTGTTGAGCTGGGGAGCGGGAAAGGGCAGTACCTCTGGTTCTGGTCCAGGATCAGCCTCAGGTTCAGGCACAGAGGTGGGGGCAAGAGCAGTGGAGGGCTGCATACATTCATACAGCAGGAGGGGAAAGGAGGAGGAGAGGAGAGCCAGATTCACACAGAGTTCAGCAGAGCCATTCAATTGAGAGTTGTAGATAAATTATTAACAGAATCACTGACATGTTGGAAACCCAACAATATTCATACAACGTCATTGATTGTGTCCATTGAAATATTAGTACCGTTGAGCCCGGGTTAAGCAATGTTACAAAATATCCTTTAATGTTAGCAGTACAATAGCATTAAGAATCAGATGAGAAAATAGCATGGTCTTGCAGATTTTAAAAATATATATATAAAAAGGTAGAATTGAAATATGTGAGGTGAAGTTCTCCAAATCATATTCAATGATGATCTATGGCAAAAGTCAGGAAAGCAATTCAACGATGTTCAGCGCATGAATAAGAAACGCATCCTTTTCTTACTTCACAGAAACTGTATTGTGAAAACCTAGAGTTAGTGAAGTTGGACACTTTCCCAATGCCCCTACCACTTCCCTGTTTGAGCAATGAGACCAAAGCTAGAGAGAGTGAATGAGCAGATAATGTTTGCTCTGCATTACCATCAACTTTACCGCATACTGAACCGTATTCCATGTTGTTCATAGAATCGTCACAAGGAATTATACATGTTTCTTCCACACACACACACACACACACACACACACACACACACACACACACACACACACACACACACACACACACACACACACACACACACACACACACACACACACACACACACACACACAAAGTCCTTACCTCCTCGGGCTGAATAGGTTCTCCCTCTAATGCTGCTGCAATCTGTGAACAAAGGAACAACCCCAGCAGAATTAAACCAGGCTGACAGACCGCATTAGGACCAGACAGACAAAAGACTGACATGGCCTGAGGACATTCAGTGACAGTTCATTTCAAAACCTCACCTTTGCTGCGAGCTCCTCTTTCTTATATCCCAAAAGCTCCAGGTATTTTCCACGAGCATCATTCTCAAAGTTCACCTGAAAACACCATTTCACTTTGGTAGTAAAAGACACGCAATACTGTGAAGTACAGCAACAACAACAAACAAATCAACTTCTGTTTCAACACAAGTCCCCATCCTTACCTTCAGGAAGGACCAGACGGTCTTCTCAAACTCGTTCTGGGCCGAGTCCATCTTCTCCTGGCAGAAGTCAACGAAACTGCCAGCAGCCAGTGTGGCCTGCAGCTGGGCAGAGCGCTCCAGGAAGGTCGTCTCCGTAATCACCTGACTAATGTGAACCACATGAGCCGTGGGCTGCTGAGGCTGTTGGGGGTTGGGCTTGATGTTCTCCAACGACACCAGCTTACCACCAAACTGGAGGGGGGGCAGGAAGTGAACTTATTAGCACCATTTCAACATATCGATAGAATGTCTTTAGTGAGAGAGACAGGAAACAGCAGCAAAGAGTTGCCAGGTGGAGAGATGTACAGTGTGTCACTCGAAATCCATGAATACGACTTGACAAAGATAGCAAAGAAATGAAGGCAGAGAAGGTAGTGACTCACAGCGAAGGAGGCCCCCACGGGCCTGCGGATCCACTTGGGGGGCTTTTTGAGGGGGGTGATGGTGGTGGAGGCGGGCGGGGCCTGGGAAAGCTGCAGGGGGGGCAGGGTCTGACCCATCCCAAATGGATCCATATTGCCAAACGACGTGCTGATCTAGAACATAGACATGCCACAGAAAGTCAAATAGATTTTTTTCTCCTCTTTTAAAAAAAAAAAAAGGTTATGTATTCATTCACATCAAGTGTCTCCAATGATGGGCTTAAATTGAAGGGAGTTTCCACTCCAAATCTCAGAATTGGTTGGAACCGCGTATGTAACCCTAAATGACCAACATGGAGGCCAGTTTCCAACCTCAACAGTGTCCATATGTGAAACCGTTACCCACCGTGTCTGCCTGTGTCTGGCTGAAAGCCTGGCTGCTGCCCCCCATGATGGAGTAGATGCTGATGTGTCCGTCGAAGGCTGCGGCCGACAGCACCGCCGGGTTCCTGGGACACCACTGGATGTCAAAGCACCACTGGGTGCTGGTAGGCAGCTCATACAGCACCTGGAGATGAAACCGCAGACAGGAATGCCTTTCTGGTTACATGTCTCCGTAATGATAATTATTAGCAGTGTACTGTAGTTTGTAGTTAGGGACCATGCTAAGAATAGCGAGACCACACACACACACACACACTCACCTCGGCAGTGTTGGGGTTCCAGCAGAGGATTCGGTTGTCTTTCCCGCAGCTCAGTAGCAGCTCAGGGTCCGCCAGGCTCCAGGCGATGGCCAGGACACCCCTGACGAACACACCCCGCAGATTTAATTAGCATAATGTAATCTGATCACATTCGATCTAATGAACACTTGCAATTAGTTCTGACATGTCTTGGGTGTGCCCTTCTTTGTAAACAGTCACACCAGATTAGCGTGTTCTGATCACTCCTTAAATAGCAGTCATCCCCATCTCCCAGAGACCTCTAGTAACCAAGAACAGATTCATACCGCAGCCACATTCCTACATGGTTTTCTCACAGAGTTCAGCCTCAACGCCTGAACATGATTCCATCCAATACAAAAGTTTGGACCGTGACAGTCAGTGGTTGACATGACTTTCTCCAAGACTGGATACCAGATTCATTTGAAGTCATAATTTACCGTGTGTGGTTCTCCAGGACTTTGAGAGGGGAGGTGGCAAAACGCAGGTCCCAGATCTGGATCACTGGCATCCTGTCATCCTCCGAGGCCAGCACCAGCTGAGTAGCTACCTCGGGGTTCCATTCTAGCCCAGAGCAGTGCATCTGAACACACACAAGTTATTAATTTACTTATTATAATGAATGTATGGTTCTCTTTCTGCCCATCTGTCACGTGGTGTTAATACTATGTTTGTACCAAGGGTTGGAATCAGTTCAGGGAACAGAACCAAAAACAATTTTATGATTTGAGGAACAGAACCCGAACCGAAAGTGATCTATACTGTTCCGGAACAGAACCGTTCATTTAAAAGCAACGTTCTGGGCATTTTTTTTCAGTTTCACAAAAATCACAACAAAGTGCCTATGCAAAGCCCTCACTCTGCCACTCAAATGTATTCCAGTGCCCACCAGCTGAAAATCTTTACCAGTGTCTGCGTGTGTAGGCCACCTGCCCTCTGAAGCATAAGTTACTGTAGCCTACTGACGACATTGTAAGCGTAATTCAGAAATTAGGGAGAGGTGTTTAATTAGAGAAGAATGGATTTATTTTTTCAACGCTAGTTAAGGATACTACAGTTATCACGTTTCACACGGCATTTATTAACTACAAAACAGGCAAGGCGTGTCTTTAAATTCCAGTGCTGCTCTGCACACACAAGCTAGTTAACTAACGTTTGCTTTGGTCCAACGTTAAACCAACGCCGAGGTTGAAAGATATTCAAAGTTCCTCCATAGAAGCCGCTCCTCCGTAGGTGTAGCTCTGTGGGCCTGATTCAATAAGATGCCCAGCACTTCAAGGAAAGCTTCCTCCATCCTTTCTCCTCAAAATGTATTTTGCATCTCACGCCCTACACGTTGACTGGCAGGACAGTGTGTGTGCCTTTCATTATTATTAAACCATGCGGTTATGGCAAAATATAATTTGCTCTTAACAACTTTCCTATAGAGATTAAAAATGGCTTACAGCAAGCTTCTCTATCCACACTGATTGGTGAAGTCATTTAAATGTTGAGGTATATGGAAAAATAAATGTATATATTTCAGAGGTTTAAAAAAAAGGAACAATGTAAATCGGAACCAGTTTATCATAACTTTATTTTGCCGGTCGGAAACAGTGGAACGAAACGAGAAAAAAAATAAAACACTTCTGGAAAATAATCTTGGTTCCAACCCCAGGTTTGTACTAATGTCAGAAGCCTCAGACTTATTCGGTTGCCAATCCTGTGTCTGTCCCAAAATAAGTGTCAAGCTTTTAACTGAAGGCGCAAGGAATACTTCCCACCCCCAAAGTTTACAGAAAGCTGCAGGCCAGGGAGAGGACTTTTAAACTGGAGATGAAATTACAGACTGAGCCTTTAACAGCAGACAGACATGCATATAGAGTATCATCTGTTATGGTCACAAATTACAGACTGAGCCTTTAACAGCAGACAGACATGCATATAGAGTATCATCTGTTATGGTCACAAATGACAGACTGAGCCTTTAACAGCACAGACAGACACTGACAAACGTGTGTTTCTGGGTACCTTGTTGCTGGGTACAAAGTGGCAGACTGAGCCCTAAACAGCAGACGTGCTTTCCGGTACGTACCCTGTTGCTGTGGTCGCTGACTTTGATGATTAGGTCGTTCTTGCGGAGGTCCCAGATGGAGGCGCGGCCGCTGGGGCTGGCTGAGGCCAGGATGTGTTGGACCTGCCTGTTCCACGCCACACAGCTGATGTCCTCTAGAGGCTGAAATAAACAAAAAGACTGCTCATTCAAATGCTCCTCTAATATCAAATTACCTGGTTGCCGGATCCTCGTTTGACAAGATAACATATGAACATTTTTAAGGAAAGCACTCCAAAAAAAAAGGTCAAATGTGACTACTTATAGTTCCCTTAATTAACCACGCAGAGACACGTTCTGGTGCCATTGGGTCTTACCTGAGTTTTAGGGCCTGGTGTCATCGGGGAGCCAAAGTTGTTTAGGTCCCAGATGTAGATCTCTGATTCATTACCTCCTGAAGCCACCAGGTTGTCCTGGGGAAGGGGAGATGGAAGTAATGATTTATCATCACTAGCTAACATGGGGGGGGGCGCAATGTAAAGTGCAGTAACGAACACAACGAGATATACTTGACAGAGTTGTCGGAACAGTCAAAAGGTCAGTAGACCAAAACATTAGTATTCCAATAAAACAAAAGCAAGACATTCAAGTGAGTTGAGCAATATGTCAACGTGCATATTATGCACAGAAAAGGATCATGCCAAAGCGGTTAGTGAGAGCATAGTTAGTTCGGTGTACCTACCTGGAAGGAGTTGACATCTAGGGCTCTAACTGGCCCGCTGTGTTTGTTACTCTGAGCGATGACAACGTCACCGTGTCCAGCAATGATCTTGGCCGGGTCGTAAAGGATGACGTCACCGTTCTCTCCCCCTGCGATGAGCACGCCAGACGGGAGACCCTGTGCATCCATGCCGTGGGGACCCCACGCCAGCTTGTGGTATCTGATTGAGTGTGATAAGAGCAGTCTGAGCTTTGATGTATGTTTTCTAAACCTACCCAAGAGTTGACTTGCTCTGATGCTTGTTGTACCCTTGTCGGAAGCATTCACCAATCGTTGATTGAATATACTTGTTGTTTGTTCCAGTAACCTGAGCTTTAACCACTACAGTTTTCACAACTACTATTCCCTACCCGGGTTTACTATACTACCTGAGATACCTGAAACAATATAATTTACTAAGAATCCTGTTGAAAGAATGGGGGCTCCCGAGTGTCGCTGCGGTCTAAGGCACTGCATCTTTTGGGGCGGCAGGTAGCCTAGTGGTTAGAGCGTTTGACTAGTAACCGAAAGGTTGCAAGAACGAATCCCCGAGCTGACAAGATTAAAAAAGAAATAAAAAATTGAAAATAAGAATTTGTTCTTAACTGACTTGCCTAGTTAAATAAAAGGTCAAATAAAAATCTCAGTGCTAGAGGTGTCACTACAGACCCTGGTTCGATTCCAGGCTGTATCACAACCAGCCGTGATTGGGAGTCCCATGGGGTGGCGCACAATTGGCCCAGCGTAGTCCGGGTTAGGCCGTCATTGTAAATCAGAATTTGTCCTTAACAGACTTGCCTAGTTAAATAAAAAATAAAAAACTGGGTTTGGCTTACAGCTAGTGCTAAGGTTTCACTACCTGTGAGAGGAGGAGTAAGCTCCACGGAGCTTCATGTCCAGAGAAGGCTCGGCCAAGTCCAGCTCAAAGATCTCCAGAGAGGCGGAGGTACTGAAGGAGGCATCCAGCTGCTGGGCTGACGTACCTGGACACAGAGACAGACGGGTGAGCGGTCAGCAATACCTGACCAGGTAGACGCACTAACAGGACAGCTGTTCAGACAACAAATATTCAACGAGTCAGTTTAAGAATATTCAAAAACTTGTGGCTCATGACGAGACTATGACTCCAACATAGAGAGGGGGAATAGCTGCTCCTGCATCTCAACTCTATTAGAAACTTCATCTGGGAAATTGATGCATCACCCCTGTCAGTGCAACATGTACAGTTGGGGGTCTTGAATTATGGGATCCCTTGATGATAAGCAAAAAAGAATGCATAACACAAATACTGAGCTATATTGTATGCAAAGACATTCTGGGAAATTATATTGAATACCAAAACATTGCTCAGAGAAATAGATTGTGTAATAAATAATTATGGGGGGGGGGGGGTGATTGGAACCCATTTTCAATATTCCAGCACCCTCCCCTTACGAGGATAACGACACTGAACCTTTTTATAAAATGTTTAATGAGATTGGAGAACACAGTGGGAGGGATCTTAGACCATTCCTCAATGCGGAATCTTTCTAGATCTTTGATATCCTTTGTCTGTGCTTATGGACTGGCCTCTTCAATTCAAACCACAGGTTTTCAGTCGAGTTTAAGCCTGGAGACTGAGATGGCCATTGAAAAATTTAGATTTAGTTGTGTGCTTAGGGTATTGTCTTGCTGGAAGATTCACGTGAGGCCAAGTTCCAGCCTTCTGGCAGGGGCACGCAAGGTGTTTGGCTAAAATGTTCTGGTACTTGGTCAAGTTCATGATTCCATTGACCTTAACAGGGGCACCAGGACCAGTGGAAGCAAAATAGCCCATAAGATCCTTCACCATATTTTACAGTTGGGATTAGGTATTTTCTGCATTGCTCTTTCAAAAGTCAAACACCGCTGGTGTGCTTGGCCAAATACCTTTATTTTTTATGACTATAGCACCGATTTCAATCCAAGTGCCAATGCCGTTGAGCAAACTCCAGGCAGTGCTATGGTCAGATGACATGAAAATAGAGCTCTTTGGCCACGCACACGAACGGCCAGGTTGGCCTTCAAAAGAGCGCATATGCAGAAAATACCTACTTCCGGTCGTCAAATATGTCCGAGATTCTCAGTAAAGTGTACAAAACATACCTGCTGCCAGGTACACAGGGTGGTGCTGTGCTGGGCTCCAGCTCTGGATGGCCGTGCGGTTGATCTCTTTGAGCTTCATTCTGATGGGGAGAAAACCCAAACAAGAACTAATCAAGCTTCTAGCGCACAGAAATAACGGATCACAATAGATAATGAAATGGTCCTGAAATAGTTGACCCCTCTTCATCTAGTCACAATAAAAAAAAACAGATGTGTAGGCTAGCGCCTGATTAATCAACGTGAACAAATACAGAATAAGGGGACTGGATATTGTGTATCCGAACTGGGTATAGACTTATATGGCTGTAAATAGGATAGGTAGGGCAAAGGTGCATTCAAATGAAAGACATTTTGAATGGATTTCGTGTAGTTACCGTTCCATTCTAACTGAATAGATAGCCAAGTCACACAAAAGGAACTTTCCATTCAAATTAGATGACACAAACAAGTTGTTTGTGCAGCAAAGGAACCTCGATTTTTCGCTGGTACGCTAGCTAAAATAAGAAGCCACACAGCTAATGCTAAAAATGCGTAGGTACCTTTCAGTGAGACTATAGTTCTGATAGTAGCACTTGATTCGTAAGAAAAGAAAACAGACAGCTGCAAATAAATGGTTTCTGTCCTAACACAATGAACTCAGTAGCTAGCTAACCAGTAGGTATAGCGCAATCTGTGAGCTAGAAACTAGCAACATGGCTAGAAGACCTAAGGGAAATACTGTCCAGGGTCACACATCTAGCTAATCCCAAAAAGTACTTACCTTCTCAGATCTGTTCGCTCTTATAACACATACACACAGTTGATATGCGTCAAAAAACGTTGATCACTCGTGCAAGTTCCCTTTTCTTATTGTGCAAGACTTAAACCGACAGCTCTCCGCTACAGAATGCACATTCAATGAAATTCCACGTCCGCACTGGTCTTCGGCTCCATCAACGTGGCACAATAATCTCCTCCTCCAGGCACTTCCGGTGAACGTCGGCTTTTGAACATTGTGCTGAACGTAGGCCGTATGTACATACATGTACTCAATTCATTGCAACCCTACTGTACATGTCATTTGTAGCGAACACAAATAGGTTGCATACTTCATTAGGGAGTGCACCCTCTGCCGCAAGTGTCATCATTATAGGATATACATTGACACTTGAAAACCCATTCCATCCTGTTGAATCAGGCAAAATGTCCAACTGCTGAATAAAGTGAGTAAATCCCTCAGTATCATTGTAAGGGAATCTTAATTTCCTCTCATTGCACAGTATTGGGCATGCAAGTTTAGGTCCTGACCACAACTTGATGCTACCGTGGTTTAGCTATTCTAGTAAAACAACCAGGTTAATCAATTTCCCTACATGCATTTCAATCGAGTTTATGTAACCTTCACCTTCAAATGTCATTCTAAAGTTCTATTTCTAAGACAGGACTACGTGAGACATTACACACATTTCTGAAATGATCATTCAAATTAACATACTTTGTCGGGTTTTCCCCAAAACATTTATTGGAATTGGACAAGGGATAGTAAACGCTTATATCAATTTGTGCTGCAATTTCACAAGGTGCCATTTTTGTAGTCAATTTCACCATGAAAAACAAGACCTTCCAGGGCACTCTTCTTGCTGAAGCCTGGGGAAAAAACAAACTCATGGTTAGTGTGAATAGGGATGTCCTTTGACAGACATTTTAAAACATGCCTGCATACTAAAATAACAATTACAACCTGGCCATATAACTGAAACATCAAAGACACTACTCTCATTCAAGTTCAATAATAAAATCTCCCAGGCTTGGAAGACTAGGTCAGATTGGTAGTAATCATTAAAACAGCCTGCAGGCATATGCAGATAAAAATCTACCCTATAGGATTACCTGCATCATACTTATGCAATAAGGCACGAGGGGGTGTGGTATATGGCCAATATACCACATGCCTGGACACAGCCCTTAGCTGTGGTATATCCCACGAGGTGCCTTATTGCTATTATAAACTGGTTACCAATGTAATTAGAGCAGTATAAATATTGGTATACCTTCTGATATACCACGGCTGTCAGCCAATACCCACAGAGTGAGTTGTTGCACAGCACTGAAGAAATCAAGAGCCTCTCCATGGTTGCTATGACTTATGCAGGCCTCCATGTTGCATCAGGATGTTCAGTACTGAACTGACCTCCTGGTCCAAGTCACATCCTTTCCACCACCCACAGTATTCTGTTGGATCAGCACCAAAATATATTATCTTAAAATACAGCACAATCAAAGCTAGTCAAAATAATACCAATTATAGGCCAATGCACGTCCTCATATTAATGTAATAATAATAATCACTTTGGTTCATGATGTGAACAGCAGATACAGATTTGAATCATAGGACAAGGAAATGGTCTGTTGGGACTCCATGAATTCTTCCACGCAATTTCAAATTACCGTTCAGAATTATAGGTTGTTTGACAAGACTAGTCAATTTAATATCTTACCATGTGTCCTGTATCAATTTGTCATCCATCCTGCAACATTGCATCGGAAGACACTAGAAAAGGCAACAAATTGATACATTGTTACAACATTCGAGTTAGGCATAGGTCAGACCACGTGCAGACTAGACTTAAATCATTTTAAGCTAGTTACGAGTCCTCATAGTTGTTTTAAAAAATGTAATCACAGAGGTTCATGATGTGAACAGCAAATATTTAAAATCATCGGACAAGGAATAAGAATCTCTGATATGGATAGTCAATAGTCAAAACTGGCTAAAGATAACAAGCTACTAACTATCAGCATGTGTTAGCAGTAGCTAGCTATGCTATTAGAGGACTGAAGACAACTTACTGCCAGATCTGCATCAAATACCCAGTCACTGCCAGATCCGCATCAAATACCCAGTCATCATCTCGCCAACAAATGACGAAGTCATTTCTTTATCAAAACATTCTTCAAGATTATTATTTTTTGCATCGATGTCACACGATTTGCTAGATTTTCGCTGTACTATTAATCAAATGAAATGAACAGACCTCGTGGTGGTAATTTGCGCACGCCTTTTATGTACACCGCAAAGCAATGTGGGAAAAACCAGAGAAAGGCAGGACTTCAGTAAGATGTCTGCTGGCAACTTCTAAAATAAATACACATATCAAATATGGACATCTGTAATAGCGTTACAATTACAAACGTGTTAATGTATAGGAGGTTTAAATCAACATAATTTCACTGTAAAAAAAAAAAAAAAAAACTGATCTGAAATCAGAAATAGGCATATATCAGAGATCTGACATAATATCCAACAGGCTTATGCATTTGTAAAATATTAATGCAATTTAGTTTACCAATTGAGAAAGAAATTCATACTTAAATGTATAAATTTAATTTGCTTCGTACTTCGCTTACATTACAGTCAACATCTTACATACTCTTTACTGAATATAAATCTGAAAATCTGAAAATAAAAAAGTACTTTAATTCTGTGTTATAATCATGAGGATAACGTGAGATAAATAATTATTGACAGAAAGATGTTTACAAGAATGGTGAGAAAAAAAAAGTTTTAAAAAAAGAACTTGATTTCACCTAGAAAGTAATACAGGCAATGGTCACGTAACATATACAATCAACCAACTGGAATACAGAGGAGTACTACAGAGCCATTGCACATGGTCTTTGAAACATGGAGGTGCAGATTTACACAGATCAGTTCAATATAGTCTCGAAAAAGACTAAGTTCAGTACAGACTCCCGCAGTAAAAAAGCCTGTTATTGCAAACATTTTGAGAAGGTCCATTGTTTTGTTTAGTGTACATTTATTAGTACCAAGTTTCATGGGTTAGGTTAAGTTTCTCCTGAAATATCTAGATTTGTTAAAATTTTTCTGTTCTCCAACAGAGCACAATTTAGCAGTTTAGCTTGATTGCTATTGATGGATTAATTCTGTTAAATGTCTCACTTCGTGAGAAGACAATCTAAAAATTAAATAATTCCCTAACATTCACCATCAGATTGACGTAGTGAGTTTAGCACCATCACGGGGTTCTGGTTGTGCTCCTCTATTGGAAGCCCTTTGAAAATGTCCCACTTTGTGGGATGACAACAGATACAAAGGGTGTATTCAATGAGGTGAGACAAATGTTGCAGATAGACATGTAAAACAGAGCATACAATTCCAATCCTCTACCTAAAATCCTCTACCTAAAATACCATTGTATCGTTTCCACACGATCCATTTCTATCTGAACATTCTGTAACATTGCACCCTCCTGAACAGGCCGCAGAGAAATGTTTATTTTCTAGTATGAATAAAGCTATTTGGGATATGTCATTCAAACACACAGACCAATTGTTGATGCTGCTGCACAGCAATTTTGCAACACTTCAGCATCTAGCAAGATCACCCATGCAATAAACAACGTTTTCCAGTGCATAGGGATGATTACAACTTTGAAAAACATGCGTGATGGTGTATAACACAGTCTTAATCTCTTATGGTGAAAAACATGACACGCACAAAGGCCCTCTGTTTGGACGAGGGTCATTTGTCAAACGCCTGCTGGGAAATTATTTTCTCTTCCCCTTTTAATTATTATTATTTTATTTTTTTACACGCGTGTCTTCAATAACATTGCAGGAAAGAACAATAGACAAACAACATAGTAAAAGTCCTTCGATGCCCTGAGCAGAGTGGAGAACGTAAGGCAAAGGTATCCTGGTGGGGGGGGGATAAGGCTACAATAACTAATAACAGTATTTGTTTTAAACACACGGTACCAATACACTCAATACATATAGAATGGGATTGGCTTTGTGAGTAAGGAAGTAACGGACCCAAAAGGGTCTTAAAACATCACTTTCTTTATTCAAAACACTACCCAAATGCTGTTGCAACACACACTTGATGGGTGTCATTACAGTGCGACACACAAGAGGCCAAATCATGTGTTGCCTGGTAATCCGTGATGACTTAGTAAAGCACAAAGCTACCAAGGAACAGCTTACTGTAGCATAAAGGCACTCTGCAATGCTAAAATAGTTGCAGTGCTTCGGATACAGTGATACTATGACTAGATTGATTATCCAATCGAACCATCTACCGCTGGTTCTTGACGGATATCCAACGTGTGTGTGTGTGCGTGCTGTTCTCCATGTATTTGGAAAGAGGCAAACTGATATTCACAAAGTGGTAAAAAAATAAAATAATAGGGGCACCAAGCATCCAATATTCATATATCCCTAATAAAGTGGACAACTTTCATACCCTGACAATGCATTTAGAGTACCATAAGCCATGAGCACTTAAGTAGCGCAAATAACTTGGATTTGATATTGTGAAACCTTACCCTACCTGAATGTGTCAGAAACAGTATAACCCCCCCCCCTCCATACCAAATTACATACTATTTAGTTGTTTAAAAATTAAAAATGGCAAATGGAATCCTCATCTGTGATAAAAGTAAAAGTGGGAATATGTTAGTTGTTCCTAGATACTTTGCAAAGCTCTGAGCACAAGCTGAAACGGAGGTTGAAGAAAATAAATAGTGGATAATGTGAGCATATCTTGTGGGTTACAGTAATACGCTAGTTACTGAAGAGAGATGGCCGTCATGATTAGAACCCGGGCTACTACCTATAGAAGGCAGTCAGAATGTGACCCTTCTTTCCTCGTCTGCATCCAGAACCCTCAGAAATGATTAAAACAGAGGGAGACGGTGAACGAGAGGGACATATGCAAACAGAGCCATAATAAGATGGAGAAAATAAATGTCATAAAATTTTTAAAAAAAAATTAAATAAAAAAAATCCTATGATCTAAAACACCCCCCCCCACCTTCCCAAAACACAAACAAACATTTGTCTGTTCCCCCTTGCACCTCTTTCTCTGGCAAGTCTCTCCCACAATCCTTATTTTTTCAGGGAGGCTGGGGGCATGGGGACAGCCCCTTCCTTCAGCCAAGGCTATGCAAAGGCTATTCCCACTAACTGTGAAGGAGAAGCACCAGCTCCAGAGAAATGCATGTCCTCCCAACACTAGATCTATGAGGGTGGGTAAACGGTGAGCAGTGCTCAGGACTGTCCATGCCTCCTGGTGCTGGCTGGGTCTAGCTAGCTAACAATTGATGGGACTGTGCACCACTCTCCACCCTATCCAATGCTAGCACTATGGTGATGGGAGAGAAAGCACATGGGCATGGCTAGCAGTAAGTGGAGCAGACAGACAGTCCACTCCTCTCCCAATGCTTTGCTCAGAGGGTGGGCAAGAGAGATGGCGCCCATGGCCGACTCCCCTCATCTCCCAGACCCACTGCTCATCTCTGAGACTGGGCGGGTAGCTAGCCAGCCCGGGAGGCAGAGAAACCAAGGACCACTACCACTCACCAGTCCTAATGTTTAGCTCTCAAGCTGGGGGAGAGAGGAGGCCACTATTCCCTTCTAGTCTCCCAGCACTAGTTTTCACTGGGCTGGGTGAGAGACATACAGACAGCGAACCCATGGACCTGGCCTAGCAGTTGATGGAGGGACAGTCCGTCTTGCCCGCTGAGCTGATGATCCTCATGAGGCAGCGTCCAAACTCCTCCAGGATCATCCTCTCTGCGGTGGCCTGGGGCTGCTGGATCAGCTCTGCCTGCTCAGCCTGCTCCAGCAGACACTCACACGTGGCCTCTGCCACCTCCTTCGTCACAAATGTAAAGGGCATCCTGGTGGAGAGAGGATGAGATCAGCCACTGTCCTACCTACAAGATACACAGCATAGAGGGGGGAGTACAAAGCAGCATAGGCTGAAGAGGTGAGGGGTTGAGGCTACAGAGAATCCATCTGGAGAGGATGGGTGGAGGAGAGGGGGTGAGAAGTAGGGTTGCAAAGCTAACAGTAATTTACCAAAGTTATCAGAATAGTCAGTCATTTGGGAAAGAGATCTATAGCAACAACTTTGGTAATTTATACAGGAATATTATTTTCACACACACACACACACACACACACACAGTACCAGTCAAAAGTTTGGACACGCCTTCTCCTTTCATGGGTTTTTCTTTATTTTTACGACTTTATACATTGTAGAATAATAGTGAAGGCATCAAAACAATGAAATAACACATATGGAATCATGTAGTGACCACAAATGTGTTAAACATTTCAAAATATATTTTACATTTGAGATTCTTCCAAGTAGCCACACTTTGCCTTGATGACAGCGTTGCACACTTTTGGCATTCTCTCAACCAGCTTCACCTGGAATGCATTTACAACAGCCTTGAAGGAGTTCCCATATATGCTGAGCACTTGCTGGCTGCTTTTCCTTCACTCTGTGGTCCAACTCCTACCAAACAATCTCAATTGGGTTGAGGTCGGGTGATTGTGGAGGTCAAGTCATCTGATGCGGCACTCAATCACTCTCCTTCTTGGTCAAATAGCCCTTACACAGCCTAGATGTGTGTTTTAGGTCATTGTCCTGTTGAAAAACAAATGATAGTCCCACTAAGCACAACCAGATGGGATGGCATATCGCTGAACGCTGTGGTAGCCATGTTGGTTAAGTGTGCCTTGAATTCTAAATAAATCACAGACCGTGTCACCAGCAAAGCACCCCCACATCCTCACACCTCCTCCTCCATGCTTCACGGTGGGAGCCACGCATACAGAGATCATCCGTTCACCTACTCTGCGTATCACAAAGACACGGTGGTTGGAAGCAAACATTTCAAATTTGGACTCATCAGACCAGAGGATAGATTTCCACCGGTCTAATGTCCATTGCTCATGTTTCTTGGCCCAAGCAAGTCTCTTCTTATTGGTGTCCTTTAGTAGTGGTTTCTTTGCAGCAATTCAACCATGAAGGCCTGATTCACACAGTCTCCTCTGAACAATTGATGTGGAGATGTGTCTGTTACTTGAACTCTGTGAAGCATTTATTTGGACTGCAATGTCTGATGCTGGTCTCTTTAATGAACTTATCAGCAGAGGTAACTCTGTGTCTTTCTTTCCTGTGGCGGTCCTCATGAGAGCCAGTTTCATCATAGCACTTGATGGTTTTTGCGACTGCGCTTGAAGAAGCGTTCAAAGTTCTTGACATTTTCCGGATTTACTGACCTTCATGTCTTAAAGCAATGATGAACTGTTGTTTCTCTTTGCTTATTTGAGCTGTTCTTGCCATAATATGGACTTGGTATTTTACCAAATAGGGCTATCTTCTGTATACCACCCCTACCTTGTCACAACACAACTGATTGGCTCAAATCCATTAAGGAGCAAATAAATTCCACAAATTAACAAGACACACCTGTTAAATGAAATGCATTCCAGGTGACTAACACATGAAGCTGGTTGAAAGAATGCCAATAGTGTGCAAAGCAGTCATCAAGGCAAAGGGTGGCTACTTTGAAGAATCTCAAATATGAAATATATTTGGATTTGTTTAACACTTTTTTGGTTACTAAATGATTCCATATGTGTTATTTCATAGTTTTGATGTCTTCACTATTATTATACAATGTAAAAAATAGTAAAAATAAAGAAGAAAAAAACACGGAATGAGTATATGTGTCCAAAGTTCTAACTGGATCTGTACGTAATTATCTTATTTCAAATATTTTACATTTGATAAAACGACACATAGGGCCAGAGACTATTACAGACTACGATAGTCTGGAGTAGCAAAAAGGGCCACTAGATGTTGTTTGATAGATTACATAAAAACCTTGAAAGGAGACAAAAATCTGGTATTTTACTGGTAAACTTAGACAATTTCCAGTAAAATACCCTTCCTTTGCAACCCAAGTGAGAAGCGAGAGGGTGAATCTCAAAAGGTGAGGCTGGAGAGAGTGAGTCTTTACCTCCCCCCTCCACTGGTGATGGCCGGGGTGGTCCTTGTGAACAGGTCCGAGATCTGCGACGACAGCTTGGTCTTGGCTGCCGTCTGCTGTTGAACTCTCACCTCAGCTGCGTCGGCCAGGTGCATCAGAGTCTTCCTCTCAGGGCTCTCCTCAAAGTTCTTACAGCCAACACACTTACAGGTAGACGAGCACATGATCTTGGCCTGGCAGAGCGAGAAGAAGAACCAGCAAGGCAGAGTCTCAATGAGGTCAACCAGGGCTGGGGACGATGAGCTGAATTAGGTGTGTTACGGCTTGGTTTTACTGCTTGGCTGGAACAAAAGCCATGCGCCCACACCGACCCCTTAAGGACAAGTAAGGTCTTCACTCGGGCTGTTATAGTGACCGTGTTATCGCCAGTCACAAGTCGTGACCACAGTTACATTTCACGTGACCGTTGAGACACGATAACCAGGCTTCTCCAAGGCGCACTTGATGCCGCTGATGGTCATTAGTAGCCTACCAAACTTGCTAACGGCCAGTCGCTAATGGTCTGGTACTCAGCACTCCATTATCCAGGCTGTATAATATCCGGCCGTGATTGAGAGTCCCATAGGGCGGCGCACAATTGGCCCAGCGTCATCCACGTTTGGCTGGGGTAGGATGTCATTGTAAATAAGAATTTGTTCTTAACTGACTTGCCTAGTTCAATAAAGATTAAATAAAACAATTGAATCACTCTGACATCAATGCAAATGCCATCGAATATCAAACCAAACACTTCATGAGAGCCCTGGCATTCAGAGTTTGAGCGGAATAGGATCACCTGCTGTGCAGGACCTGTGAAACAGGGTTGGAGAGCCCATAGCCTAGTGAAACGTGATCTTATAAGCAGCCATTGCGCAATCGTGTGCGAAAACAGAGTTTTGACTGGCCACTACTTAAAAGAGGATCCTCGGCTTTCTCATGCTGCCATTTATATTGCTAAACTCTTAAAATGAAGCACATAAATCCGCTTTACAACCACCTGGTATATTAAAAACGTAACCTTCATTTGCAGGCTACGGATTATGTTTTTTTTTGTGGGCAATTCTAAAAATTTAAAAATTGTAAAAAATAAGAATAGATTCAGTTAAGAATAGTCTGATGGTGTGAATATTATCAAGTGCCTGTCAAATTGTGAATGAGTCTGATGAAGTGTGTGCAGCTTGCACAAGAAACAGAGCAAATGTCTTTCATGCAAACCCCCCCCCAAAAAAACATTACAAATGTTTAAAATGTATATGTTCTAAAGGTCAGCATCGGTGACTTGAAGGCTATGCGTGAAAGCCTGGAGATGCTAAGTACTTTTACGTTAATTAACAGTCAATTACTGTGAGACCGGCAGTTATTTGCATGACAGTTAAAAGCTGACAAAATGTCATGACCACCACAGTCCTAGTCTTCACATCGTTTCCTACCTTTTATCTACAGTGATATCAAAAGATTGGACAAGTGAAAGTAAGATAGAATAGAACAGTATAGAATACAACTTTAACGTCCACCCGTAGAAGAACAGGTGCTGGTAAGAGAGAGAGAGAGAGATGGAGGCCCACCTCGTAACACTCGCAGTAGTTCTTCAGACATCCCGAGCGTTTACAGTTGCAGCCTTTGCTGTGTCTGCGGTCCGACTCGCCCTCTTTACCTTTACCGATCTTCGGTTTGAATGCCTCCGGGTTACGGTCCAGACACGCCTGGGGGAAATACCACACCCCCTCTTAAAACAACTCTTTACACAAGTAGTCAGATACAACTAAATGGTTACTTTTACCACAATACCAAATGATAACACTAATCAAGGGGTACATTAGCCACGCAAAGCTTTTCTCCACACAAAAACCAAGACAGACAAGCTGACAGAGTTGAGTCAAATCTGATGAGTCTTGTGGTGGCGGACCATTCCTCACCTTGATGGCTTTAGCTCGCTCGGTCTCGTGTTCCAGGTTGTTGAAGCAGTTGGTACAGTTACAGCTCTGACAGAACTCCCCGTTGGCAAAGCAGTCACAGTACCTGCAGAGAGAGCAAGACCATATTGAGGTTATGCCCATCTCCATGACGTCTACACTCTAAATAAAGGATTTTTTAAAATTTTATTTAAAGCGGGAATTCTGTTACACATGAACAGTTGAGTGGGTAGGAGCTCCCTGTAAGTTATAGCACATACAGTTTGAGACACTGAGACTTGTTGCAGTTGCAGGGCTTCCGTGGTCTGGAGGCAGCGTCTGAAGTTGATAAGCTGTGGGAGGAAGGAATACACGTACGATTAGTCAGCGCATTCGGTTTATTAACAACAATGTCATAAACATCTGTCGATGTGCCTTTGAGCAAGGCACTTATGCCCAATTTGCTCCAGGGATGCCGTACTACTGCAGCTGACCCTGTAAAACAACATTTCACTGCACCTATCCAGCATATGTGACATGAAATAGTGAGCTCCACAAGTATTGGGACAGTGACAAATTTGTTGTTGTTGTTTTGCCTCTGTACTCCAGCACTTGAAAAAGTTACACACAAATATCATACACCCCCCCACCCTAAAACAATATGCCAAACTCCCATTATTGTAATTGGTGAGACGTTAGCATGTCTTGGGAGTATGATCATCATTATTCACGATTCATTCAGGATTATCTGCAATCATGGTAGCATCCACATTCATGTAGAAGTGTTTAGAAACATTATACTCTTATCTCCAATAAAAGTGACTCCAAAATGGCACAATACATTATTTACCATTCATTTCTATTGGGCCAAAAAAATAATAATCTGGAACATAACCAAAATAAACAGCAAATGCACCCAACAAATTTGGGTGCTGTGCTCACCCATTGAGAGGCAGTCTGGCCTGAGTCTGGATGCCTGTAGGGGTGGGGAACCCAGAGCTGCTGGCCAAAGTCACATACGCAGACTGTTGGAGCTGAAAGGGAGAGAGAGAGAGAGACGTAAGAACACGGGGGACACACACACACGCGTTTAAAATGCCTCCAACACACAACCCAGCCCTATACCTGCGTGACATAATGTGCGGGCAGCACAGTATAGCCCATGTTCCCAGACCCAGGCGCCAGCATGGTGCCCGGGGGTAGGTTGGTGAGGTTGGGCTGGATTTGGGGCAGCGGCGTGGCGGGCATGATCAACCTCTGCTGGGTCTGAGTTGTCAGCACCTGGCCCGACGACGTCAGGGGCTTGGGCACCACCTGAGAGGGGAAGAGGAATGAAGGTTAGTTGGGGGCGGCAGAGTAGCCTAGTGGTTAGAGCATTGGACTAGTAACCGAAAGGTTGCAAGTTCAAATCCCTGAGCTGACAAGGTACAAATCTGTCATTTTGGCGGTCATTCAGAATAAGAACTTGTTCTTAACTGACTTGCCTAGTTAAATAAAGGTGAAATAAAATAGTAAATTACACTACATTAATTGAGAGTGCATGTCTGTAGCTGTTGTGGCCGAGTGAATCAATAAGGGAACAATTCCATCTGTAAGTAATGTGTGTGTGTTTCACCTGCTTCATGGTCTGTGCTGGGATGATGGGGACAGACATCCTGACTTGGGCTGTGTTGACCACCATAGGCTTGGCTGTGGAAGGAAGAGAAGTCATATGAAATACCAGCTCTATTATGGCTCTGTTTGGACCTAAACAGACTACCCCTGCCAGTCTATGGATAATCAATCAATTGTAACAGATGTCTGTTGATGTCTGTCTCCTACCGGTCATGGATGAGTTGGTGCAGTGGCTGCCGGCCTGTCCCGTGCTGCTGCCCGTGGTGGCAGTGACCAGCCTGACGTAGTGGAAGCGGCTGCCGGGCACCTGGATCTGCTGCACGTTGGACGAGGTGGACAGGGGGAAGATGGTCTTAAACTGGGGGCCGCCCACCGTCACAGCCTGCACCGGCTTCATGGGCTGTGAGGAGAGGGGGGGGGGTTGGTCAGGGTCAGCAGTAGCATGCAAGATTCAAATTAACAAGGGCTTGGTGATTAACTTGGTGGCCTTGTGGTTAGAGTATTTATTTATTTTTATTTCACCTTTAATTAACCAGGTAGGCCAGTTGAGAACAAGTTCTCATTTACAACTGCGACCTGGCCAAGATAAAGCAAAGCAGTGCGACAAAAAAAACAACACAAGAGTTACCACATAGGATAAACAAAAAGTACAGTCAATAACACAATAGAAGAACCTATATACAGTGTGTGCAAACGGAGTAAGGAGGTAAGGCGATAAATAGGCCGTAGTACCGAGTATCCGCCGTGAGATTGGAAGGTTAGGAGTACGATCCCCGGACTGAGTCATACCAAAGTTAAGATAGGAAGCAATGCGTCTCCGCTTGGTACTCAGCATTAAGAAGATGGCCCTGCGATAGATTAGTGTCCTGTCCAGGGGGAGTAATGGACAGGACACTAGGCTCATGCTCCTATGAGCAGTTCCGGAAGGCTACTTTTTGGTGATTAGTTGGCTAGTTGAATCAGGTGATCCAGTGCTTGAATAGAACAAAAAGAATGTGCAGTCCTGAGGCTGGGGTCCCAGAGGGCCAGAGAAACTGTTAGAGAGGTTAGTTTTACCTATGCAGTAGAATGGCTGGAGACTACCTTGGCTGGAGAGGTGGCTGTAGACTGTTGTACTAGTATCTGCTGTCCCAGGTGGGCCATGTTGAGCGGCAGAGACACTGACTTCTGAGGGGAGTTGGGTACCTGGGAGGCCACCGACACCATCGTCAACTGTTACACAAAAAGAAAACAGTGTAGGTTTAGTCATGAAATCCAAACGGAAGATGGGGAAAAGTGCAATGGGTCTCTCTCTCCCTCGCTCAAAGTGGGGTCAGAGGGATTGACTGGCAGCGTGTCTGACTTTGCTAGGTGACTTGAGGGGGGAGATGGCAATCTTGCTGCTGGAGCTGAGGGTCTCAGAGAGAGTGATGGTCCGCGGGGGGGTCACTGGGCTGCTCGTGGACAGGACTCGACCTGGGAAGTGGGGTCGGGGGAGGGTACAGAATCACAACGATGAGGTCAGAACCAGGGATCAAGGTCTACATAGTTTTCTATGGCTCAAAGCGGCTATGACACAGTTATAACTCAGGCTGTACGTTCAATGATTACACGGCTTATCCCTGAGCGTGTGGCACATTACAAACCAAGCATTCATTCTATGAAGGGGTTAATACAACAAACACGTGACAGTGATTACCTGTAATGACATTGGATACTGATGTCTGGGCGGTCAGACCTTTGTTGTTGACAGCTTTAGTGATGATGAACTTGATTGGTCCAGCTGACGACACCTGCGTTTTCTTTGCAATCTGTTGGCAAATACATTCATTGACCTTCACTGTACGAACTACAGCAAAGAGACCTACACATGAAGCTGGCCAAATCACCAGCAAACCTTCAAAAAGGTAACCCGTGGCTAAATTCATCTCCTCACTACAAAATGTGTACACAGCTGAGCACAGACAAACAAGTCAACAAACAAGTAAACAGGTCAACAAACAAGTAAACAAATCAGGCCTCGGGCCTCTCGAGTGATGCAGCGGTCTAAGGCACTGCATCGCAATCTGTGTCACCACAGATCCTGGTTCGATCCCAGGCTGTGTCGCAGCCGGCCGCGCCCCGGGAGACGGCGCCCAATTGGCCCAACGTCGTCCAGGTTAGGGGAGGGATTGGCCGGCCGGGTTGTCCTTGTTCCATCGCGGTCTAGTAACTCCTGTGGCAGGCCGGGAGCAGTGCACGCTTGCCAGGTGTACGGTGTTTCCTCCGACACATTGGTGCGGCTGGCTTCCGGGATAAGAAAGCGTTGTGTCGAGAAGCAGAGCGGCTTGGCAGGGTCGTGTTTCGGAGGACGCACGGCTCTCAACCATCGCCTCTTCCAAGTCCGTACAGGAATTGCTGCGATGGAACAAGACTAACTATCAATCGGATATCACGAAATTGGGGAGAAAAATGTAATACATTTACAAAAACGATCAGGTCTCACTTGAACAGTCTTCAGCTGCTGGGCCTGCAGGGTGGACATCTGACTGGCCGAGCTGACCGCCTGCCCCACCATGACCGGCTTCAGGTCTGTCCTCCCCCCTATCGTCAGCACCTTGAAATGCTGCGGGTTGGCCTTGGCCTCCCCCTGCCCTGAGCCAGGCTTGGAGCCCGTGTGGGGCAGCTGCAGCACAATAGACTGGCCTGACTTGCCTATGGCCGTCACCATGAACTTCTGGCCCCCTGGAGTGATAGTGGTGGTGCCTGGGGACCTGGTGGTGTCTGTTCCCGGGGATGAGGCCACCTTATTGAGGATGATCTGGTGGTTGGCTGAGAGCTTCTGTAAGCCCCCCGAGGTGAGACTGACCCCACCCAGGCTGGTAGTGGTTTTGGGGGTGGCGGAGGTGAGGGTGGAGGCTGTGGCGGGTCGGAGTGTAAGGGGGGAGGATGAAGCTATGGATGGGGTGAGGAGGAGCTGAGTGGCAGAGGTGGTGCTACAGAGGGTGGAGTCTGTGGTGATGGAGGTGGTCAGGGCCTGAGTCCGCTGGGTCAGAGGAGCATCCGAACACAGGCTAACGATCTCTGGGACGGCGAGAACATCTGTTTCCATGGGGATTGGTGCATCGTCGCTGGGCTGTGATTGGCCAGACGCCGCAGGGGACTCGGCGGGTGGGTCGTCATCCATGACGATGGCCTCGGTGTCCATTATCTCGTCAGGGAGGAGGATGTTCAGCTCTGGCGACACCACGTCCATGTCTCCAGGTTTACACTCAGCTCAAAACAGTCGCTGCAGGAGACAAAACGGGGAACATTAGAATGTCAATCCAATAAGAATGTCAGTCCAAATAATTTATTAGAAGCATCAAACACCTTTTCTGGTACTTTCCTTTCGTACCAAGGAAAGTACCAGTACAATAAATAAACGACAGAAATAGCTGCAGAAACTTTTGGGATAGAGTCAAAACATGCAGTTCCAAACAGAGGTTTTTAGATCCTGCTTGGTGCCAATAAGCAATTGATAGGCAACCAAGAGCAATTGCAAAAGTATTTTATATCTGGAAAAAACGTTAAAGTGAGATGCCTAAAACTGAATGACCTTTTTCCAATTCCTGCATATGAACATGTGTTGATGTTTGCATATAGCGGTGTGGATGTTGCGCACACACACACTACTGCAATGACACGAGAAGGTGCAAACCCATCACTATTGATTTGAAGGATGTCATTGTCATATACAGCCCAAAACATGTACCGGTAGTGTGTGACATCAGTAAATATATTAAGATGCATAGATCTGCTATCAATAACGCAAAAATCAAGAGCAAATCCACCAAATAGTTTCAAAGACAGCGAGGAATCTCATAAGAAATTAAAAAGTTGGTACACACATAGGCAATGGAACATCGAGTAACTGACGTTACAGAAATATAAAATCATAAAGTATCTATTTAAATAGCATTAGAAATGTTGGCTAGCTAAGTTAAATGCGGTAGAGTAGCCAGCCACCGAGAACAATACCACATTTTTGTAACGACATTATGACCCAAACTCTTTGATTGCAATACAACATTAAACGCTTACTTTGCAACAAAGCCCACCTGATTTCTAACGGTATAAATTATTATTTAGCTCGCTAGCTAACCAACATGTCATCGATTGTGTGGCTAGCTAACGTAGCTAGCTTGGCTAGGCCGCTTCGGACATCCAGGAGAATAACAATCTTTGTCCTACCTCCGCCGTACTCCAAATAAGACAGATGGTACACTATACAGGTCGATAAACTATGGGGTATCGATGTTCCATCTTCTCAATGTTCTATGAGATATATGGTTGGGGGCTGATTCTTGTTTTCTCAACTAAGCAGCCTGTCAAAATCATCCATTGGTGACAGGAGCAGCACTATGAAAACGACCAGCGAGCTAGCTACGTTTCTATTTTCAGGCCGGGGTTGGATTTCGAAAGATCCGCCATTTTCACCTCGTCATCAGTTAACTAAAGAGACGAGAGGAAGATATAGCAATATAGATAAACGCCCATGCCATGGATCTTGTTTACCAATGAAGTAATGGTGGTACCGTTTGCAATTGATCCTAATCGGGTAGTGCAACACAGTAATATTAAAAAGAGTACTCCGGGTTGTCACCATAACGTTACAAACCATGTGATCTTGTAAATATTTACATGGTACTCTGTGTAGAACTACACAGTGAACAACGACACGAATGATACATCTACATTATTGTCCATTGGCAATCAACTGTGGTGAACTGTTATTTTGTGCGTTGGGGAAGAAAAACAATTCTAATGTAAAATAATCCAATGTCATTAGAACAACCTTTTTTTTACAGTCATTTGTCACAGAACAACACCCCAGAAACCTTGATATATAAAAAGGGGAATATGACCTTCCTTGGGGGGGGGGAAGCAACCAAGCCCGAGGCCAGCATCAGACCATTTGACAGTCGAAGCCCCAGCTGCTTTCTAGCCATTTCCCCAAGCAGACAGTAGACAGACCAGGAGGGTATTTTTCCGGCTAGCCAAAATTGAATAGACAGGATAACTGCAATGGCAAGCCCCCCTGCAAGCTAAGCCCTAATGGCAACCTGGGCAAGCGAAATCATAAAATTACTCTCCATTTGTCAGGGTGCTGGAAGCAAGCTGCATTTGTAATGCATTTGATGTCATTAAATATGAAATCACACAAAGTTACAGTCTGAATAATCAATGTCATTCTCAAACATCAGCAAATGCAGCCATGTAACGTTGATAATAGTCACCTTTATTTGAATGAATGGTAAATAAATGTGCCTATGCATGTTTTCTAACTTCCTGTCGCGTCTACAACAGCAGTTCTATACTAAGTTAACTAGTTAGAATAAGGTATCTTCCTATGCAGCTAGCTAGCTGTCTGCTAACTGGCCAAATGGACATAATCAGCTGTTAGCAAGCAAGCCTGGCCATCAGCTAACTCATTAGCATGTTGGCTAACATTATTTTGCCCCTTTCACACAGCGAATAGATTCTTACGTGGCTTGTTTTCCCCCTGGGTGCAACACTTTTGGTGACACGAAACGTGTTAACGCACACACTCCTTCGCCGTTCCAAACAGGCGGAGCAACATCTCGGTAAAACCCACAGAAACGTAGACGATTGTTCAAAATACCGCGCGTAGCACCATTTCACCCCCACCATCCCATAATAATGTCACGCCCTCCTTGACAACCACACCGCGCGTCATCGATAGCGCTACAACAAAGGAGTGCGTTCGTAAATTAACTCTGGCTATCTACTCCTATTCCTGAGCACGCTTGTCAGAGTGTGCCAGAGCGCAGAGTAATTTATGAATTTACGAATGCGCAATAACCGTTGAATATGACGGGTTTCAGTAAAATTAGACAAAAAACGTAATTCACAGTCACCAATGTTATAGGGTATGTTCATAAATTCAATGTGGTGATCTACTCCGATTTCAGACAACTCTCGTCTGAGTGTGCCAGAGCGCAGAATAACATACCTTTATGAACGCTTAACACCCGTTGAATATAGCCGATATAGCCGGTGTCGGTAAACGTCCGCAAAAAATGCAAATTGTTGCCAGCAGCACAGTTAATTCATCAGCGCTCTGGATAACATCAAAACAGCCTAACCAGCTCTGCTAGGGCTGGTAAGAAGTAGCTAGCAAGCTATCCAACTTTGGACAGTTAGCTTGGGTGCTGGGATCACTCAGATCAACCCTACTCCTCTGCCAGAGAGTCCAGTGTGCGAAATGCTCTGAATTTAGGAATGTACAATCTTGGCAATGCTCTGAATTTATGAATGCCCCGATTGCACTCTGAGCGCACTCTGTCACTCTAAAGTGAATTTACGAACACACCCTCAGCAAGACTGCAAAGTGCACAAAAATAAAATATTTTAGAATATAAAGGAACAATTACGTATTTGGTCACATTTTTCCGCTGATGTGACAACATGTAAATAGAGTAGTCTTAATGTAATCATTCGATCTCAAACACTGAATTCACTATACCCCCATATTTGACACTGCGGCTCTGGGACCTCTCTTCCCTGTTAGTCCTCCAGGCTCTTTGTACCACACTGCTCCTGACAGAGATAGAGAGATGGGCCCAGGGCCGGCCTACTCATAAGGCAGGTTTAGGCGGCCGCCTGTGGTCAGCATATTGACGAGGATGGCTTTTCTGAGCTAAGTTGACCAAAACGCACATCCAACAACACATAAAACCTTACAATTCTGCCCCAAACCAATGAGAATTTCTTTCAACCAGTGGCATATGGGCTTTTTAGGTGAGCGCTGATGACGTCCTGTGACATCATCAGGTTTCAAAGATGTTTCTAGAGACAATATCTCTCTCATCATCACTCAATACCTAGGTTTACCTCCACTGTGTTCACATCCTACCATACCTTTGTCTGTACATTATACCTTGAAGCTATTTTTTCACCCCCAGAAACCTCCTTTTACTCTCTGTTCCTGATGTTCTAAACGACCAATTCTCATATCTTTTAGCTGTACCCTTATCCTACTCCTCCTCTGTTCCTCTGGTGATATAGAGGTGAATCATAACATTAGAAGCCTCCTCCCTATGCTTGTTTTATTCACTGCTTTAGCACACTCTGCCAACCCGGATGTTCTAGCTGTGACTGAATCCTGGCTTAGGAAGACAACCAAACTACAACATTTTCAGACAAGATAGAACTGCCAAAGGGGGTGGTGTTGCAATCTACTGCAGAGATAGCCTGCAGAGGTCTGTCCTACTATCCAGGTCTGTACCCAAACAATTTGAACTTCTACTTTTAAAGATCCACCTCCCTAAAAACAAGTCTCTCACTGTTGCCACCTGCTATATACCACTCTCTGCCCCCAGCTGTGCTCTGGACACCATAATACCACAAATAGTAGCCTATATATTTTGCAAACCTGACCAAATTGGTTACGTTATCTGCATAACTATAATATTTTTTTAATTATCATAAGGCATATTCCATCTATTATTGAAAGAGTCGTGGCAATGTCAGACCAATCATATTAAAACCAATGGAGCCTGTTGGTGGAAATATTGGAAACTGTGTAGCCTATGGTTAAAACAGCAATAGCTAGGCATTATTATTTAGACTTTTTCCAGCTTTATGTCAAGTTTGGTGCACTCATTATGAAGGCATATTACGTGTAGCGGGATTCTTCCGTCAAAGGAGAGGCGGACCAATATGCAACGTGGTTGAAGTTCATGGTTTTTAATAAGGAAAACTATACATGAACAAACTACAAAACAATACATGTGAAAACCTGAAACCAGTCCCGTGTGGTACAAACACTGACACAGGAGACAATCACCCACAAAACCCAACACCAAACAGGCTACCTAAATATGGTTCCCAATCAGAGACAATGACTAACACCTGCCTCTGATTGAGAACCATATCAGGCCAAACACAGAAACAGACGAACTAGACACACAACATAGAATGCCCACTCAGATCACACCCTGACTAAACAAAACATAGAAACATACAAAGCAAAGGGTGTGACACTACCCCCCCCCCCCCAAGGTGCGGACTCCGGCCGCAAAACCTGAACCTATTGGGGAGGGTCTGGGTGGGCATCTGTCCGCGGTGGCAGCTCTGGTGCTGGACGTGGCCCCCACTTCACCATAGTCTTAGTCTGCCACAGACTTCTAAATGACCCCACTAGACAGAGGGGCAGCTCGGGACAGAGGGGCAGCTCGGGACAGAGGGGCAGCAAGGGACAGAGGGGCAGCTCCGTACTGGCTGATGACTCTGGCAGATCCTGGCTGAATGGCGGCTCTGGCAGATCCTGGCTGAATGGCTGTTCTGGCAGAACCTGGCTGAATGGCGGCTCTGGCTGCTCCATGCAGACTGGCGGTTCTGGCTGCTCCATGCAGACTGGCGGCTCTGGCGGCTCCTTGCAGACTGGCGGCTCTGGCGGCTCCTTGCAGACTGGCGGCTCTGGCGGCTCCATGCAGACTGGTGGCTCTGGCGGTTCCTTGCAGACTGGCGGCTCTGGCGGCTCCATGCAGACTGGCGGCTCTGGCAGCTCCTTGCAGACTGGCGGCTCTGGCAGCTCCTTGCAGACTGGCGGCTCTGGCGGCTCCTTGCAGACTGGAGGCTCTGGCGGCTCCTTGCAGACTGGCGGCTCTGGCGGCTCCTTGCAGACTGGCGGCTCTGGCGGCTCCTTGCAGACTGGCGGCTCTGGCGGCTCCTTGCAGACTGGCGGCTCTGGCGGCTCCTTGCAGACTGGCGGCTCTGGCAGCTCCTTGCAGACTGGCGGCTCTGGCGGCTCCTTGCAGACTGGCGGCTCTGGCGGCTCCTTGCAGACTGGCGGCTCTGGCGGCTCCTTGCAGACTGGCAGCACGGGCGGCTCCTTGAAGACGGGAGACTCTGATGGCGCTGGGCAGACGGGTAGCTCAGGCGGCGCTGGGCAGACGGGTAGCTCAGGCGGCGCTGGGCAGACGGGGAGCTCAGGCGGCGCTGGGCAGACGGGGAGCTCAGGCGGCGCTGGGCAGACGGGGAGCTCAGGCGGCGCTGGGCAGACGGGGAGCTCAGGCGGCGCTGGGCAGACGGGTAGCTCAGGCGGCGCTGGGCAGACGGGTAGCTCAGGCGGCGCTGGGCAGACGGGTAGCTCAGGCGGCGCTGGGCAGATGGGTGATTCCGGCGGCGCTGAACAGGCGGGAGACTCTGGCAGCGCTGAGGAGAAAGGCTCCGGCAGCACTGGACAGGCGGGAGCACCTGTAGGGATGAGATGGAGAGACAGCCTGGTGCGGGGGGCTGCCACCGGAGGGCTGGTGCGTGGAGGTGGTACCGGATAGACCGGACCGTGCAGGCGCACTGGAGCTCTTGAGCACCGAGCCTGCCCAACCCTACCTGGTTGAATGCTCCCGGTCGCCCTGCCAGTGCGGCGAGGTGGAATAGCCCGCACTGGGCTATGCAGGCGAACCGGGGACACCATGCGCAAGGCTGGTGCCATGTAAGCCGGCCCAAGGAGACGCACTGGAGACCAGATGCGTAGAGCCGGCTTCATGGCACTTGGCTCGATGCCCACTCTAGGCCGGCCGATACGCGGAGCTGGTATGTACCACACGGGGCTATGCACCCACGCTGGGGACACTGTGCGCTTCACAGCATAACACGGTGCCTGCCCGGTCTCTCCAGCCCCCCGGTAAGCACAGGAAGTTGGCGCAGGTCTCCTACCTGGCTTCGCCACACTTCCTGTGTGCCCCCCCCTAAATTTTTGGGGTTGACTCTCGGGCTTTCATCCACGCTGCCATGCTGCCTCCTCATACCAGCGCCTCTCCGCCTTCGTCGCCTCCAGCTCTCCTTTGGGGCGGCGATATTCTCCAGGCTGTGCCCAGGGTCCTTTTCCATCCAACTCATCCTCCCATGTCCAGTACTCCTCGCGCTGCTCCTGCTGCCGCTGCCTGTCACCACGCCGCTTGGTCCTGTTGTGGTGGGTGATTCTGTAATGGGATTCTTCCGTCGAAGGAGAGGCGGACCAATACGCAGCGTTGTTGAAGTTCATGTTTTTTAATAAGGAAAACTATACATGAACAAACTACAAAACAATAAATGTAAAAACCCGAAACCAGTCCCGTGTGGTACAAACACAGACCCAGGAGACAATCACCCACAAAACCCAACACCAAACAGGCTACCTAAATATGGTTCCCAATCAGAGACAATGACTAACACCTGCCTCTGATTGAGAACCATATCAGGCCAAACACAGAAAGAGACAAACTAGACACACAACATAGAATGCCCACTCAGATCACACCCTGATCAAACAAAACATAGAAACATACAAAGCAAACTATGGTCAGGGTGTGACATTACGTTGGACCAAATGCATTCCTATGGAATTTCATATACATACAGTGCCTTTGGAAATTATTCAGAAACCTTGACTTTTTCCACATTTTGTTAAATTACAGCCTTATTCTAAAATGGATTAAATAAAACATTTCCCTCAGCAATCTACACACAATACCCTAGGAAAAATAGTATTTTAAAAACATTTTTGCAAATGTCTAAAAAAGAAAAACAGAATAACCTTATTTACATAAGAATTCAGACCCTTTCGAGCTCAGGTGCATCCTGTTTCCATTGATCACCCTTAAGATGTTTCCACCTGTGGTAAATTCAATTGATTGGACATGATTTGGAAAGGCACACACCTGTCTATATGATCCCATAGTTGACAGTGCGTGTCAGAGCAAAAACCAATCCATGAGGTCGAAGGAATTGTCCGTAGAGCTCCGAGACAGGATTGTGTCGAGGCACAGATCTGCGGAAGGGTACCCAAACATATTTGCAGCATTGAAGGTCCCCAAGAACACAGTGGCCTCCATCAGTCTTAAATGGAAGAAGTTTGGAACCACCAAGACTCCATGACCCCAATGCTCACTCTGATAGAGCTATAGAGTTCCTCTTTGGAGATGGGAGAACCTTCCAGAAGGACAACCATCTCTTCAGCACTCCACCAATCAGGCCTTTAAGGTACAGTGGCCAGACAGAAGCCACTCCTCAGTGAAAGGCACATTCCAGCCTGCTTGGATTTTGCCAAAAGGCACCTAAAGACTCTCAGACCATGAGAAACAATATATTCTGGGCTGATGAAACAAAGATTGAACTCTTTGGCCTGAATGCCAAGTGTCACGTCTGGAGGAAACCTGGCACCATCCCTACGGTGACGCGTGGTGGCAGCATCATGCTGTCGGGATGTTTTTCAGCAGCATAGACTGGGAGACTAGTCAGGATCGAGGCAAAGATGAGCGGAGCAAAGTACTAAGAGATCCTTGATGAAAACCTGCTCCAGATACCTGGACAACGACCATAATCACACACACAGCCACCCTACGCAGGAGTGGCTTCGGGACAAGTCTCTGAATGTCCTTGTGTGGCCCAGTCAGAGGCCGGACTTGAACCAGAATGAACATCTCTGGAGAGACCTGGAAATAGCTGCGCAGCAACACTCCCCATCCAACCTGACAGAGCTTGAGAAGATCTGCAGAGAAGAATGGGAGAAACTCCCCAAATACAGGTGTGCTAAGATTGTAGCATCATACCCAAAAAAGACTCGATGCTGTAATTGCTGCCAACGGTGCTTCAACAAAGTACTGAGTAAAGGGTCTGAATACTTATGTAAATGGTCTATTTACGTGTTTTATTTTTAATAAATTAACCAAATTTCCTATTTTAATTTTGCTTTATCATTATGGAGTATTATGTGCCTAGCTATGGAGGGGGAAAAACATTTTTAGAATAAGGCTGTAATGTAACAAAATGTGGATAAAGTCAAGGGTTCTGAATACTTTCTGAAGTTGCGATGTGCGAGGCAGGTTTCACATCACATTTATTGTTGTTAACACAATTTATAGAATCATATTGCATATCATTTTCAGTGAATGCTTCTAAAACATTTTTTTACGTGTTTTAATGTAATATATTCCAAACGGTAACAAAACTCAGCAATTCTAATAACTTTGTTGGTCCAAGTAACAGAATAAGGGCAGTCGTGGAAGAAGTAGTCAAAAGTCATACTTGGGAGTAAAAGTAAATATACCTTCATAAAAAATGAGTCAACTAAAAGTGAAAGAGACCCAGTAATATACTACTTGAGTAAAAATCTTAAAGTATTTGGGTTTAAATACCCTTAAGTATCAAATGCAAATGGAATTTCTAAAATATATAAAAAGTATAAATAATTTCAAATTCCTTATATTAAGCAAACCAAAAGGCACTTTAAAACATTTTTTTTACTACACACTCAAACATAACTTACAAACAAAGCATTTGTGTTTAGTGAGTTCACCAGATCAGAGGCAGTAGAGAAGATCAGGGATGTTCTTAGACCAAAATGTTTGTGTGTGTGTGTAGAGATACCCCAAAAACGACTTAAGTAGCCATATTTTTACTTAAGTACCTTACACCACTGCATCGGGGTCATAACATATAATGCGGTGATAACCATATTTAGCTACTTCTGATAAGTGGTAATCATACCAAACCCACAGACATGGACCGTATAAAAATCATCATTTGACTTTGCCACCCCAAATTTGGAAAAATATGTGAAATAGACTAAGTGTGCAACATTTCATCAGAAAACACAGGGAGGAGGCTGGTGTTCAAATAAAGCCGTGATTTAAAACAAAATCTGTATTCTTTTTCACACAGAGAACACCCGGCACCAAAGTTTATCAACAAATATTAATATTAAACTAGGACGATTTGACTTTGCTTTTCGTGGGCTCCCCAGGTAGCGAGTAGAATGACGTCCCTTGAGAGGGCAGGAACGAGATGCATGTTAGGGGAAGTGCAATATTATTATAAGGAGCCGTATACATGGAATACAGAGGAGGAATGGAGGGAAAAACAGAGGCAGAGGAGGTTGAAGAGAGAGAGAGGGAGGAAGAGGGTGAGCTTGAATCGGTTAAGAATGGCTGACAAAAAGGGAGATGGTTTGTTAAAGAAGAATGGTAGAAAGTGCAAGCAGAGTGAGCTGTACGCCGGATCGAAGACAGGGGGTGGCAGGTGTTGTGTAGTTGTCAGCTTGCACTGAGGATCAGGATAAAGATAAGTCTGTGACAGTAGGAGTGACATTTTAGGAAAAAGTGGACCCTTGCCTTCTGGCTGATCCATCTTTGGTTTCAGGGTGGGTAAAAAACAGTTGGGTGCTGTGGAATCGGTGAAGGTAACCAGAAGTGGTCTTCTGATAATTGTTTGTGATTCTGCTGGTTAGAGGGAGCTGGCACTCCATGTCAAACAAATGGGGACAAGAGATGTGAATTGGGCTCCATTGAAAGGAGTGATTTCTGGGGTAGCAGTAAATGTGAAAGTTGACCAACTGAAGGGGAAGATTCCCAGTGTTTGTGATGTTTGTCATTTGGGGCGACGCAGAAAGGGGGGCATGAGTGGTGAAAGAGAAGTGTTTGCCCGACAAAGTGATGTTACATAAGTTATCCCTTACGAGCTTTTGTGCCGAATACATTACATTGTTACAGGTGCCAAGCTTTATGGGCATGTGGCAGCAGTGTGTAGGAGGGAGGTTCTTAGGTGTGAGAAGTGTGCTGAAGGATATAATGTGAATGTGTAGTATTGGGGAAAGAAGTGGTATGTGTTAATTGTAGGGGTGCCATGGGGCTGGGGATCACAAATGTCTGGTGCGAGAAAGACAGGTTCAGGTTTCTAGGGATAGATCAAATCAAAGTTTATTTGTCACGTGCGCCGAATACCACAGGTTACAGTGAAATAGTTACTTACAGGCTCTAACCAATGGTGCAGAAGAAAAAAAAGGTATGTGTGTAGGTAAGTAAAGAAATAAAACAACAGTAAAAAGACATTAGCAAGGCTATATACAGACACCTTTTAGTCAGGCTTATTGAGGGAGTATGTACATGTAGGTATTGTTAAAGTGACTATGCATATATGATGAACAGAGAGTAGCAGAAGTGTAAAAAGAGGGGTTGGAGGGGGGTGGGACACAATGCAGATAGCCCGGTGAGGCAATGTGCGAGAGCACTGGTTGGTCGGCCCATTTGAGGTAGTATGTATAGTTAAAGTGACAATGCATATAAGATCAACAGAGAGTAGCAGCAGCGTAAAAGAGGGGTTGGGGGGAGGCACACAATGCAAATAGTGCGGGTAACCATTTGGTTACCTGTTCAGGAGTCTTATGGCTTGGGGGTAAAAACTGTTGAGAAGCCTTTTTGTCCTAGACTTGGCTTGCCATGCGGTAGTAGAGAGAACAGCCTATGACTGGGGTGACAATGGGTCTTTGAAATTTTTAGGGCCTTCCTCAGACACCGCCCGGTGTAGAGGTCCTGGATGGCAGGCAGCTTTGCCCCAGTGATGTACTGGGCCTTACGTACTCTTGCGGTAGGAGGCCGAGCAATTGCCGTACCAGGCAGTGATGCAACCGGTCAGGATGCTCTCGATGTTGCAGCTGTAGAACCTTTTGAGGATCTCAGGACCCATGCCAAATCTTTTTCGTTTCCTGAGGGGGAATAGGCTTTGTCATGCCCTCTTCAAGACTGTCTTGGTGTGTTTGGACCACTCTAGTTTGTTGTTGATGTGGACACCAAGGAATTTGAAGCTCTCAACCTGCTCCACTACAGCCCGTCGATGAGAATGGGGACGTGCTTGGTGCTCCTTTTCATCCACAATCATCACTTTAGTCTTGGTTACGTTGAGGGATAGGTTGTTATTCTGGCACCACCCGGCCAGGTCTCTGACCTCCTCCCTATAGGCTGTCTCGTTGTTGTCGGTGATCAGGCCTACCACTGTTGTGTCGTCTGCAAACTTAATGATGGTGTTGGAGTCGTGCCTGGCCATGCAGTTGTGGGTGAAAAGGGAATACAGGAGTGGACTGAGCACGCACCCCTGGGAAGCTCCAGTGTTGAGGATCAGTGTGGCAGATGTGTTGCTACCTACCCTCACCACCTGGGGGTGGCCTGTCAGGAAGTCCAGGATCCAATTGCAGAGGGAGGTGTTTAGTCCCAGGATCCTTAGCTTGGTGATGAGCTTTGAGGGTACTATGGTGTTGAACGCTGAGCTGTAGTCAATGAACAGCATTCTCACATAGGTGTTCCTTTTGTCCAGGTGGGAAAGGGCCGTGTGGAGTGCAATAGAGATTGCATCATCTGTGGATCTGTTTGAGCGTTATGCAAATTGGAGTGGGTCTAGGGTTTCTGGGATAATGGTGTTGATGTGAGCCATTACCAGCCTTTCAAAGCACTTCATGGCTACGGACGTGAGTGCTATGGGTCTGTAGTTATTTAGGCAGGTTGCCATTGTGTTCTTGGGCACAGGGACCATGGTGGTCTGCTTGAAGCTTGTTGGTATTACAGACTCAATCAGGGACATGTTGAAAATGTCAGTGAAGACACCTGCCAGTTGGTCAGCACATGCCCAGAGCACACGTCCTGGTAATCCGTCTGGCCTTGCAGCCTTGTGTATGTTGACCTGTTTAAAGGTCCTATTCACGTCGGCAATGGAGAGCGTGATAACACAGTCGTCTGGAACAGCTGATGCTCTCATGCATGCCTCAATGTTGCTTGCCTCGAAGCGAGCATAGAAGTGATTTAGCTCGTCCGGTAGGCTCGTGTCACTGTGCAGCTCGCGGCTGTGCTTCCCTTTGTAGTCTGTAATAGTTTGCAAGCCCTGCCGGTGTCGTGTCTTTGCCTATGCCGGATTAAGTAATATGACATGCTATTCTATAAAGTAATTTCTCCGTAATTACTATTACCTGATTGAGCTAATCATTACATTTACATTTAAGTCATTTAGCAGACGCTCTTATCCAGAGCGACTTACAAATTGGTGCATTCACCTTATGACATCCAGTGGAACAACCACTTTACAATAGTGCATCTAAATATTTTAAGGGGGGGGGTGAGAAGGATTACTTTATCCTATCCTAGGTATTCCTTAAA
Organism: Oncorhynchus gorbuscha; assembly: GCF_021184085.1. NCBI lineage: Eukaryota > Metazoa > Chordata > Actinopteri > Salmoniformes > Salmonidae > Oncorhynchus > Oncorhynchus gorbuscha. Next base: position 41,109,341 of record NC_060183.1, on the reverse strand, counting down.
GAGGTGGGGTTTCAGGTGTCTCCGGAAGGTGGTGATTGACTCCGCTGTCCTGGCGTCGTGAGGGAGTTTGTTCCACCATTGGGGAGCCAGAGCAGCGAACAGTTTTGACTGAGCTGAGCGGGAACTGTACTTCCTCAGTGGTAGGGAGGCGAGCAGGCCAGAGGTGGATGAACGCAGTGCCCTTATTTGGGTGTAGGGCCTGATCAGAGCCTGGAGGTACTGAGGTGCCGTTCCCCTCACAGCTCCGTAGGCAAGCACCATGGTCTTGTAGCGGATGCGAGCTTCAACTGGAAGCCAGTGGAGAGAGCGGAGGAGCGGGGTGACGTGAGAGAACTTGGGAAGGTTGAACACTAGACGGGCTGCGGCGTTCTGGATGAGTTGTAGGGTTTAATGGCACAGGCAGGGAGCCCAGCCAACAGCGAGTTGCAGTAATCCAGACGGGAGATGACAAGTGCCTGGATTAGGACCTGCGCCGCTTCCTGTGTGAGGCAGGGTCGTACTCTGCGGATGTTGTAGAGCATGAACCTACAGGAACGGGCCACCGCCTTGATGTTAGTTGAGAACGACAGCTTGTTGTCCAGGATCACGCCAAGGTTCTTAGCACTCTGGGAGGAGGACACAATGGAGTTGTCAACCGTGATGGCGAGATCATGGAACGGGCAGTCCTTCCCCGGGAGGAAGAGCAGCTCCGTCTTGCCGAAGTTCAGCTTGAGGTGGTGATCCGTCATCCACACTGATATGTCTGCCAGACATGCAGAGATGCGATTCGCCACCTGGTCATCAGAAGGGGAAAGGAGAAGATTAATTGTGTGTCGTCTGCATAGCAATGATAGGAGAGACCATGTGAGGTTATGACAGAGCCAAGTGACTTGGTGTATAGCGAGAATAGGAGAGGGCCTAGAACAGAGCCCTGGGGACACCAGTGGTGAGAGCGCGTGGTGAGGAGACAGATTCTCGCCACGCCACCTGGTAGGAGCGACCTGTCAGGTAGGACGCAATCAAGCGTGGGCCGCGCCGGAGATGCCCAACTCGGAGAGGGTGGAGAGGAGGATCTGATGGTTCACAGTATCGAAGGCAGCCGATAGGTCTAGAAGGATGAGAGCAGAGGAGAGAGAGTTAGCTTTAGCGGTGCGGAGCGCCTCCGTGATACAGAGAAGAGCAGTCTCAGTTGAATGACTAGTCTTGAAACCTGACTGATTTGGATCAAGAAGGTCATTCTGAGAGAGATAGCGGGAGAGCTGACCAAGGACGGCACGTTCAAGAGTTTTGGAGAGAAAAGAAAGAAGGGATACTGGTCTGTAGTTGTTGACATCGGAGGGATCGAGTGTAGGTTTTTTCAGAAGGGGTAATCATGTAAATGTAATTAACTAGAGAGTGGGACACCATGAAAGAATATTTATAGAGCTATTATCTTAAATAAACTCTTAAAGACCTAGTAATATTTTACATCAATAGCAGTCAACATTAATGGTCACCTTAATTCAGTCTCATCTGAAAGTTGTAAATTCTTGGTTATCTGCACGAACCCTGGCTAGCAATTTGAATCAGCAATACAAAATTGGATTTAATCATTTATTCACCAAATATGTAACTAATCACACAAAATTACACATACACATAATTAAATCATAACTTGATTACAAATTACGTCATAAAGGAAAACGTCCCTAGTGGGCGGAACAGATATGACAGCTTGTTACACAAAAGAAAAGGGGCTGGGTTTGAGTGAAAGAGCAGGAAGACTGAGGAACAAAGGTGAAGCTGTGCTATCGTAAATACAGTACCTGATGAATTCTAAATTACCGCCCATTTGGAAAAGGAAAATGCAATAAATATTTACTCTGAGCTGCGCTTCGGTAGGTTGGTGGTAGATGGAAGGCCGTGTTGCCAAACCGAGTCCTTTGAAGAATGTCTCTGGTTGTCAATTGGATACGTTGTAGTAACGTTGTTGGGTGATAGACGGGATACTCTGTTGGTTCCTTCCTAACCCTCGTTGCATCTGCTGTTGCTAACTCAATGGCTAGGAGGTATCACTTCTGTAGTGATTAAGAGTTCAACGTTCATACCATTCTCAACCAAAGCTCACGCCGATGTTGGTTTCGTTCTGTAGTTATTATTTGAATCATTCTGACATAGGACCGTCGTCCTCACATCCTCGGAACAGGAAGTTATATTGTCGTCAAGGGCTTATATAGGAAGGGAGAGGAAGGCGTGTTTGAAAAGTTTTATAGCCCATGTCCCTTCACAGGGCTGGCCACTGATTGAGCAGCCCTATCTTATGAAAATCCAAATCTCTCATTTTAGAAGCTAAATTCACATTTCGTCCCATCACAAATAATTTCATATTCAAACATTTAAATTGAACAACAATTCCATGTGATGTGTAGACTTTCCACTGTAGAGTTTGTCATCTTATCATTGATGAGAATGTCTCAGATGACAACCGAACTGACATCATATTCATTAAGTACCACTGCATATGTTCAATTGGTCGCATTACCAGAATATAGTTAATTTCCCCCCGACCTTCTGATGTTCCCCGAATCTCTATGTTAACCAAAGGTTTTGCAAATGTAACCTCAGTAGGGTAGAGAGGGGAAAATGTGTTCTGTCAAGGTTGACCAATATATTTTTGAATCACACCTGTTAACATGTCTTCCATTTCAGCAACCGTGGTGTTAAGAGGAGAAATGCTGCCATCTGGCCAAAGTAAAATATTAAAATGGATGTAACTTATAACTTCAATGTATGTAGCCTAGACCATTAAATGCTGTGTGTAGCAGTGCAATGTCAAAGCTTTCACCATCTGCTTCCATTCCACCGTACAGATCTGCGAACATTGAAGGGTGAGGGCCAGCGAAGGGGTAGAGATAGAATTGGAACAAATATACCAACATACCAATATTAAGAATATTTCATTTTGGCTCCACTTCGGATGTGTTGGAATTGGTGCTGATGCTAACTAATATCCACGAAGAACAACTTATTGATAGTATGTTATTAAACTAGACTGATCATACAATATCATTTTCATTTAGGTTAATCCAGGTCCAGTATATACGTGCATTTGGTCTCACTACCATAATATCAAAAATATTTATTTGGAAAACAGGCGTGAAAAATTATCTAAAGCTAGTAGAACTTTTGTTAGAATTGTAACTGTTCCATACAGATAAAACAATGTATCATATTATCAGTAAAGTCTAAAAAGCAAACTAATACCAGATTAGAAACCAAAAACGAGAGCTGTACAGGTCGGTTGCCAGTCTTGAAGGACCTTCCTGCCGGTAAAGTGGACACACACTCTTGTCAGCTGAGAATTCTCCTTGTTGACACTTCGTCGGAGAAATGGCGGCCGGAGTGAGACAGGAGCTTGCACAGCTTATGAATTCAAGCGGATCCCACAAAGATCTCGCTGGAAAGTATGTATTGAGCAAAAAAAAAATATATATGTGAATGGAGATATACATTACTTTCAACCCGAGTGTCACGTTTAGAGTGATTTATAAAGCGTCAATGAGCAGGCCGCCGATGCTATGCTAGTTCTCAAATTAGCATAAACTGTAGCTACCGGTACAGCTATACCCAAAGATGGTGGATAAATTAAGATGTCCCACTCAGGCCATTTACCATTTTAAAAAATGGTAAGTTCCGGTCTGTTTAAACGTGGTTCTTCCATTAGGCACCAATGCATTGGCAGCTGGGTCTGGTCTGTAACTGACAATGCTATATGTACAAGAAACAACGAGGGGTTGGGATGTCTCGCTTTTTCTTCCGTCTCTGTTGTATATCTTTTACCGGTTTGTAGCTAGCGAGACAGTATCGGTGGTTAAAAGTCTTGCCAAAGGTCTTGTTCTCAACAGTGTGCACTGCTAGTCGATCAGCTAGTTTACAGACAGTAAATAAACTTCAGCTAGCTAGCCTTTAATAATAATTTATTACATTTCTATAGCGCTTTTCATAACAATCTCAAATCGGTAGAAAAGCATAAAATACACAAGTAATAGGTTATCATGAGTAGTCTAGCTAAGAAACAGTATAGTTAGGTCCACCAATAGAGTCCAAATCTTTGAGAGCATGCATCCTCCAAAGATGGAGAGGGACAGTTCATGGCTTGACCAGAGGAAGGTGGTCAGGGAGATGGGTGATAAAGAGTCTGGTGAGGATCATGTAGAGGGCTACTCTGGGAACCAGTCTGAGTCATGTAGCTACTGGACTTCTCCTTCATAATGTACATATGGCACCCACTTGGGGTGATGCCTCAGAGGCCCTCGGCAGCTCTGGGCACCAGAAATCTCACCACACACAATTCAGAGCACTAGCCAGTCATCCTCATTTACAAGCCCTCAGCCTCAGTATGGCATTCCTTTACTGCACCTCCCATACCTTTCAATCTTCAGGTGAGTATTTTCTTTATGTTTTCAAAAGATCAGGAACCAGCAGCCAGGTTAAACTTAAAAAGCTGGTACAGTGTCCAGATGCATCATTCGAACAAAAACAATTAGCCAGCCAGCTAAGTAGCCAGGCCAAGAAGAGTTAGCCCACCTGCAGATTTGTGTGTCAAAACCACCATGAATACGCAATAAAACTCCATGTTATCAAAAACATAACAGGTGATTTTAAAATAACACGCAATTAAAAACACTTAAACTTGATTCAATATAAACTTGATTAAACATCTATATATTTACAGGAGCTCTCTGCTTAGGCTGCTACTGGGGCGCCATGGCGAGTACAGACCAAATCATGTAACGATAGTTAACCCACTTAACTGTATTTTGCTTGTTACTTCAATGTGTGTATTGTTTCTTATTTGGCGATTATAGGCTTGCTATTCCATTTCCGTTTTGTCATTTCTGGAAGTGCATTTGTGAAAATAATGTTCAATTCTCAAGTCATGCATATCATTTATAACTTAAGATCGCTATCTAATCCAACCCTTTTATCGATTGTAGATATCGACAGATTCTGGAGAAGGCCATCCAATTCACAGATGCAGAACAATTGGAATCATTAAAAGCATTCGTCGAAGCAAGTGAGTATCCTGCACAAAGTGAAGGATAGAATACATCCTGCTGCACGCCGTTGTTACATACATCCCCCCCTTTTCCTTTGTACAATCATAGCTCATAAATCACATGACTGTATACCCTTTCTAACTGTAATGCTCTCCTGCCCTGCAGTGGTCAATGAGAACGTCAGCTTAGTGATCTCTAGACAGCTGCTGACAGACTTCTGCACAAACATCCCCAGTCTTCCTGACAGCACAGCCAAGGCAGTCTACCACTTCACGCTAGAGAAGATACAGCCCAGGGTCATCTCTTTTGAAGAACAGGTGAGTACTGTAATACTGTACTCATTGGGCCTGTGTTTCTGCTGGTTTTCTCTTTTGTATGGCACTTGATTGCTTACAGTGTGCACAGTGCACACACCTGGTGTCCCAGATCTAGGCTAGACACAGTTTGGAAAGAAATAATACAAAATGTCTACCCTATGTCTAAATCCCATGTCTACCCCCAGGTGGCCTCCATCAGACAACACTTAGCCACCATCTATGAGAAGGAGGAGGACTGGAGAAACGCTGCTCAGGTTCTAGTGGGCATTCCTCTGGAAACAGGACAGAAGTAAGTCACTTTAGTCCAGTGTTTCCAGATATATTGCTGGGGGACCCCGCCGGGAGTGTCCAATTTGGTTCTAGCTCAGCACTAACACGTATGATTCAAGTAACCAACCTTCTTGCCCTCTTGTCCAGGCAGTACAACGTAGACTATAAGTTGGACACGTACCTGAAGATCGCCCGTCTGTACCTGGAGGATGACGACCCTGTCCAGGCCGAGGCCTACATCAACAGGGCCTCTCTGCTCCAGAACGAGTCCACCAACGAACAGCTACAGGTCCACTACAAAGTGTGCTACGCCAGAGTGCTGGACTATAGGAGGAAGTTTATCGAGGCGGCGCAGCGGTACAACGAGCTCTCCTACAAGTCCATCGTCCACGAGACCGAGCGTCTGGAGGCCCTGAAGCACGCTCTCCACTGCACCATCCTGGCATCAGCGGGTACCTGCCACTGTTTTTGCACAGTTTGGTGTGTTGTCAGTCGCAGCGTCATAAGATGGCGTGCCGTTAAAGCAGTTCTTACTGTGACATTTCTAGGTCGTTGTTTTTGTTTTTTGGGACTCCGGATTTTGCCTTGGCCTTTTATTGGGGGCGGCAAGTAGTAACTTGTTACTTCTCTCCTCTCTCTCTCTCTCTCTCTCTCTCTCTCCTCTCTCTCCAGGCCAGCAGCGCTCCCGTATGTTAGCCACCCTGTTTAAAGACGAGCGCTGTCAGCAGCTGGCGGCCTACGGCATCCTAGAGAAGATGTACCTGGACCGGATCATCAGGGGGAGCCAGCTGCAGGAGTTTGCAGCCATGCTCATGCCCCACCAGAAGGCCACCATGGCAGACGGTCAGTCTCTGCCTCACCCTCTCTCCGCGGCCCTTAAGTTATTCTACCGATTTGTGTAATGAGAAAATATGCTCAGCTGCATGACTGTGGGTTTCTGTTTGTAGGCTCCAGCATATTGGACAGAGCTGTTATTGAACACAACCTGCTGTCTGCTAGCAAACTTTACAACAACATCACGTTTGAAGAGCTAGGAGCGCTTTTGGAGATTCCTCCCGCTAAGGTAAGATGAATTTCAACATACAAGACCCCAACAGGTGTAAGTGTTGCTTTTGGGTGGGGGGGGGATAGGTATAGGGTTTTTGTAATATGTTCTGTTACTTACAATATTTGTAAATGGTGAAAATCAGGCCCATTTTTAAACTATTCTTTAATATGTGATCAAGGATGACAGTTTGTGTAGGAATCTTATTCCTCAAGACATTTAGTATCTGATGGAAAACAATTACTTTTCAGTGAAAGAAATGGGAATGTGATTTATGATTAAAGTAGCGTTTTGAGGGCATAACCAGAACCTTTCAGTATGACAGGTTGAAGTGGGGGGGAAATAACCCCAATTATTTTCTGGATTTTCTTCAAAACACCCTACCACAGACATACAGTTTTTATCCCAAACTATAAATGCAATAATATTTTGAGGTATTGTAATATGAACGTTGAAGTGTCAGTTTTAAAAGAAGCAGCATTACGTAGAAGGCTTGCATTTTGAATATATATGTTGTTGTGCAGGACGATTGTCCCGATGGTGAGGTCCCTGGTTACAGATGCAATCTGGTAGGGAACATAATCACTACTTTACTAATGAATGAGGTGTGAAACCCAAAATACAGAACTAAAATTAATTGAAATAAAAGCCTTGTTTGGCTCTGTCTCTCTCTGTCTCTCTCTGTCTCTCTCTGTCTCTCTCTGTCTCTCTCTGTCTCTCTCTCTCTCTCTCTCTCTCTCTCGTCTTTCTTTCTTTCTTTCTTGTCTTTCTCAAAATGTCTCGCTTGAAGACGTGAAAGAATCAGAACTGAATGTGCATTCCCCTCATGATACCGGTGGTCTCTGTTTATTCATCTCTGTTTTTGTGAACGTAAAAGCTGTTTTTGTCATTCTAAAGACTCGTATTGTAGTGGGATTGGGGACGCAGTACTCATAGCCGTGTGAAAATGTTGTCATGATTAAGGATCAAGTTGATTTAGGGCCACCTAAGACATCTGTCATGTATTGTCTCTGTGGTAAGTAGTAAATGAAGGTTATTAAAGAATGAAAAGAAAGATGTTGTACTGTACAAATAAATGACCTATGTTGGAATGACAGGAAAGCAGTGGAGATGGTTTGTTTAGGTTTTAATGATCCAGGCATTAGAAAGGTCTGAGCTTGCCTGAACTAAGTATTTCTATTATATCTACATGGAACAGTGCAATCTGAGTTCCCCTCTCTGTTGTATATTTGGGTTCTTGTTGTTACCCAGTCGTCCATTACAGGCATATCTTATATCCCTAGGTATGTGTTGCTACAACTGTTTCTGTCCCCATTCTCCCCCTTTTTCAACTGCTGAATTGAAAGGCTTGTAGAGTTGTGTGAACTACTCATTGGTTTATGTGTAAATGGACTAGGCTACCACATTCAGAAAAGGAGTAAATCTGTGATATATATATGTGTATGTATGTGTATGTATCTATATATGTGTGTGTGTGTGTGTATATCATTGAAAGAACATGAACTGCATGTCTTGCTACAGTGGACTTCCAGTGTAGATATTAAATAGAACAGTGGGATCGAGTTAGTGAATTATAACGGGAGTGAGACGCTACACTACATTTCTCCATTGGGCTGGGTGAGACCAAAATACATTGTAATTTATAGGTAATGCATACCATTAGTTATGAGCACAGACTAACACCACTTCATACTCCTATTGGCCTGGAATGAATTTGATCGTCTTTCACTGGCCCAGTCCAAAAACAACCCCTACCCCCTAGCCACTTCATGGGGATCTGAGAGGATTGTACGCTAAGCAATATGGCTAGCAGTCCACCAAGGCTAGAGGCAAGGGGCTAGGGTGTGTTTCTGGCCCGGGGCCTTTGTATTAACTCGTTGTTGCCGTGTTCCTGTGCAGTAGTGTGAGTGTGCATGGAGATGCCAGTGAGCTGTCCCTCTCTGTCCCTGTCCCCCAGGCTGAGAAGATCGCCTCCCAGATGATCACTGAGGGACGCATGAACGGCTTCATAGACCAGATCGATGGAATCGTCCACTTTGAGAGTGAGTAGTTAGCTGTGCCCAGACTCCTCTATTGAAAGAAGTCTCCGGCTATGCCCGCTGCCCAGTCGGCTCTAGGAGGATGAGATGCCTCCCTCTCTAGGTTAGGACCTGGTTCCCGTGGCTCCTATCTGGAGCGACTATAATCCTAGGCTTGCTTTTTTGGAAGGACTTCGTCTTTTTCAGTGTCCGATTTTTTTTTCTCAGCATTATTCCTTTTTTACATAAGATACTTAACTCTCTCTCGCTCTTTCCCTCCCCCTCTCTTGCTCGGTCTTTCAGCACGGGAGCCCCTGCCCACCTGGGACAAGCAGATCCAGTCTCTGTGTTTCCAGGTGAACAACCTGCTGGAGAAGATCACTGCGGCTGCTCCTGAGTGGACAGCCCAGGCCATAGAGGCTCAAATGACCCAGTAGACTGACTGACACCCCCTGGCATGGAACACATCACCCACACCGGGGCACCCCATCTCCCTATTCCCTATGGAGGGTGCCATTTTGGATTAAGCCCCCAATTGTTTCCCCTAGAGGTTTTGGCTGGGTGGCTGGGCAAAGGTATGCAAGATTGTACATCGCCGTACTCTACTGTGGACTGCAAACTCCAAATTGTTCAGTTGAAGCCAGATCCAGATGTTTTTTTTTGGCATGGGCTGATAGAGCTTCGCCGAGTGTCCCGTCTGTCTCTCTCTCCCCGGAGACAAGTTCCAATCTGGTGGTTCTCCAGCATGTTTCTCTACTGTTTATTATGCTTGGAGGTTACCATTCATCTTTCTAGGACTAATTAATGGATGCTTGAATCCATTGGCTCATCGAGTTACCAGTTGTTGCCATCTCGTGTATACTTTGATTCAGACACTGGTGTCCCACAGTGAAGGTGTTTGTTATTCAGGTTGAAATGTGAAAGACACACGGGCAATTCCTACTGACACTCTTTATTTGTTGCTGTGTGCTCTTGTGCAAGGATCTTGTTACATTCTGTTTGGAGACATTTTGTCAGCCCTGGGTGCAACATCAAGAAAGAGATTAAATAAAAGTTGAAAGAAAAGTTTGTGTTAAATTTTTTTATATATATATAATATATATATTCTGCATAATCTGCTCTTTTTCATCACAATTTGTGTTCCAGCTATGTTTTATCCGGTTGAAGTTGCAAATTCCGACTTCTTCAGCAAGGTCCACATTTGACACTTAGTGTCTTCCCCCTGGTTTCTCTGAAAGAGAACATTTGAATCACAATTTACTTAAACCCCGTCAGTATGAACGACATTGTGCCAGTTGGATTAGACTACAGCGTGATACAGAAACTCAAATAGTTTATGGATGATAAATTGCAATAGTAATTAATAACAATGCTTTACATAACCAGATTTAGCCATGCATTTTCTATACACAGTCCCCCTATAATCCAGATCCAAATAGCCTGTTTCACTGTATAACAACTCATTGGTGTAAGTGACACCATTGGATCCACTCACAACTCTGTCCAATATGCTGGAACCTACAAGGGACAGCCAGGCAGCTGGTAGTTGTAGCACATGATGAGAAGTTGCATGTTGTCACTCACAGCTCTGTCCAATATGCTAGAACCTACAAGGGACAGCCAGGCAGCTGGTAGTTGTAGCACATGATGAGAAGTTGCATGTTGTGAGTCTTTCCTCCCAGAGTTTTAATTTGTTTAAATTGGCCGATTTGTTTAGTTGCATAAGAAAAAGTAGTTGATTCAACTCTTCTTATCAAAATTTCTAGAATTGGATACATTACCCCCCCCCCCCCTCTGCACATCTGATGGACAAAACATTGACGTTGATAAAGTGACACATTTACAATACATACATTTACATTTCAATGGTAAAGAGGTATGCTTACTTGAGAGGCAGGATGAGATGAGAAGAAGGAGAAAAGTAGGTTTTACCAGGCATATTGACAACTGCAGTCGTCGGCTATGGTGAATAATTCTCCTGGTAATGGTGAGTATTTCTCCTGGTAATGGTGAGTATTTCTCCTGGTAATGGTGAGTGATTCTCATAGTAATGGTGAGTGATTCGCCTGGTAATGGTGAGTATTTCTCCTGGTAATGGTGAGTGATTCTCATAGTAATGGTGAGTGATTCGCCTGGTAATGGTGAGTGATTCTCCTGGTAATGGTGAGTATTTCCCCTGGTAATTTTGAGTGATTCGCCTGGTAATGGTGAGTATTTCTCCTGGTAATGGTGAGTGATTCGCCTGGTAATGGTGAGTATTTCTCCTGGTAATGGTGAGTGATTCGCCTGGTAATGGTGAGTATTTCTCCTGGTAGTGGTGAGTGATTCTCCTGGTAATGGTGAGTGATTCTCTTGGTAATAAATGTCTATATACTCTTATCAGTGTTTGGGAAATCAGTTCATCAATGACCTGACCTCATGTCTGGCCAAAGTCCCCCTTCTGCTCTATTGACAGTGACACACAAAATCTCAAACAGTATCACCACAGATATCCAAGCGGTTGTGTATTTATCAGGTATCATAAATGAGCATATCACACACAACAGAGGGGAACACTTCCTGTATGTCAGGGCTCCGTTTGACAATTACATGATTAATCTACCTGCCATAATCTCCAATGGACTTGTGGTTTGTCACTGCCTTTATCTCTATTGCAAAACATGGGTAACTGCTAGGTCTAAAGTTTAATGACCAGGTTAAACAATACATGTGTATAGTGCTTCACCCTGAGGTGTGTCAGAAATTATTAACTGACTTGTGTTATATTGCTGCTCAGATGATCTTTTACTTGTTTTGTGTACAATATTTTTTTATTTGATTCATTATAATGTAACATAGTAGTGGTCTATACCAGCAGTAAAGGGGGAGAAACAAAAAAAATAAGAGAGAATATATATATTTGACTGATGATGTGCAATTTCTAGGAATTTCTGAATAATCAAGCCACAATACATGTCCTACTATTTTAGCATTGGAGCGTTTTAATAGAATTTATATTGACAAATTATGTTTGGTAAAAAGAATACCGGACATGTATTGCTTTCTGTTTCTTGGTCTCAAAAGCAAAAACGAATTCAGAAGACTGGAAGTGGAGCTCAAATCTTTTTCTTCAGGCATCTGGCGCCATCTAGAGGAAAAGAGACATGAATAGCAGTAAACGCTTGTACATCTTGTCTTTAAAACGCTTCACCTACTCTACTGTATGAACCATGCCACAAATGACTCAATGTGTTACGCTTACATAAGGTTGAAGGGGCAAGTAGGTCCAATGAGCATTATGGCCTCACTACAGTTTCGACAGCACTCCCATCAATTCGAGGCAAGGCATCATTTACACCAGTCTCTTATTTTAATTGATTCATTTGACCTTTATTTAACTAGGCAAGTCAGTTAAGAACAAATTCTTATTTTCAATGACGGCCTAGGAACAGTGGGTTAACTGCCTTGTTCAGGGGCAGAACGACAGATTTGTCAGCTCTGGGATTTGAACTTGCAACCTTTTGGTTACTAGTCCAACACTCTAACCACTAGGCTACCCTGCCACCCCTACTACTGCAATTTGAGCAGCTCTTTCAGTGCCCGCTGATGTGTGCAAGGGACCATGTAATAAATAAGCTATTTGGCTGTAGCACAAAGGTTTAAAAGATGCCCTCAGGTGTGTGGGTGGGTGAGATCGTTCCTATCGGAAAATAAGTAGCTATGCTGTGAAACGTGGACAGAATCGTGCTTGTACCTGAGCTCAGAAGATCCCCTGCTCCTTCCTCAGATCTATGTCTCTCTTCAGCTGACAGGTAGAGCAGACCCTACACCACAAGATGGAACAGAAGTCCCCAAACAAGGAGCCCTGGACACCAAACCGAACAAGACAGTTAGTGCAGCAGAGAGGCAAGGAGAGCCTCAGACATCTGAGCCTGTCCCTCTGGTTAGAATGTTTCACGTGACCGAGCAACAGTTATAGAGCCTCGTATAACTATATTGCTGCAGTATAGGAAAGGAACTCGCCTTAATGTTGTATCTGGTACGGTACATGGCGCGCATGGCCATGGTTGGCCCACACAGACAACACTCATCCATATCACTGGCGATAGAACAGCTCAGACAAGGGAAGCACCACCAACCATAACAACCTGAGAGAGAGAGAGAGAGAGAGAGAGAGAGAGAGAGAGAGAGAGAGAGAGAGAGAGAGAAAGAGAGAGAGAGAGAGAGAGAGAGAGAGAGAGAGAGAGAGAGAGAGAGAGAGAGAGAGAAAGTACGGTAGAAGTACATTATACTGCATCTTCCTCTCAGTCCAGGAGAGAAGGAGAAAGCAAATGTTTTTTTAAAGTACATTCTGCGAGCTCAGTCATGGATGAAATGAAGAAAAAATCCTGGACGCACAAAAGATATACAGCCGCTCTTAGTTAAATAGGAATTTCTGTCCTCTTACATGTCCCACAGTCACTGAAGACGTCGCAGAGGCCCGTCTGGAAGTCTGATGGATGGTAGCTCCCTGGTTGTGGATTTAGCAGCCATGGTCTCTCTATGGAAGATACACTATTCTACGTGTGGGTGGTCCCACATGGCACAGGTCATCGTTAAGTACGACCTAAACAATGGCTCTTAGCTGTTCTGTTCCTAAATGGTCTCTACATTGGGGTACCATTACCGTGTTCTCAGTTCTCTGCACCATGCAAGAGAAGCTGCCAGGAGCCTAAGCAAAATATGTGGAGAATTCTCCCATGGAGAATTCATTCATATTTGTCATGAAAACATGATCAAACCTGACTCGTGAAAAATCCTTGTCAAAACAGTTTCTATAGTTATTACTTCACCTACAAACAGGATTTCCAGCCATGTGATAACTTATTGTGAAATAAATCTCACCGGTATGATGTAGTTGAGCTGAATGATAGTACTGTTCAGAAGAAGAGGCAGGAATCCTCGGTGGCGGCAGGTGGAGAACTGAGGGAAGGTACTGGCAAGGAACATAATTATATACAGTTTCAGGACAGGTGATTGACATGGCCATATACTTTACAGCCACTAAGAGTAGGGACTTAACTACCAATAGAAAACTTTATTACACGAAGATGCACAAACAAGGAAATGAACATTCAGTTTTTCATGTTTAAAAAACATTATTAAAATGATTTTATTATGTTGGCTTGTCCATAAGGGAGGCGAACCACAATCACTTGTGAATATGAAGATGAAAATATCTTGTACATTAATTCCATGGCTCTATACCTCATAACTAAATTCAATTTGAGACATATATACACATGTATAGCGCATATATAGGCATGAGGTCAAGCACCAGTTTAAGGCCCAAAAAGTAAAGGGGGCTTATTTTACAAACTGATAATAATAATTTTAATAACTATACAATAATAATGGATCCCTGTATTCATCTTTCAGTCACAATTATGAGCTGTTAACGCCAAGGTTCAAAGTTTTCCATGAATAGCTGCTGCTCCCAATGTGATGGTGTCTGTGATAAACATTTGGATCTGGTAGTATTGGTAAGGTTAAATGGTGTTGGGGAAGCTACTCTTAAAACATAGTTTACAGAGAAATGACTTAAGTAGAAGTTAAGGTACACTAAAGCTACCCTTAAAAAATGTATATCATTTTAATTAACTAAAGTTACTTTGAACAAGTAGTTCACTACATCCAAACTATTTCATGAAAAAGCCTCATATCTAAATCTGAAATGTCACAGACTACAAAATGCACGACAGATCATTCCGTTATTTAGCCAAATTAAACACAAAAATGAGAATTAGGCAGGTCTGATGCCGTTTAGGAAAAGGATTGCCTACTTCACCCACATTTTATTTTCCTTTAGCAAAAAGTAGTATGTAGTTCCAGTAGTTAGCTACACCTCTTCACGGCAAAAAAAGGAATTAACTATTGAAAACGCTGCCAAGCTTTGAATTGAGTTCAACTACTACTACTTGAAAATGGAGGTAAGTTACTAGTTGAACTCCATGACTCTCCAACACTGGGGTTAAACCAATTTACCATGGTAACATATCTACCATGAGCATAGTAATTTAAAAAGAATAAATAACATATATATATATATATATATATGTACACACTCTCATTACAGGTGTGTGTGTTAGAGAGAGGTAGCAAAAGAGGGGGAGGAAGGGATTCTGTTTGCACACATTTTGCTTGAAAGGGGTTTTACAGGTGTATGCTATGCTACCATCCTCTTGTGTCAACAATGGTGACTCAAAGGTCAACATACAGTCAAACCTGATGTTTGATTGTCACACACCAGCTAGGAGCAGTGAAATGTGTCATTTTACAGTGCCTTGCTCAAGGCAGCACAACCAAATAAATGATATGTCATATGTTTACTAAAGACTTTATGGTTTTGTGTTTTTATATTCGTTTTTATTTCTATTAGTTTTAAGATTTTGTTTTGAAATAAAAGAAAGGAAAATAAAAAGTTATTGGTCACATACACATATTTAGCAGATGTTATTGCGGGTGTAGCGAAATGCTTGTGTTCCTAGTTCTAGCAGTGCAGTGCATCTAACAATTCACAAAAATACACACATCTAAAAGTACAATCATGGAATTAATAAATATACAGTGCATTCGGGAAAGTATTCAGACCCCTTCCCCTTTTCCACATCTTGTTACATTACAGCCTTATTCTAAAATGTATTAAATCACATTTTCCTCATCAATCTACACATAATAGCCCACAATGACAAAGTAATAACAGATTTTTTTGTAATTGTAGCAAATGTGTGTATATATATAAACTCAGCAAAAAAATAAATGTCCTCTCACTGTCAACTGAGTTTATTTTCAGCAAACTTAACATGTGTAAATATTTGTATGAACATAACAAGATTCAACAACTGAGACATAAACTAAACAAGTTCCACAGACATGTGACTAACAGAAATTGGAAAAATGTGTCCCTGAACAAAGGGGGGGTCAAAATCAAAAGTAACAATCAGTATAGTGTGTTGCATTAAGTACTGCAGTGCATCTCCTCCTCATGGACTGCACCAGATTTGCCAGTTCTTGTTGTGAGATGTTACCCCACTCTTCCACCAAGGCACCTGCAAGTTCCCAGACATGTCTGGGGGGAATGTCCCTAGCCCTCACCCTCCGATACAACAAGTCCCAGTCGTGCTCAATGGGATTGAGATCTGGGCTCTTCGCTGGCCATGGCTGAACACTGACATTCCTGTCTTGCAGGAAATCACACACAGAACTAACAGTATGGCTGGTTGCATTGTCATGTTGGAGGGTCATGTCAGGATGAGCTTGCAGGAAGGATACCACATGAGGGAGGAGTATGTCTTCCCTGTAACGCACAGCGTTGAGATTGGCTGCAATGACAACAACCTCAGTCCGATGATGCTGTGACACTCTGCCCCAGACCATGACGGACCCTCCACTTCCAAATCGATCCCACTCCAGAGTACAGGCCTCTGTGTAACGCTCATTCCTTCGAAGATAAACGGGAATCCGACCATCACCACTGGTGAGACAAACTGCGACTCGTCAGTGAAGAGCACTTTTTGCCAGTCCTGTCTGGTCCAGCGACGGTGGGTTTGTGCCCATAGGCGACGTTGTTTCCCGGTGATATCTGGTGAGGACCTGCCTTACACAGGCCTACAAGCCCTCAGTCCAGCCACTCTCAGCCTATTGCGGACAATGTGAGCACTGATGGAGGGATTGTGCGGTTCTTGGTGTAACTCGGGAAGTTGTTGTTGCCATCCTTTACCTGTCCCGCAGGTGTGATGTTTGGATGTACCGATCCTGTGCAGATGTTGTTACACGTGGTCTGCCACTGCGAGGGCGATCAGCTGTCCGTCCTATCTCCCTGTAGCGCTGTCTTAGGTGTCTTACAGTACGGACATTGCAATTTATTACCCTGGCCACATCTGCAGTACTCATGCCTCCTTGCAGCATGCCTATGGCACGTTCACGCAGATGAGCAGGGAACCTGGGCATCTTTCTTTTGGTGTTTTTCAGAGTCTGTAGAAAGGCCTCTTTAGTGTCCTAAGTTTTCTAAACTGTGACCTTAATTGCCTACCGTCTGTAAGCTGTTAGTGTCATAACGACCGTTCCTGTCATGTTTGTCATTTATTATCATGTCTTGTCCCTGTGCTCCCCATGCTATTCGTTTCCCTCTGCTGGTCTTATTTGGTTCTTTCCCTCCTATCCCTCTCTCTCCCCCTCCCTCTCTCACTCTCTCGCTCTCTCTTCTCTCTATCGTTCCGTTCCTGCTCCCAGCTGTTCCTATTCCCCTAATCATCATTTAGTCTTCCCACACCTGTTCCCGATCCTTTCCCCTGATTAGAGTCCCTATTTATTCCTTTGTGATCCGTTCCTGTGCCGTCGGTTCCTTGTATTGTATTCACCATGCTGTGATTGCGTTTCGCCCTGTCCTGTCGTGTTTTTGCCGTGATTGTGTATCACCCTGTCCTGTCGTGTTTTGTGCCTTCATCAGACGCTGCGTGTGAGCAGGTGTCTCAGTCGACTACGGCCTGCGCCTACCCGACGACCTGCAGTCTGTGGCCGCTTCTCCAGTTGTTTTCCCTCTACAATCTAGAGGATTTCTGTTATTCCGTTTTGAACATTAATAAACTCTGTTTCTGTTAAGTCGCGTTTGGGTCCTCGTTCACCTGCATGACAGAAGGAACCGACCAAGGAATGGACCCAGCGACTTCAGACGCTCGTTACACTGCCGTCGAGATCCAAGGAGCCATGCTTTGTCCGCTGCTCGCCATGCCGTGGAGAACCTGGCCGCTCAGGTTTCCGACCTCTGGACAGTTCCAGAGTCTACGTCTCGTGCCACCTGTTACTTCCTGGCCTGCCGAGCCTCCAGAACCTAGGGTTAATAACCCACCTTGCTACTCCGGGCAGCCCACTGAGTGCCGCTCCTTTCTCACGCAGTGTGAGATTGTGTTCTCTCTCCAACCCAACACATACTCTAGAGAGAGAGCTCGGGTTGCTTACGTCATTTCACTCCTTACTGGCCGGGCTCGAGAATGGGGCACAGCTATCTGGGAGGCAAGGGCTGATTGCTCTATCAAATTCCAGAACTTTAAAGAGGAGATGATTCGGGTTTTTGACCGTTCAGTTTTTGGTGGGAGGCTTCTAGGGCCCTGGCTTCCTTATGCCAAGGTGAACGGTCCATAACGGATTATTCCATTGAGTTTCGCACTCTGCTGCCTCTAGTGAGTGGAACGAGCCTGGCGCTGCTCGCTTCGTTTTCTGGAGGGACTCCACGCAGTGGTTAAGGATGAGATTCTCTCCCGGGAGGTTCCTTCAGATGTGGACTCTTTGATTGCTGCCATCCGCATAGAACGACGGGTAGATCTTCGTCACCGGGCTCGTGGAAGAGAGCTCGCATCAACGGTGTTTCCCTGCTCCGCATCGCAACCATCTCCCTCCTCTGGCTTTGAGACTGAGCCCATGCAGCTGGGAGGGATTCATCTCGAATAAGGAGAGGGAACGGAGGATCACAAACCGCCTGTGCCTCTATTGCGGAGTTGCTGGACATTTTGTTAATTCATGTCCAGTAAGAGGCCAGAGCCCATCAGTAAGCGGAGGGCTACTGGTGAGCGCTACTACTCAGTCCTCTTCATCTAGATCTTGTACTACTATGTCGGTCCATCTACGCTGGACCGGTTCCTACATGCAGTGCCTTGATTGACTCTGGGGCTGAGGGTTGTTTCATGGACGAAGCATGGGTTCGGAAACATAACATTCCTTTCAGACCGTTAGACAAGCCTACGCCCATGTTTGCCTTAGATGGTAGTCATCTTCCCAGTATCAAATTTGAGACACTACCTTTAACTCTCACAGTATCTGGTAACCACAGTGAGACTATTTCTTTTTGATTTTCCGTTCACCGTTTACACCTGTTGTTTTGGGTCATCCCTGGCTAGTATGTCATAATCCTTCTATTAATTGGTCTAGTAATTCTATCCTATCCTGGAACGTTTCTTGTCATGTGAAGTGTTTAATGTCTGCCATCCCTCCCGTTTCTTCTCTCCCTACTTCTCAGGAGGAACCTGGCGATTTGACAGGAGTGCCGGAGGAATATCATGATCTGCGCACGGTCTTCAGTCGGTCCCGAGCCAACTCCCTTCCTCCTCACCGGTCGTATGATTGTAGTATTGATCTCCTTCCAGGGACCACGCCTCCTCGAGGTAGACTATACTCTCTGTCGGCTCCCGAACGTAAGGCTCTCGAGGATTATTTGTCTGTGTCTCTTGACGCCGGTGAAGAAGAAGGACGGTACTCTGCGCCCCTGCGTGGATTATCGAGGGCTGAATGACATAACGGTTAAGAATCGTTATCCGCTTCCCCTTATGTCATCAGCCTTCGAGATTCTGCAGGGAGCCAGGTGCTTTACTAAGTTGGACCTTCGTAACGCTTACCATCTCGTGCGCATCAGAGAGGGGGACGAGTGGAAAACGGCGTTTTAACACTCCGTTAGGGCATTTTGAGTACCGGGTTCTGCCGTTCGGTCTCGCCAATGCGCCAGCTGTTTTTCAGGCATTAGTTAATGATGTTCTGAGAGACATGCTGAACATTTTTGTTTTTGTCTATCTTGACGATATCCTGATTTTTTCTCCGTCACTCGAGATTCAGGTTCAGCACGTTCGACGTGTTCTACAGCGCCTTTTAGAGAATTGTCTCTACGTAAAGGCTGAGAAGTGCTCTTTTCACTTTTCTCGGTTCCGTTATTTCCGCTGAAGGCATTCAGATGGATTCCGCTAAGGTCCAAGCTGTCAGTGATTGGCCCGTTCCAGGTCACGTGTCGAGTTGCAGCGCTTTTTAGGTTTCGCTAATTTCTATCGGCGTTTCATTCGTAATTTCGGTCAAGTTGCTGCCCCTCTCACAGCTCTTACTTCTGTCAAGACGTGTTTTAAGTGGTCCGGTTCCGCCCAGGGAGCTTTTGATCTTCTAAAAGAACGTTTTACGTCCGCTCCTATCCTCGTTACTCCTGACGTCACTAGACAATTTATTGTCGAGGTTGACGCTTCAGAGGTAGGCGTGGGAGCCATTCTATCCCAGCGCTTCCAGTCTGACGATAAGGTTCATCCTTGCGCTTATTTTTCTCATCGCCTGTCGCCATCTGAGCAACTATGATGTGGGTAACCGTGAACTGCTCGCCATCCGCTTAGCCCTAGGCGAATGGCGACAGTGGTTGGAGGGGCGACCGTTCCTTTTGTCGTTTGGACAGACCATAAGAACCTTGAGTACATCCGTTCTGCCAAACGACTTAATGCCCGTCAAGCTCGTTGGGCGTTGTTTTTCGCTCGTTTCGAGTTTGTGATTTCTTACCGTCCGGGTAGCAAGAACACCAAGCCTGATGCCTTATCCCGTCTGTTTAGTTCTTCTGTGGCTTCTACTGATCTCGAGGGGATTCTTCCTTATGGGCGTGTTGTCGGGTTGACAGTCTGGGGAATTGAAAGACAGGTTAAGCAAGCACTCACGCACACTGCGTCGCCGCGCGCTTGTCCTAGTAACCTCCTTTTCGTTCCTGTTTCCACTCGTCTGGCTGTTCTTCAGTGGGCTCACTCTGCCAAGTTAGCTGGTCATCCCGGTGTTCGAGGCACTCTTGCGTCTATTCGCCAGCGCTTTTGGTGGCCGACTCAGGAGCGTGACACGCGCCGTTTCGTGGCTGCGTGTTCAGACTGCGCGCAGAAGAAGTCTGGTAATTTTTTTCTGCTTCTGCTCCTGGTCTTGCTGGGTCTCAGTCTGTTCCCTGCCATCGCATCTCTCCTGTTCTTGTCCCTGCCCTTGCTGTGTCTCAGTCTGTCCCTAGTTCTCATTTTTTTTTTTTAGAGTAGTACCCTAGTTTCCCTTTTTATCGTTTTTCGTTACGGTCCTGAGGAGAGGAGTTGGGTTCTTTCTCGGGACGTGCTGGACCGTTTGATCTATGATTTCCTCCGTTGCTGCCAGTGTTCCTCCTCGAGAGCGCCAGGAGGCGCTCGGTGAGTGGGGGGTACTGTCATGTTTGTCATTTATTATCATGTCTTGTCCCTGTGCTCCCCATGCTATTCGTTTCCCTCTGCTGGTCTTATTTGGTTCTTTCCCTCCTATCCCTCTCTCTCCCCTCCCTCTCTCACTCTCTCGCTCTCTCTTCTCTCTATCGTTCCGTTCCTGCTCCCAGCTGTTCCTATTCCCCTAATCATCATTTAGTCTTCCCACACCTGTTCCCGATCCTTTCCCCTGATTAGAGTCCCTATTTATTCCTTTGTGATCCGTTCCTGTGCCGTCGGTTCCTTGTATTGTATTCACCATGCTGTGATTGCGTTTCGCCCTGTCCTGTCGTGTTTTTGCCGTGATTGTGTATCACCCTGTCCTGTCGTGTTTTGTGCCTTCATCAGACGCTGCGTGTGAGCAGGTGTCTCAGTCGACTACGGCCTGCGCCTACCCGAAGCGACCTGCAGTCTGTGGCCGCTTCTCCAGTTGTTTTCCCCTCTACAATCTAGAGGATTTCTGTTATTCCGTTTTGAACATTAATAAACTCTGTTTCTGTTAAGTCGCGTTTGGGTCCTCGTTCACCTGCATGACAGTTCCACAGGTGCATGTTCATCAACTGTGCATGGTTCATTGAACAAGCATGGGAAACAGTGTTAAAACCCTTTACAATTAAGTTATTTGGATTTTTACAAATGATCTTTGAAAGACAGGGTCCTGAAAAAGGGACGTTTCTTTTTTTGTGGAGTTCATATATATGCAAAAAAAAAACATTATTTACATATTCAGGCCCTTTGCTATGGGATTCGAAATTGAGCTCAGGTGCATCCTGTTTCCATGGATCATTCTTGAGATGTTTCTAAAACTTGACTGGAGTCCACCTGTGGTAAATGCAATTGATTGGACGTGATTTGGAAAGGCACACACCTGTCTATATAAAGTCTCACAGTTGACCGTGCATGTCAGAGCAAAAACCAAGCCATGAGGTTGAAGGAATTGTCCGTAGAGGTCCGAGACAGGATTGTGTCAAGGCTCAGATTTGGGAAAGGGTATCAAATCATTTCTTCAGCTCTGAAGGTCCCCAAGAACACAGTGGCCTCCATCATTCTAAATGAAAGAAGTTTGGAACCACCAAGACTGTTCCTAGAGCTGGTCGCTGGGCCAACCTGAGCAATCTGGGGAGAAGGGCTTTGGTCAGGGAGGTGACCAAGAACCCTATGGTCTCTCTGACAGAGCTCCAGAGTTCCTCTGTGAAGATGGGCGAACCTTCCAGAAGGACAACCATCTTTGCAGCACTCCACCAATCAGGCCTTTATGGTGGAGTGGCCAGATGGAAGCCACTCCTCAGTAAAAGGCACATGACAGCCCGCTTGGAGTTTACCAAAAGGCACCTAAAGGACTATCAGACCATGAGAAACAAGATTCTCTGATCTGATGAAACCAAGATTGAACAATTTGGCCTGAATGTCAAGCGTCACGTCTGGAGGAAACCTTGCACCATCCCTACGGTGAAGCATGGTGGTGGCAGAGGCTGTGGGGATGTTTTTCAGCAGCAGGGACTGGGAGACTAGTCACAATCGAGGCAAGGATGAACGGAGCAAAGTACAGAGAGATCCTTGATGAAAACCTGCTCCAGAGCGCTCAGGACCTCAGACTGGGGTGAAGGTTCACCTTCAAACAGGACAACAACCCTAAGCACACAGACAAGACAACACAGGAGTGGCTTCGGGACAAGTCTCTGAATGTCCTTGAGTGGCCCAGCCAAAGCCGGACTTGAACCTGATTGAACATCTCTGGAGAGAACTGAAAATAGCTATGCAGCGACACTCCCCATCCAACCTGACAGAGCTTGAGAGGATCTGCAGAGTATAATGGAAGAAACTCCCCAAAGAAAGGTGTGCCAAGATTGTAGCGTCGTACCCAAGAAGACTCGAGGCTGCAATCACTGCCAAAGGTGCTCCAACAAAGTATTGAGTAAAGAGTCTGAATACTTATGTATATGTGATATTTCAGTATTTTTTTTATATACATTTGCAAAAAACGTCTAAAATCCTGTTTTTGCTTTGTTGTTATGGGGGTATTGCGTGTAGATTGAAGAGTAAAAAAAAACAATTGAATACATTTTAGAATAAGGCTGTGACATAACAACATTTCCAAAAGGGGAAGGGTTCTGAATAATTTCAATGCACTGCATATGAAGATGATACCTTTATGTATCTCTGTGGGTGCTGCTTGTAGAAACGTTATTTTGTTGAGTGTACATTTAAATTTATAACGCCAATGGTTATGTTCAAGAGGATCAAAACCGCAATGTTTCATGGGTAAATTTCGACTGACTGACTGATCTTATTATTATATTATTATTTATTATTGATCTTCAAATTCTAATGAGTTGTTATTTATGATGCAAGGTGACTTGTAGATCAGTCAGTCAGCAGTCGCCTGCAGTCGACTTTTATCTCCCTCACCAACTTTAAACCTCTGCTATTTGAGCAGCTAACCGATCGCTGCTGCTGTATATAGTCAATCGGTAAATAGCCCACCCAATTGACCTACCTCATCCCCATAATGTTTTTATTTATTTACTTTTCTGCTCTTTTGCACACCAGTATCTCTACCTGCACATGACCATCTGATCATTTATCACTCCAGTGTTAATCTGCTAAATTGTAATTATTCGCCTACCTCCTCATGCCTTTTGCACACAATGTATATGGACTATTTTTTTCTACTGTGTTATTGACTTGTTTATTGTTTACTCCATGTGTAACTGTGTTGTCTGTTCACACTGCAATGTTTTATCTTGGCCAGGTCGCAGTTGTAAATGAGAACTTGTTCTCAACTAGCCTACCTGGTTAAATAAAGGTGAAATAAAAAATCAATATTAAAAGTTGCTATATCGTTTTTGAACACAAGAAGGCGCAACACTCTTTCAAATAGTTCTGTGTTCATCGTCAGAGTGGTTCTCCTTCTTAAGTAGGTTACACACTACATTCTGCAAAATTGCTTTGCTATTTGACTCATCTAATTTTTCCCTAGGCCAACTCAGTCACTGTTGCATTTCAGCAACATCACTGGGCAAATAATTGTTTTATTGGTAGACAATATAATTTTATTTAAACCATATATATTTTTCCATAACAAGAATAAATATAGGATATTGTTAGCTTTGTCAAAAATGAGACCTGTAAGAGTTTGACATATTGTACACTATAGATGGTATACCATAAGAGGCCAAGGTCTTGGGTAGGCTATTAAAGTTAACCAACTTCACTACTATATGTTAGTTAGGTCTCCTAATAACCAAACATCTGTTTTTCTACACCTGTGTATAACTTCGTTGCAATAAACACTTTTAAGTGGCAAACTTTTTTCTACTGTGATAGTTGGCAAAAACAGTCAATTATGCTACACTTTGTGCTTATAGGTTCTGGAAAAGAGAAGTTCCTGAAACCTATTTGTACCCCCCCCCCCCCGCACGTGATATTAGATCGGAACATGCGCACAGCTGATGTTAGAATACGCACATCTGCAATGACGTCAGCTGAACCTCCCAGCCTGAAAAAGCTGCCAATATGAAGCAGCTCAGAATTTGGCTATGGTTCCAGACCGGGTATACTGTATTAAAGGGTGCTACCTCAACTCAATATAGCTGTGTTGCATACACTGTCCTAGATGTAGACTATTTGTTATTATTGTGCAGCATACTACCTGCGTTATCCAAAATAACAACTCAGCAAACACACCAAGTCTATTTTAAAGAGGACAGTTGGGCTATGAATTAGGTCTCCTTCATTTTGGAGATAGTTTAAAAGTTATTCTTGGGGATAGACTTTTCTGCTAAGACATTTATGTTCCTCTGTTTTCTCTCTCATGGGGATATAGAGAATGGCATAAACCGAAAAGTGATGGACAGAGGAGAGAAGTCATCTGCCTACTACGGAATTTCAGCGCAGGCGAAGTCTATTGTCTGCACTCTGTAACGTTACTCTACTCTACACAGTTGGGCTTTGCCGCTGACAATGAAGATGAGGACGGTAACTATCTGCTTGTAGTCTATCAGCACTCCATAGACACAACTAGAGAATGCTGTGTGTCTCTCATGCACTTTTAACGGAGCCGCGGCAGATCCCTTTTCTTTCAGATATGTAGGCTAACCATCTTTTTTTTTAAACAACAGAAAATGCAATGATTTATCTTTCACATTGTAGCGTACATCTTTTGGAAACCTCTTTTTGTGATTTTAACTCAATTAGAACTAGATGAAACGTGGAAGAAGTACAACCCTATAGGCACTTGGAATTCCTTACACACACAGTGTTTGGTGAGTAAATGTTGGTTACATTTGGATCCACTATTTCTTCCAGCGTTTATTGAAAAATCACGTGTCTCTTAAAAGTGGTTTGATGTCTAAGCACTTGGCATAGCCTACTCTTATCTGCACTGTTAGAATTTATAACTCACTGAAACAGATCCACATCTGCAAGAACGGTCCGTCTCTGCCTGTGTGTTATAAGGCGTCAAACAAACCCATATGACTTGAGCGAGATAGTGTCTGTCACTTCTACAATAGCTAACAATAATTATTCCCGGCGTTTTCATACTTTTTTTTTGTTGGTAATCCCTAACACAGGAACAGTGTTGAACTGTTGGTATGATATTCCAGTTGTAGTTGAATTACATATCCTCCTAGATTAACTTGAAAGGAGCAGTTTTATTTGATTTCAGTCGGTCGGTCGGTGTTGTCTGATGTATTCGGGCTGGGTGCCAAATGTCTGGGTCAGACGGAGTGGCCAAGTAGATGTAGCGCTGCTGTCTGGATATGTGCCGCTAGATGTTCATTATATAGAGCTTACAGAAGGTGCAACACGCCGCTTCCAACACTGGATTCTAGCCACAGACAGATAACCACCCATACTGTCTTTACGCACATCCGATAGATCAGAGGTGATTACTGGAATTTACGCGTTTTCACTTGGACGTAAACTTGGAACCTCGCCTGGACTTGGTTCTAAAAGTATGGCATGCCGTTTATGAGCTGTGTGAGTGAGTGACCCTCTCTTTCTTGAAGAATATCCGGTAATTGGTTTGAAATATAGAACAAGTGATTGATTTATTCATTAATTGATGGATAGGTTCAAAGATAAATGTGTATGTTATTACACTATTATAACACCTTTAGTTCTGCGTTATTACACACGCACACACGCACAGAGGGCTTGCTGAGAGCAACGTTAATCTTTTGATTTGTTCCTGGCTGTAGAGAGAGTCAGTGGGAGAGAGATGCCTAAACCTGTTATAGAGACAGGTGCTGTGTTGACTGAGGAGGCTGGCGGACATCGTAGCACAGGCTGCTTTTGTACTTGATCATTGTCTTGTTGTTGTGACTTGCTGTGGAATATCTGAAAGACTGACTTCTCCTTAGGCTGTGGAGATGGTATGGTGTCACAAACACCGTTAGCCACATGCATGTTGACGTTTATTGTCACGAGTCTAGTCCTGGAGGCAGAACTGAGCGATTTCCTGTTAGTTAATTAAGTCAGCTGCGAAGTCAAAATGGGCTATATTGAAAAAATGTATGAACATCAAAATGTGCTTAATTTAAGGTTAAGGTTAGCAGTGTGATTAGGGTTAAGGTTCAGGTTCGGTTTAAAATGAGATTGTATGACTTTGTGGCCGTGCCAGCTAGCGGCCACTCTGCAGAGCTGCCTCCAGAACAAGATTCATGACGAAAAACGCTATCCTGCTAACCACAAACCATGGCATGCTGGGTAAGCAGGCTACAGGAGGAGGGTATTTCTGTCATGGAGTGTACTGTTGGCGTATATGCTGTGCAGTCGTTAGGCAATTGTAATTTGCAGATGAGAAGTTTAGCCTATGTGGTACACTCTTAGAAGAAAGGGTTCCAAAAGGGTTATTTGGCAGTCCCGATTCGAGAACCCTCTTTTCCCCAGGTAGAATGCTTTTCGGTTCCAAATAGAATACGTTTTGGTTCCAGGTAGAACTCTTTTGGGTTCCATGTATAACCCTCTGTGGAAAGGGTTCTACATGGAACCATAAAGGGTTTATCAAAGGGTTCTCCTAGGGACACCCGAAGAACCCTTTTAGGTTCTAGATTTTTCTAAGAGTATAGACTAGTTGTTTTGTAGCAGGTATGCTTATTGAACTATGCAATGATGTATTCACAGGCATGCAGATGGATTGGTCAAGACAAGCTTCCAATATAGATCTAGATCTATAGATTTGCTGCTGTGGACGTGCTTGAAGTGACTGACTGACTGATCTCTACCGATGGATTCTAGCATCACCGCCTCCCATGATGAGTGGCTGACATGAGCTCCAAGGGAAACGCCAGTGAGGTCTGGAAGTGTCTGCTGCCCTCAGGAGGAATCTGAGTGTCTCGGAGACGTTCTCTGGATGAGACCTGGATGAGACAAGAAGAGAAGAAGAAGTAGTGAGAACATTCCCCCCACAGAGGACCCAAACCATGGGCTTGTTATGGTGCCAGGCACGTCGGACTGATCGTGTGTTCCTAGCCCGTCAGTAGCACCACCACCCCCTCACCCCTCCTCCCCCCAACCCCATGTCAGACCTTTCTCTGAATGATGGAAATTTTGCGGAAGACGCTGACTTGTATATTGATATTGAGCCTGGTGGTGGTCATGGCTTCCTCTGAATTTCAAAGACTTTCGCACAACTCACAAGGTAGGACTGCTCATTGTTTATTAAATGCACATCTTAACTTGCTTTATTGCAGCCAAGGTGCTAGAACTGCTCTCCTTCAGAGAAACGGATTTGTCATCCCGGTGAGGCAGGTGGATGCATGGTTGCTGCTCATGGGCAGTGGTCTGTCAGTGAGACATCTGCAACATCTGGTGGCCCTGGCCTGACTGTTATTTTAGAGGGATTTTACCCACTGTAGATCACAACCTGCTAGGCTCTGGAACACTGTGAGGTCATGTCTGTCCTGCCTGCCTGCCTGCCTGCCTGCCTGCCTGCCTGCCTGCCTGCCTGCCTGCCTGCCTGCCTGCCTGCCTGCCTGCCTGCCTGCCTGCCTGCCTGTCTGTCTGTCTGTCGGTCGGTCGGTCGGAGTTCTACCATAGACATTCTACATTCTATGAGTTCTACTATCTGTAGGGTGTCGTCGTGTTATATTCTGTAATGGCTGGAGCGCCCCCATTGTCTTAAATATGTCACTTCTTCCTGTAGTGTATCATGTTCTTACTCAGATTCTCATTCTGTGTTCATTTTTCTCCTCCTCGTCCTTTCCTCCTCGTGCACCCCTCCCCCAATGGCTCATCTCTCCCCATCCGTTCTTTTTTGTGAAAGTGGAGTACCTGTCCTACCTGCAGCACTACCAGCTGACTGTGCCGATGCAGGTGGACGAGAACGGGGACTTCCTCAGCTACACTGTGAAACACCACCGGCCCGGTCGCAGGAGACGGACCGCCGACCCAACCAGCACCGCCGTCGGCCCAGAGCCAACCGGCCGTGCCGAACAAGACCCGGCCCGGACCCGAGTCTTCTACAGACTGTCGGCTTACGGAAAGCACTTTCACTTGAACTTGACCCTCAACCCCCAGCTGGTGTCCAAACATTTCACGGTGGAGTATTGGGGGAGAGAGGGCCTGGAGTGGAGACATGACATGCTGGAGAACTGCCACTATGTAGGATACCTGCAGGATCAGTACAGCTCCACCAGAGTAGCGCTCAGTAACTGTAAGGGCTTGGTGAGTACCATGGGATTCTGGAGTTGATGTGTTTGGTTTGGGTATGTGTTTGGAAGGAAGCTACTGTTAGCCAGTCAGGGTATTGAAATGTGTGATGGAAGGATGGAAAAGAGGACAACACGATCTGTCTGTTTCCAAGTAGAACACCCACCACCACTCTACTCCCCTTTATGGGGTTCTGTGACTTTTGTTTAGAGTATGTCTGAATGTATTTCTGGATATTTGAGTGTGTTTGAATATTCTTTGAGTACTTAAGGATCTGTTTTGTGAGGAGGCCAGGAGGCCCCCATTGACCAGTCACGGAGAGTTAATACTATGCCTTCTCTTTGCTCTGGCTACCCCAGACAAACCCTCAGCTCTACTGTCACAGGATTAGACAGAGTGGAGTTTGCTAAATAGCATGTTGGCCTCCTTCCACCTGGCACAGTGCCACTTAGGATAGGGCAAAGTAGGTTAAGGCTAACGGGGAAAGCTCTCTACAGCAGGGGTTCTTAGGCTTTTTCAGCCTGGGAACATTGAGAAATTCTGTGTTTTCCTGGGACCCAAGGCCATAAAAACATGATCCCTTTTGGGGTCCGAAGCAAGATTTGGTTGACAGCGGAGAAAGAAATTGAAGTTTGAACTTACATTTTGTCATGTTAGTGATTGGAGACAGGCGCAGGAATACGTAATAGGGGGTTTTATATTCTCCACCCAAACAAAAGAGCGAGGTGTAAACCTCTAACTAATACTCGAGACAAGACCCGTAAAACAAGTGCACAAATACACGTAGCATGGAAGCCGCTACAACAGCACAGGTACACAGGACCAACGGACATGGTAGCAATAACCGACAAGGACAACGGAGAACAGAGGGCACAAAAATAACATGCTAATCAGGGGGAATGGGAACCAGGTGTGCGTAATGAGACAAGATAGTTCGGGGTTGGTGGTAATGAATCCAGTTCAGTGACGCCTAGAAGGCCGGTGACGTAGACCTCCGGAGCTGGTGAACGGAATGAGCAGCAGTACCGGGGGGGATCCGGTGACAGTACCCCCCGACTCACTGCACCAGCAGCGGGACGACACCGGCCTCGGGGATGATCACAGGGACGTGTTGCGGTTCGGTCTGGGCGCCGATGTTGAAAATCCCTGGTCAGCAAAGCGTCCAGGATGTGCGTACCCCTACCAGTCGATGAGGTACTGGAGACACCCCGCATGACGCCTCGAATCCAGGAATTCACGGAGCGAGTATGCCGGACCTCCCTCGATGTCCAGAGGAGGAGGCCGTGCTTCACTGTGTCCAGCCTCAGCGAGGAGACCAGGCCAGAAAGACCAGAAAAGGCAGTACGAGATACTCGTAATGGCCCGTGGTCATGGAAAAGGCAGTACGAGATACTCTTAATGGCCCGTGGTCATGGAAAAGGCAGTTTTCCATTCGTTGCCTGCACAAATGCGCACCAGATTGTAGGCGCTCCTCAAGTCCCGTTTCGTGAAGTACTGCGCCCCGTGCATTTGTTCGATAATGGTTGGGATGAGGGGTAAAGGATAACTGAACTTGACGGTGGCTTTATTCAGAGTTTGATAATCAATGCAGGGACGCAGTCCCCCATCTTTCGTTTTAACGAAAAAGAAGCTTGAGGAGGCTGGTGATGTAGAGGGGCTGATAAAACCCTGCTGGAGGCTCTCGTGTACGTAGGTCTCCATGGCCTCGGTCTTCGCATAGGAGAGGGCATAGACGTGTCCTCTCGGCAGGGCTGCGTCAGACAGCAGGTCAATGGCACAATCCCAGGGGCGATGGGGAGGCAGGGGTGTAGCCTGGGTCTTAGAGAAAACCCGGTGCAGATCCTGGAATTCCTTCGGTAACTCCACTTGAGGGGCGTGGTCCGGACTTTCCACCGTAGTGGTGTTGACACCTCCCCTGACACTCATGCAACCAACCCAGCAGTCTCCTCTCGGACCAGGAAATAACAGGGTTATGCCACCTCAACCAGTGAGACCTAAAACAACAGGGTGCGTGGGGGTGTCGATAATCAAACATGTGATCTGTTCTAAATGAATGTCATGGGTCAGCAGAGAACGAGCTCTGTCCCTATTGGGCGATTATCCAGGGCTCGAACCAGAATGGGTGACTGTAGGGGAAACAAAGGAATGCGTAATGCGCTATCTAAAAGATTCCCGGCAGCTTTGGAATCAAATCTGAGCTAACGGGAGTGAGGGACTAGGGTATTCAGGGAATTTAATGGGAAAACATGCTGGTTGAGTTGACAGAAAAGGAGGGGAGATCTTGCATCCTACCTGGGTTGGAGCAGGATAATTCCATGTCTTGTCAACTCCTCGCCTATTTGTGGATAGACTGCAGGTCGGGGAGAAATGACTCCTTTCTCCACAATAGGAGCAGAGGCCCAGATTCCTCCTTCTCCTACGCTCACGAGGACCGTCTCTTCAGACTCGGCAGCTCTATGGACAGCGTGCTGGCAACTATCCTGCGCTTGGAGGGGAATGTGCAGTCCCTCCAGTCTCCAGCACAAGTTGCGGCACCAGCCCCCACACCATGACCTGCCTCCGTCCCATCTGAGCCGGCCCGCGGAATACCCCTGTCCCTCCCGGAGCGCTTTGATGGCGCACCAGCGAGATGCAAGATCCTTCTGCAATGCGATCCGGTACCTCTCCGGGAGAGACAGGGTTGCCACCGTCATCTCGGCACTGACCGGACGGGCCCTGAACTGGGGGGCCGCGGTCTGGGAAACGTCCGGACCCGAGGTCGAGTCCTATGAACGCTTCACCTCCACGGGCTCTAGCCACGGAGCAGGTGTAAGCCATGGGCTCTGGTCACGGAGCAGGTGTAGCCATGGGCTCTGGCCACGGAGCAGGTGTAGCCATCGGCTCTGGCCACGGAGCAAGTGTAGCCATGGGCTCTGGCCACGGAGCAGGTGTAGCCATGGGCTCTGGATTCCGCACAGGTCTTCGCCGGGATCGCAGGAGCTTGTCCAAATGAATCGCCATGCTGATGAGCTGGTCGAGTGACAGGTTGTCATCACGGCAGGCTAATTCCAATAATCGGCAAGGACAATGGGGAACAGAGGGCACATATATAACATACTAATCAGGGGGAATGGGATCCAGGTGTGTGTAATGAGACAAGACAGTCTGGGGTTGGTGGTAATGAATCCAGTTCAGTGACGCCTAGAAGGCCTAGAACGACGCCTAGAAGACGCCTAGGAGGTCTACGTCTACGCCTAGGAGGTCTACGCCTAGAAGACGTAGACCTCCGGAGCTGTTGAACGGAATGAGCAGTACCGGAGGGCTTCTGCAATTCTAAACATTTTGCCATGGGGTGGAGAGAAATCTTAGGAGATTTAAATAAAATGTCTTTAAATTCTACACATTTTGCCATGACTAATGCCATGTTAATATGATATCTGAGTGAGAGTGACTATCAAAATCAATGGGGGCGCCCCAAATTGCATCTTGCATATTCTAATCTTCTAACTCTAAACAGTAAGTTGAGACCTCCTCTGAGTTCCTAGAAATATTTTTTTAACTCTGAAATGTCCCGTTAACATGTCGCCATGCACCGTTAACATGTCGTCATGCACCGTTAACATGTTGACATGCACCGTTAACATGTCGTCATGCACCGTTAACATGTCGCCATGCACCGTTAACATGTTGTCATGCACCGTTAACATGTCACCATGCACCGTTAACATGTCGTCATGCACCGTTAACATGTCGTCATGCACCGTTAACATGTCACCATGCACCGTTAACATGTCGTCATGCACCGTTAACATGTCGTCATGCACCGTTAACATGTCGTCATGCATCGTTAACATGTCGTCGCGACGCATACTTTAATTAAGAAAGGTTGCTTTACTGGATCATAAGAGCTTTAGTCACAACCAGCCAGCCAGTCCACCCACTATAAAGAACCAACCAGCCAGCCAGCCAGTCCACCCACTATAAAGAACCAACCAGCCAGCCAGTCCACCCACTATAAAGAACCAACCAACCAGCCAGCCAGCCAGTCCACCCACTATTATGAACCAACCAGCCAGCCAGTCCACCCACTATAAAGAACCAACCAGCCAGCCAGCCAGTCCACCCACTATAAAGAACCAACCAACCAGCCAGCCAGCCAGCCAGTCCACCCACTATAAAGAACCAACCAGCCAGCCAGTCCACCCACTATAAAGAACCAACCAGCCAGCCAGCCAGTCCACCCACTATAAAGAACCAGCCAACCAGCCAGCCAGCCAGTCCACCCACTATAAGGAACCAACCAGCCAGCCAGCCAGCCAGTCCACCCACTATAAAGAACCAACCAGCCAGCCAGCCAGTCCACCCACTATAAAGAACCAACCAGCCAGCCAGCCAGTCCACCCACTATAAAGAACCAACCAGCCAGCCAGCCAGTCCACCCACTATAAAGAACCAACCAGCCAGCCAGTCAGTCCACCCACTATAAAGAACCAGCCAGCCAGCCAGTCCACCCACTATAAGGAAACTAACCAACCAGCCAGCCAGTCCACCCACTATAAAGAACCAACCAGCCAGCCAGCCAGTCCACCCACTATAAAGAACCAACCAGCAAGCCAGCTAGTCCACCCACTATAAAGAACCAACCAGCCAGCCAGCCAGTCCACCCACTATAAAGAACCAGACAGCCAGCCAGTCCACCCACTATAAAGAACCAACCAGCCAGCCAGTCCACTCCCTATAAAGAACCAGCCAGCCAGCCAGTCCATCCACTATAAAGAACCAACCAGCCAGCCAGCCAGTCCATCCACTATAAAGAACCAACCAGCCAGCCAGTCTACCCACTATAAAGAACCAACCAGCCAGCCAGCCAGTCCACCCACTATAAAGAACCAACCAGCCAGCCAGCCAGTCCACCCACTATAAAGAACCAACCAGCCAGCCAGTCCACCCACTATAAAGAACCAACCAACCAGCCAGCCAGTCCACCCACTATAAAGAACCAACCAGCCAGCCAGCCAGTCCACCCACTATAAAGAACCAACCAGCCAGCCAGCCAGTCCACCTACTATGAAGAACCAAAAATTCATCCAGTCGTTAGCCAACCAGCCAGCTCACCGAACCTAATACATATCCTTCTCAATGGACTGTGACAGATAAGCATGCAGGGCTGTCTTTCTGTTTGCTTACTAAACTGTCGAAGCCAAATCTTGTTTTGGGCACACCAGGTTCCGGTTTCCTCAGATAAACTAATACCCAGTCCCAAATCAACCCCTAGCCCCTAATGAACCCATAGTCATTTCTTGTAGTTCTGAAGGGGTTGGATGAGTGTAGATAGGCAATATGGTAATAGCTCAACACCGCCCTGGGCCTAGGACTCATCTGATAGTGTCAGATCTATGAGAAGTGTATGTTTGGAGGTTAGGGGTTAGCCTAGGGGGTTTTGAACTGGAATTTATCCAGCGAAATAAGAAAGAAAGCGAATGTGTTGCTTTCTGTTGGCTTTAACGAAGCGGCTAATCATCAAAGCTGAGGTATTGGTCCTCAGGCTGTTGATCTTAGACTGACGGACTGGCCAGACTGTCTTCGTTAAAACTCACTGTTGGAAGCGATTGGAAAAACTCTTATCCCCCCTCATTTACTTTGAAACGTCTCAGAACAAGGAGAAAGCCCTGTTCCTCTGTGCCAATCGCAATCATTTGGAGAAAAACATGTATTGCCGTTCTTGCGGCCAAACGTACTGGCAGCCCCACAGCTCCAGTATCATAAATTGAATTAGTATTAGGTCTGTTTCGCCTCATACCGTTTTAATAGGACCAAAAATGGACAAAAATGAAATGTATCTGTAGTTTAATCTCGTAAATTGCCAGACATCTTGACATCGCACTCTGCTAGGCTTTTATCAAATATTGGTTTCTTGCCGGCGTGTGCCAGGTTGTCATATTTGGTTAATTGGTTTCATTGTGGGTTTTTACTGAGTGATGCGGCGTGCCAATGTTTTTTTATAAACACATTCTGAAGTACTTTTTCAATTTATGTTACAAAGAGGGTGTTCGAGGGCAGAGAGCTGTGTACTTTGGTTCCAGTCCCAGTAATTACAGCGTTGTTCTAGGTGTAATTGGTTGTTATAACATGATTTATCAAATTGCTTCAGAGTGTGGGGTGTTTTCACGTCTGACTGCAGTGCGACACACAGAGTAGAGCAGAGCGGAGCTGTGAGTTCGTTGTTCTATGTGTTGTAGCCTGCAATGTTACGTGACCAAGGCTGGAACACACCATTAGCCACTTAGCTCTGACTCGGGGTGCCAATCATTTCACAGATGATTGTGGTTGTGCTGGGGGGGAATAAAGCATGCAACCTGGTTTATAATACTCATTAGTATAACAATATTTTGCTGACTATAATGAAAATTATAGGGGGTTATTTGTCAAAGGTCATTTCATATAAACGGCATAAATGGTTCACTGTAAGTCCATTTAGGCTGGTAGGAGTTACTTTTGACAAAAATTGTCAGACATTTTCTATGTAATTATTTTAAAACTACAATAAGACCAATTCAACTGTCGTGTTTGTGTGTGTGTGTGTGTGTGTGTGCGTTGTAATGTTGTTTGCCTTGTTCGCTTATAACCTGTCTCTCTCGATGTTCTTGTTTCTCAACAAGCACGGCGTTATTACCACAGAAGAAGAGCAGTATTTAATAGAGCCATTAAAGAATATATCGTCCACCACTTCCAGCCAATGGGACCAGGGAGAAGGACAGCAGCATGTTATTTATAAAAAGTCTTCCATTCCCTCGCCGCGGCAGCAACCCGGCCAGCACGACTTCAGCTGTGGCATCTCAGGTTGGTGACGCGTCCTCTTCTCCTTTCTCCTCTCCTCCCTTCCCTTCCCTGTTCCTCTTCCATGCTCTCCACTGCCTCAGTCTGGATCGACTCTGAGCTGGGTGAGTAACATAAATGAGCGGTTATTCCTAGCGGTCCAGAGGAAGTGCTGGTTTGGTTCTAGGCCCAGGTTCCGGTGGATGTGACCGCGCTGCTGTTGGGATGGCCCATACGGGCCTCCCCTCAGCCTGGTGTACGGTGCATTCGGAAAGTATTCAGGCCCCTTGACTTTTTCCACATTTTGATGCGTTACAGCCTTATTCTGAAATGAATTCAATTGTTTTTTCCCCCTCATCAATCTACACACAATACCCCATAATGACAAAGATTTTTAGACATGTTAGCACATTTTTTATTGATAAAATATCACATTTACATAAGTATTCAGACCCTTTACTCAGTACTTTGTTGAACCACCTTTGGCAGTGATTACAGCCTCGAGGCTTCTTGGGTTTGACGCTACAATCTTGCCACATCTGTATTTGGGGAGTTTCTCCCATTCTTCTCTGCAGATCCTCTCAAGCTCTGTCAGATTGGATGGGGAGTGTTGCTGCACAGCTATTTTCAGGTCTCTCCAGAGATGTTTGATTGGGTTTAAGTCCGGCCTCTGGCTG